>NC_012871.2:24105716-24416768 GCF_000003195.3 Sorghum bicolor
CCTTACGCTTGGCTAACCTTCGACGAACGTCTTGGCAGAGCCACCGTCCGCCGATCGTCTTCGGGAGCCCAACCGGCTTTCTCTCCGTCCCGTTTCTTGCCTCAGGTGAGTGCGCACCGAGCCCCTGAGTGATCCCGTGCTTTTAGTTTGCGCTCTACTTCTCTGAGTCGCCAGATTTGCCTACTCTGGCCAACTTGGCCATGGCGTCGCCGCGGCCTACCCCAGCTTCGGCCAGCCGGCTTCACCCCCCCCCCCACGATTGAATCTCAGCCACCCATCCGCGATCCAACGGCCCCAGATGAAGGGTACCCATTCATCGTGCGTTTTGCAAAACACCCCCCTAGTTTTTTCAAGACTCAACTTGCAGTCCTTTGCGGTTTTTCCCGAATGCGTTTTCTAATCCCAAAAGCGTATTCTCGCTTAGTCAGTTCAAAATACGCTTTCTCAAAATTACAGTTTTTCCATTGATCTTATTTAACCCATAAAAACTCTGTTTTAACTCTGATTTGTTCTGTTTAAATTGCGTTAGATTCGTTTTTGCGTAACATATAGATTAGTGGCACTATTATACATGTTTCCATCTTTTAAAATCTGAGCTTAGATTTAATCTATTATTTTAGTGAACTTTACGTCTGTGTGATCGTAGAGCGATCTAGATTTGTTTTATAAACTTTTCATCTTTATTTATTACTGTTGGTGTACTGTTCTAATTATAGGGTTGTTTGCCTTGTATGATTGTCTTTGGGTGATTGCTGTTGATGTGGTGATTACGTTTAGGCGGTGAGCAGTTCGTGGGTGACCAAGAGTACTACTACGAGCAGGATCAGCAGGACTAGTCTGATCAAGGCAAGTATAGCATGGGATCATCCTTGTTTCCTAATAATTATAATCATACAATTCATATTGCATGTGTCTCCTTGTTAAGGATTTCCTAGTATTGATCTTATACCTTGTCACCTATGGTTATGCATTGGGTAGCTTGTGCTAGTGCTCCACTAAACCATAATCTTGTAAGTTGATTAATGGAATATGCAATAAACATTAAAAGATGACTTTTAGCAACTTTGGAAAAGAGGGCTGAAGCATTAGGCTATCTTATGGTGCTCTAGTTTCTCTCCATAAGGACTTATCTGTATATGACCATCCGGGACATACAGTACAACTGTGAGGGCTATATGGCTCTGGCTTTAGCTCAGTATGAGGACCTTTTCTAGCTTGTTAGTGGTTACCCTTGCGGCGCAAATGGGGGATAGCAGACCGTGGATTCCTGCAGGTGGATCACATGGACTGACTAACGAAACCAAGCGGCCCTAACTTGTTAGACGAACCTTTGAAAGGCTTCATAGTGAACCTTGCCGGTCCTCCTTGGGATTGGGCAAAGGGGCTGATCACCTCAGGTGAAAGGGTAAATCACGACTCACAGTGAAAGTGTATAACCTCTGCATAGTGTAAAACTGATATATCAGCCATGCTCACGGTCACGAGCGGCCTTGGACCAATACAGAATAAATAATCACTAATGGCAAATCATTAAATGTTATTATTGTTAATATGTTGTTTATGTTATTCTTTATTCACTTTACTTGACCACGAGTTTATTTTGGGTATTGACAACTTGATGCTACTCATATGCTAAAATTGTGACAACTAAAAGCTACATGCAGTGAAACCCATGTCTAGCCTTTGAGCCTCATGAACCCCATGTTACACTTGTTAAGTACGAGGTGGACTTACACTTGTTTATTTTCTTTATTTGGATAAAAATCCCAGATGGGTAACAAATGGCATGGGTAATGACTACTACCAGTACTTCCTTGAGGATTTCTAGTCTCGTGGTCAACCAGTTGACGTGTCTGTGTGATGGAGCTTCCATTCAAGAGTTATCTTTTATTTCCGCTTTATTTATGTAAAGACTCTGAGATATTATCGTTATGTAATGAACATTTATGATGATACTCCCTATAATTTGTCGGCTTATGTGTGATTGATCTCTGGGCACACATAAGGTTTTGCATTCAATTTTATCCTTAAAATTGGGTGTGACACATACCTTGCATTTGTCACTCCTTTGATATTTTGCTCCAAACCTAGTAAGGTTAGTGAAAATAATACCTGAAGGAATAATTATAATTCTATGCTTAATTAACAAGGGTAGCACAATAGAAAGGTGAACACTCATGTCATGGTCTAAATAGTGATTGTTTTAGGACACTAAGCTTGTCCTTGGGAAACCTTTAAGATGTGGTTTGGTGAAGTGGTTTCCCTTCACAACACCCATCTAAGTGCACTACTTTCAAGATTTACCACAACAAGATCTACAATATTTATGATAAACATATGTGTCTACAACCACCCTTTAAAAAAATTTAGGAACAGTGAGCATGAGGGGGTTGAAGATCTCATGTGGGGTAATGTTAGAGAGACTAAGTGAATCAGGAGATTTTTCTTATGAGCAAGGGACCGATGGGGTGTTAATGAAGTAGCTTCTATGCTCATTGAAGTCTCCATCATTTTCTACTTCCAAGAGTGACTCAACAAGTATGTCCAAAAATTCCCTTGGGTCATCTCTTGAATTAATCTTTTCTAAGGCCTTGTCCATCCATTCAATGGAGAAAGCACCTAGGTTTTTAATGCTCTCGAGCCATAGATTTTGGTCTTGTCTATCTTATATATGGCCTTGATTATTCCTATGCATGGGAGATCTAGATGGATTTCTAGGATCATCAAGAGGTTTAGGAGAAAGAGCAAAGAACAAGCCATAGTGGTCAAGGATGGGTTTAGAGATGGGTTCATATTCTATATCTAATGTGGGCAAAGAAGGAAGAGGATAAGAGTGTCTTCTAGATGAAATGCTTGTTGATAGAAAAGAAAAGGAAAAAGAAAAGATGAGATAAAAGAAAAAGATAAAAGTATAATACAAGGTTAAGCATGATTTAAAGTTATCTTAGCAGACAGTCTTTCTCTCCGGCACATAGAGAAATCCGCAAGCGCACAGATATCGGTGAGCACTTCACCTGGGAGATATTCTAGGGTAGAAAGCGTGCATCAGACTAACCTAAATCTATACTTAACCCCTGGGCTTGCAAGACATGATAGTGAGATATGAGCTATATAGAGAGAACTCCTTCGCCAGTCTTCTTCTAACCTATGGTAAGTGTGTGGTTATAGTTCCAAGGGGAGTACCTAGATAAAAGAGACACCTCAGAGAGTGTTTGACCCTGGCACCATATATCATACCTTACCTACTGACGAGACGTGGATTACAGAGACACCAAGGGGATTGTCACTTCCCCCGATGCTACCACAAATCCAGCCAGATAGGGAGTATCTATGAGTGTACCTAGCCCAAGCACCACGCTTATGCTATGAACGATTACTTTATTCCAAATACAAAGAGAATAAAGTAAACCCATAAGCCAAAGAATAATAAGAACAATAAGTCACTAGTATTAAAAGTCAAATTGCCGAATGATTCTAGAACCAAGCCTTGGGTGGAAGAAGACACCGACAGGACAGGCTTCCTCCACTACTGTCTCCACCCTATACTATCTCAATATCTCTTGTTGCTAGAACCCTATAGAGATAGATCCATTCGAGGAAGCCCTCTTTGACTAATTCTCTCTGGAAAATATGAATTAGGTTTCAGAATTAGCTACTCCCTAGGGGTGGTTAGGGTCTTATTTATAGCCCCTTAGAAAGCACCACAACCTTTGGATCAAATAGACTTAAACATACACTTAAGATTAATCGTCAAACATGGTGGAGGCAGGATCCGTGAGGTTCAACCTGATTGGTGGACTTAGTGGGGTGGGCGCCCCTACCCTTCTAGGCAGCCACCCAGAGCCCAGACCCGTTTTGCCTCCCATTCGGTCTAGAGCCTCCTCGAACCTTCTAGATTACTCTGGAGTTGAAGTTCACGGTATTCTCTCTATGTAAACCTGACATGTGGACCATCTTTATTCATTTTCAGCCGACACCCTGCAAAAATAGATAATCACCAAAACTCGTCTAATTTGGTCAGTGATAACCCTATATGTACTAGATATTTTACATATAGATCCATTTTCATGTCTAGTTGATAGTTAAAATTAGGAGTTATCTACCGTCAAAAGTTGCTAACGAGCAGTGAAGGCATACTAATCTTTCTGGAGTGTCATGGGTACCTGCTGTTAGAAATAGCACTTGCCTGATGTGGATAGTACTCCGATACGAGATAGGACGTCCTTCTGCCTGTTAGTTATTCTGATCCTTTAAAGCCTGTGTAACTCAAATAGACAACAAAGCTTGTGGAACTGATTAGGCGTTAGTAATAAGCCTCTAAGCCTTAGATACTAGAACTTTCTTATACCTATTTATCTTTTAACAGTATCAATATATTTTTATGGTTTTCATATTTATGCTATGCAGACACAAAAATAAATATGCTAAAATTTTTTTGTGCCTCCATAGTAGATAAGTACGTGAGCTGTTGCATCACATATTAAATACATGGGGCTTAGCATTTTCTAGATACAATGCGACACATATTTATTTCATTTTTAATGCAGCAATAATAAAGATGCAACTAATAATGCAATTAAAAGAAGTAAATATGCTAAAGGAAAATGCAGATAAATACCAAGTTACCTTTTGGCGCAGTGTTTGGTGATTTTAAGTCCTCAGAACAGGACCTTCTTGTTCACTCACTAATTGAGGGGCGCAACGTATGGTGCCATAGGTGTTGTGTCCTATATAGATTTGGTTCTGATTTTACCTTTGGTTTCCATACCTGCCCTATAGGTGACGGTGACTTGGAGTAGAGTGTCTGGAATCACTATCTCTTCTTTTGCTGGTACCTTCTCTTTCACGGTGTTCTCCTTATCAGGGTATCGATCTTTGAATCTTGAGACCTCTCCTTCATAGTTGGCCCATCCGTCTACAACATTCTTCTTCTTCTGGTGGTGGGTACATCGCCTTCTCCTTAACGTATTCTTCTTAGGATCTTTCTCAATTATATAATTGCTATTGAAATGAAGGCATACCTTTTATGAGGTAATCAGAAATGGACCTCCCCTGTTCCAATGTATATGATGGTCATGGTGGTGTTGAGGAACAATCTTCCTAGGATAATGGGTAGATCGCATTCTTCTTCTCCCATGTCGAGGACCAAGAAGTCAGTGGGGACATAGTGGTCGTCAATCTAGATAGGCACATTTTTGGCTATCCCATCCATGAAGCGAAAGGACTGGTCCGCCAATTGTAGCTGCACATAGGTAGGGTCCATAGGCATAGTACCATATAGAAATTCAAATGTTACCTTGGCCATTATGTTGACGCCCAATCTGGTGTCATAGACAGTGTTGTAGAAGTAACATCTATTGATGGAGCATAGAATGGTTGGGATACTTAGATCGTCCTTCTTGATCAGATGTGGAGACTTGAGTGGGTGGTTGTTGACGGTCCTTAAGTATCAAATATAATCAACAAATAAACAAAGAAAAGGATCCAAATGCAACCGACACCCAGACTTAGGGTTTTATCTGACAGAATTCCATGAGTTTTGGTGTTTGTCTATTTCTGCAGGGGTTATTAGGAATTATGGAAGAAAGGCCCACATGTCGGGTTTACATAGAGATATTAACGTGCCGCGCAATTATCTAACATTTAGAAGAGTCCAGAAGCCACGGGAAGGAACGGGAGGCCGATCGGGCCCGGGGGCAAGGCGCCCGCCCTCCCCCTTAGGCGCCCGCCCTGGCCAGGCAACCAATCAGAACCAACTTCGCGGATCATGCTCCACCGACCTAAAGGATCAAGGAAAACCGTGCGATTAATGTCGGTTTGATCCGACGGCCCACATTCATTTGGAAGGACTATATAAGCAGACCCCCTGGTCCCTAGAGGAGAGGACCTCTCTGAAACCCTAATTCATTATCCATCTCAAGAGAAGAAGCCTCTGATCAAGCCCTAGAGCCACCACGTTAATAGATCTCTAGCTTAGTATAGCTACATTGGATTAGAACTAGAAGGAGTCAATCTTCGATTGGTTTCCAGATCTGTCAAGAGGATTCTTGGTAATTCCTCTATTGTTCTTCATTTGTTCATCTTTGTTCTTCAATATTATGAATATGACTTAGCTCTACTTCAATATATTGATTATAACTTTGCTCTACTTGTTTATATTTGCAATTATATTGTTCTTAGTTTATCATAGTTATATGCTTGGCTTAGTTAGATTGGAATTATATACATGTTTAGGATCGTATAGCGTTTATCCATGTGTACAGTGGGTAAATGTTAAGTATTGTGTAGGCGTGGTGCCTATACCATATTTATCTGCGATTGTACCCTATATGCCGGATCGCGGGGTAGTTCGTGGTAGAGATAGCTCCATTGATTCTTATATAGTCCCTCTCTCGTTTATAGGGCTGGCAGAGCAACATTATTACAGGGAAGTGATTGATATATCTCTCATCTTCCTTGATAATATCACTATGCATGGGCGTAGTCCTGTCTCGCAATGATTGCCATGTATAATTGCACTAACTATGATATGCTAGACTTTATAGTTAAGAATAACTTAGGAAATATTCTTGTAGTTCGTCCTAATTCCATGCTAATGACTTGCTAGAATATCTATTGAGGTGCTTATCATTATTATATGTGGCTAAGTTATGCTGATCAGATTAATTATCTTTGTCACCATTCATACTTTATCTATATCTTTTATGTGAGATTTATCCCTGTATGAAAGAGATAGATAAATGCTCTCAATTATACATGCAATGATAGATACTCAATTCTATATCCCATTCCATAATCAACATTGATGTTTAGCAATCCCTTCCCTGTGGTAAAAATATAAATATCGATACCTGGAATACTTCCCGGTTAAAATGCTACATCGGTATTAATCGGTGCGCTTACAGATCTCATTTATTATTTATTCAGAAGAGCAATTGCATATTTCAATACCGCATCTCTTATGTCATGCTGGGCATGACAACTTGGCTTAAGTGGCATGAGGGATAGGTTTGGCATTTTTGGCACCGTTATCAGAATTAGAAAACTACGTCTATTTTTAGTAGTGAGTTAAGAATGCCCAACAAGCATTTTTGGCGCCATTGCCGGGGAAGGTTGATTACTAATCAGGAATGAATATGGAATTTTGTGTCATCATTCGCATCACTAATATGATTGAGATTATCAATTCTCTCATACAGTTTTACCCCGTTATTTCTCTATTTTATTTTATGTAATGTATGAATAGAAGACATCTTCTAGGAAATTTTGTTGACAATCCTGAAGCATTATTCAGAAAAAACAAGAGCGAAGCTCAAGAATAGATCGTCAACACTCCAGCACTAAGCTTCATCCAATCAAGAAGATCACCGAAGTTTCATCCGAAACTTGTCTTCAGAGGTCGAAGCCATGGTGAACAAATCGATCTGTGAGTTCTCAGCTCCCACTACGGACAACATCCACACTGGACCTGCTGTAGAGATTGACGGCAACTTTGAGCTCAAGCCTGGACTTATCAACATGGTGCAATCCAACCAGTTTTGTGGGAAGGCACACGAAGATGCTAGTGCTCATCTTCAACACTTCTTGGAGATTTGCACCACATTCACCATATCAGTAGTCCCCAGATATGCTATACTACTTCACCTCTTCCCATTCTCACTATTGGGGAGAGCGAAGCAGTGGCTCTACGCTACAGAGGAGAAGAATACTACATGGGCACTCTGCTCCACGAACTATCTGGCTAAGTTCTTTTCCCTGGGCAAGACCAATGCTCTCCATGGGAGAATTACAAGTTTTCAGCAACAACATGATGAATCCGTTCCAGAAGCATGGGAGCGCTTCCAAGACTACATCCTAGAATGTCCCCATCATGGAATGGAGAGCTGGCTACTGATGCAGACGTTTTATCATGGGCTCGGCAATACTGCCCAAGAGACCATGGATGCTGCAGCTGGAGGAGCATTCCTATCACTCACCATATCACAAGCCACAGCTCTTGTGGAGAAGAAAGGACCCAGACACACAAGAGAGGTGGAGGTATGCATCATCTCAAGGAGGTAGACATGCTGTCTGCAAAGCTAGACCTGCTCATGAAGAAGCTCGATGATAGAGGAGGAGATAAGAAGGAAGTTATGCACGTCTATGACTCTCACATGACTTGTGAGGAGTGTGGAGATACTGGACACTCAGGCAATCACTGCCCTAAGATGCTTGAGGATGTGAACTACATCAACAACTACTACTACTACTACTACAACAACCCTTACTATAGCAGCCTCACCACAATTCAGGGGTGGGCGAGTTGCCGATTCTTCATCGGTCAGTTCATAGTCTTCGGTGATATCTCTAGGGAATTGTTGTGCAAAGAGGTCAAACCGAAGGCGTCTGTGCATATGAACATTAAGCCACATGTTGATAAACCACCAAGGGCCTCCCAGATTGCCGATGGGTTCACCTAACAGGAGCTTCTCAGCCATTTGATGGAGGAGGTGATAAGCAGAACCCAGCAGGTAACGACCAAGAGGGAATCAGCCACCATCGGCTAATCTCTCTACTGCCGATAGATAAATAGAAGTTGGTCCTACCGATCGGCCATAGAAGACGAACTTATCCAGCCACATATTCAGGAAAGTGGCGTGTTTCCTCTACCCAACTGGCCCTGTCCTCTGGTATTTCTGGATATATCCTGACCAACCGCGATGTTGCGGGTTTCTACTTTGCGTTCGGAAGATGCAATATCTAAGCCAGTGAGCATGAGCACATCGGCAAGAGTGGGGGAAGCAGGACCATGGCCAAACAAGAAAGCATTGAGGGTGTCTGACAAGAAATACGAGGCCGCTATCAGTACTGATTCATTTCTTTCCATATCGGCAATGGACATCATGATACACTGGTCTAGTTTACGCTCACCCCATTGGACTTCATTTGAGTTGCTAACTCTCAAGAACCAATCCTTTCATCCCTTAGTGGAACTGAGCCAGGATCGGAAGGTGTCTTTCCACAGATTTAGGGAGAAGTTCTCAGCTCTAAAGGGGATCCTATTTGTTTCTGCATTGATCAGATCGGTAGGATCCAGATTACCTAACGGGCCGAGACATTGAAAATGGGGTTGTTCGGTGGGAATCACGATTTTCTTAGTCAATTCCTAAAGGTTTGAAGGTTGGAAGAACGGAAAAGGAAAAGAAGGAGAGAAAGTGCTAAGTAAATAGATTTGCAAAAGATAAAGATACGGCAAGAAAGAGAGAAGATGAGGGTAGAATGACCTAGGGGACGATGAAGTTAACGGCCATGTCCTCCTGAAGAAGGAGAAGATCGAAGATTTGAAGAACTATTGGGGAAGATCCTTGCTAGAGTTCTTGGGTTCTCCAACGATGCTGCCGCCAAAAAGATGGTTTTGGAGGATGTGGAATGACAAGGTGGAGGAAGAGTACCAAGGAAGGAAGTATTTATAGGGTAAAGTGAGCAGGGGCAATTCAGACTTATCTCTTTGTTGTATCCGTGAAATCTGAGGGTATTTAGGTGGATATGGTAACTGTTCACATGGTAATCAAGGGATTATGCAGGCGATTTGACAGCAAGCGGTCATGATTTTAAAGATATTTTACTGTGCAAGATCTCCTGGTCGGTTCTTCAGCAGTCTATTCTAACGGAAAAGTTGCCGACGAATGGGTGTTTAGGTGGTTCAGTTTGAAAGGTTGAATGATTCGAGGTGTGTGTTAGAGATCCGGGTTGAGGTTGTTGGGATTTGGCAATTAATGACTATCAAGAGGAAATAATTGCGAAAATTGCACTATTATTGGAGAGAATTTTGGAGCATTAATGATTTTATACTCCGAAATTAGGGGGCATGTGTTGACACCATTTTTGGACACATATCTTTGGACACATATCTGGGAGTTAGTGAAATATAGATCGGCAGGTGAAAGAGTGATGACTGGTTATCAAAGGAGTTGCCGATGGGGATTGATGTCGATGGCGAAACGGCAGGATGTAGCCAAGTCCGAAGGTGGTGGTCGATCTATGCCGATGACTGATGCTAGTGGTTGCCGATACCGATGGAAGGTGATTTGCCGATGATAAGTGTTGATATTTGTTAACGCCATCAGGAAATGATCCGCAAGTGCACGGATATCGGTGAGCACTTCACCGGGAGGTTACCAGTGTATCGTATTTATATTTTTACCACTAGGAGAAAGCATGCATCTGACTAACCAAATCTATTGCTACTACCCTTTAGGCTACAAACAATGTGATTTGATGTGAGCGATGTATAGAGAAGACTACAACCGCACTCTCGTTCTAACCTTGGTAAGGATGATCTACTGTTCTACTGGGGAGGCTCACGGAATCTAGACACCACAAAGGATGTTCGGCCCGGACCTATAAACCCTACCGATCCTACTAACGGGATTATGGGCTACAAAGGTAGCTACAGAAATGTCACGTTCCTCGCTACTACCACAGTCCAGCTAGATAGGGGATATCTATGAGTACCCTAGCCCAAACACCACGTTTAGGCTAGCAATGATTACTCTAAACTCTACCGGAAGAGATCAAAGTAAACTCATAAACCAAAGAACAATAAGAACAAAGAACTTACTAGAATTTAGAAGTCAAAATACTAAATAATCCTAGGAGCAAGCCTCGGGTTTGGAGACTTGATCCCGTAGGTACAACCTCGGAGTAGACACCGGTAGGCTAGGCTTCCTCCGATCTATACCTCCACTCTATCTCTCTCAATCTAGAAGAACTAATTCTAATCTCACATTGGATGCTAAGCCCTATGAGGTTGGAACCCTAGAGGGACCTCTCTCTCTCAATCCTCTCTAGAAAATATGCTAATGAATAATGGGATTGGCCTCCTCTAGGGGCCAGGGGGCCTACTTATATAGCTCCTTCAAATGAACGTGGGCTGTCGGATCAAACCGACCTTAATCGCACGGTTTTCCTTAATCCTTTAGGTCGGTGGAGCATAATCCACGAGGCGGAGCCTGATTGGCTGTGACACCTGGGCGGGCGCCCAAGGGGCGAGGGCGAGCACCCTCCCCCGGGCCCGCTCGGCCTCCCGTTCGTTCTCGTGGCTTCTGGAGTCTTCTAGATGATAGAAAATTGTGCGGCAAGTTAATATCTCTATGTAAACCTGACAAGTGGGCCTTTCCTCCATATTTCCTGATAACCCCCTACAGAAATAGACAACCACCAAAACTCGTGGAATTCTATCAGATAAAACCCTAAGTCTAGGTGTTGGTTGCATTTGGATCCTTTTCTTTCTTTATTTGATGATTATATTTGGTACTTAAGGACCGTCAACAACTCCCCCAAGCTTACCTCTTGCTCGTCCCTGAGCAAGGATAGACACAAGAGTTTCTGTAGTGGTTTCATGCCTTAAAAGTATACATGCGTTCAAGAAAGATCTCATCTCTGAGTTAGAGTAAACTGTTAAGACTTAAAACTTACTCATTTTACCTTTCACCATGGGGCTTGCAACCGTCACTTGTGTCTTGAGCAGTTAAAAGATAGAATAGTCTAGTCAAGCGCCATGTCTCTTGTTCTTTGGTTAACTATAGCTCTCGAGTTTTTGTAGATTTTCAAATAAAACTCAGAGATTCCTTGTATGACTCTCTCAAATCTCTCTTTTTTGTATTTCTAGATCCTTTCCAAGGCAGTAATGGTATATGCCTTCTCTCAAAGTATGTGGTATTTTTGGTATGAGGCATAGTGATATTGCCTTCTCTCTCACCCTACTCTAATAAGGTTTTGATATCTGGAGCTCATAGGTGGGAGACAGGTAAAGCATACATACTTTCAAGAGATTTATTGCATAGTCAAATCATGGATCCAGAGAAACAAGTCAATAAGTCAAATTAAGATGTGCATGTGTGGCGAATGAATGGTGTATGGTGATAATAATGGTGAAAGTCTAATTCTACTTTTGCTCTTTTTAGGGGATACATACCTTTCTTGCACTTTGAAGCTTTTTTTGAGGTATATTTTTTCTTTTCTCTCAGGTGGGTATCTTGTACCCCTAATTCTACTATCGGACACTTGTCTATTTTTACCTCTCGTCTCACCTTTTCTTTTCTTCGATGTTCAGGGCACTTGCCCCTTTTTATTTCCTCGTATTTATCATTTTTTTAGAGCACTCACCCTCCTAGAATAATGTAGCAAGTGGTAGTAACCAAAATAACTGGAGCATTTATTTCACAGGGAATGATAGGGATAGGAAAATATTTTTAGCTATTCTCTTCTGGATAGGAGTAGAATAATTTTAGGTAAATTTGGAGATGGAAGTGGATGTATGTGGATGCGTATTTCCGGAGTAGAAGTAGCATGTGTTAGTGAACATGCAAGTGGATCTTGATTTTAACCGCATGACAAGCTCCTAAGGGTCTACACAGCTTGACCACACTCAATGCTCATAAGCAGTAAAAAGTAAATGTATGGTTCTTAGTCTAATAAGCATGTATGTATGGCTGTGGTAGGAATTTAAACTCTTATCATACAGGAACTCATCATGCAATATTTTAAAGATTTCAAAGATAAAATTCTCTAGAATTCTAGCAACTCTAGGAACAGATAAACAACAGCTCAACCTTTCCATATCATTTCTGTTAATGACTTAGAATTTAGATCAAGTACTCTTCCCACAAGTTCAGGTTTAGAGCAGGTTTAAATTATATCAGTTATGCCTAAACTTGAGAGAGAGCTCAAACTTGAAAACTTGGTACATGGCAGAGCAACTATTTATCACATCCATGTAAGAGTTTATCATTTAAGTTCAGTTTGGCCTAGACACTTTATTTATTTATTTAGCAAACAAAGCAAAGATATATATAAGCACAAAATTTTTTATTTGGGTTTTCATGATTATGCATCTTTTTATTATTTGAGTAAAGTATAAACGCGAGTAGAAACATTTAGCTGGATAAATGGGGGTGCTCTCCCCCAAGCTGAATTTTAACGTAATTTCTTCTAATGTAGCTAGCAGGTGACGGAGGTGTATTTGAATGTCGGCAGCACCCTGACAGCGATTACTATGTCCTCCGCTGGCTTCTTTTATCCTTGAATTCTGTGGAGCTCAAATAGACAATAAAGCTTTGTGGAACTGGTTAAGTGTTAGCATAAAATCTCTTAGCCTTTATCATATTAAGATTCCTCCTAATAAATTTTATTTATTTAGCAGGATCATGCACTTATTATTTTTATATTTTTATTGTAAGATGAAAACATATTTATTTTATGCCACCACAGTCAATATACCTTTGGGTTTTAAACCACAAGTCTACTCACATGGGGCTTTAGAATTTATGATGCAGTGCAAGGAACAAATATTTTTGTTTTCTTTTCTAATGGTAATGTGGAAAAGTAAATATGCTAATGGAAGTGATGGAATAAAAAGGAAAAGGAATGCAGAAAAGATAAATATGGATAAATACCGATTTTACCTTTCGGCAAGGATCCAATGTTTTAAGTCTTCTGGACAAGACTTCTCACCGTGTTCATCTTTTAGGTGCATCATTTGATTAGGTGTGGGCCTTGACATCTGCACCTCTTGATACGGTGTCACCCATGTTCTTCGTTTGTCCAGCAGTTCGATGTGCGACATTGGCAGCATCCTGCTCAGTGTGTTTGTGCTCGTAGATCCAAGTCCTTCACTTGGTGGAATCTGGAAGTTGTAAAACTTCTTCAGGTGTTGCTCGAAGTGTACCTACTCATAGAGACAAGGCAGAGATCAAGTGCATGGGCCCTGTTGGTGAAAAACACCTAACAGAACCAAAAGTGTATTTGTTCTTCTCTAACCTTAAGCATAGTGAGCAAGACAAAGTTGATGGATAATAAGACCATGATTGTAGCATTTAAAACATTTGTCAGATCAGATCACTCGACCTAATGGAAAGATAATCTATCTATATTTATATTTTTTTTATATCTTCCAAAGATCGAATGTGCAACATTTTAGCTTATATGATTAGGAGTGTGGGATCACGAACGTAGTACTAAGAACAAAGATTAAAGGACTAAACATGTTAAATTAATTGGGTTGGTTAATTTATGTTTGTCTGTTTATTCATGTGAACGCGAGAACCAAGGAGAAGCTTATAAAAGTGATAGTCAAGTACCTTAAGATGTTACCTTACTTGAAGAGTGATGGTACAGTATCACCTTGTGGAAGCTTTCCTTTCTTAGCGGTTGTGCACCATGTTTGTGGCACTCTTTGTCCTGTTCCATGGATCATCTCTCTATGATGAATGAGCTATGTCTTCCTTGTGCAAATCGTTAAACTTTATGTGTCTCCTTTGTCTCCAATGTGAGTTTGTATCTTAGGACTTCCCAGGTTGATATTGAAAGTTTTCCTGCAGGGGTTAGTCAGACAAAATATACCAATGTCTACTCAAGCAGTTCTTAGTTCAGTAACCAAATTAGACTCCATGTCTAAGCAGATTAAGGAAGGCTATTTAACCTAAGCACCACACTTAATTTAAATGCCAATGGAAGTATGTCGAGTACTTCCAAACCAACACTTGCTTGTGAATAGACAAAGGTAGCATGACAGCATTTATAGAGATCTACTTAGGTGGAGATGAAAAATAAGTTTAGTGTTTAGAAAAATTGAGCATGCCTCAAAAGTAGGGACAACCAACATAGCAACATGGCAAAGGATGTTCTTATGTAAGGTATTTCCCCCAAGCTTGAATTTTGCAAAATTCAAGATTGGATGAATTTAATTCAATGTTGCATGATGATTGGTTGGGCATACCTTGCGCTTGTCATTCCTCGGATCTTCTTGCTCCAATCCTAGAAAGGTTAGTGACACGAATACCCAAAGGAATATTTCTACAATTATCTTTATATGCTCAATACACAAGGCAATGTTGCAAATAATTAAAAGTTCATGTTACGATCTGATAAGTGCTTGTTTTAGGACACTAAGCTTGTCCATCATATTATGTTGGTGAAGTGGTTTCCCCTCCAACACCAACCTAAGCATGCCTATATCAAGATCGACTCAACGATATCTGCAATATTTATTATAAACATCTGCATCGATAACCACCCCTTTAAAGTTTTTATAAGTAGAAAGGAAGAGGGGGTTGGAGATCTCAAATGTGGTAAGGTTGGAGGACCAATTGATTGGGGAGATGTTTTATATGAGCAAGGACTTGATGAGGTATTTATGAAATAACTTCCATGCTCACTGTTGTTTCTCTCATTCGCAAACTCCAAGGATGATTCTTCATAAATGCTTAAAATTCCTCTAGGATTGTCTCTCAAGTTTGTTTTATCCATCCATTCAATGGTGATAGCACATGGATTTTTAATCTCCTCTAGCCATTGATGTTGCTCTTCTCGATCCTCCTTGTGGTCTTGGTGACTCTTATGCATGGGATGTCTAGAGAGATTCATAGGATCATCGGGAGGTTCAAGAGAAAGAGCATAGTAGAAATTATTAGGCTCAAGGATAGGTTTAAAGATAGGTTCGAATGAGTCATCAAAAGTGGGCGTAGAAGGGGAGAAGATGAGATTGTCTTCTAAATGGCTTCGCTCTCCTTCTATTGCATCACTTAAGATGCCATCCTTGAGTCTTTCTAAATGTCCATCAAAGGGATTGGATTTGAGATGCTTTCTAAGAGATCCCTTCTTAGGAAGGTTCAGACTATATGCACTCAAAGGTCTCTTATGAAGCAGGAAGTTTAAGCTCATCCCAAAATGATATTCCAAAGGTAGAATTTCTTCTTCCCTTAGATGGTTTTGGAGCACTACTAGTTTGGGTTGGATAGCCGAATCATGGGACTGAAATGTTTGGAAATTGGCTATTGAAACTTCCTTTCCTCGTCTGGGAGATGATTCCTTCTCTAACTCTAGGATTTTTTTATGAAGACTAGTGCAAGAAGGATGTCTACGAATGAAGACATACCTTGCTTTACTAACAGATAAAGAAAGAAAAACTCTACCAAAGGTTATATGATTAAGACCAATGTGAAAATATTGAGGAAAAACATGGTCTTGTAGGGCTAGGTCTAAACCAGAATTTATAGAAAGATTAAAATATTCCCTAGATGTAGCTAAATGTTCATTATCTTTTTGATTAAAAGATAGGACCTCGGCTATAGAAAAGGGTTGGTATTGACCTATTGCAATCAACTCCGGACACAGATCATAATTAGGGGCAAAGAAAGGGCTTGTTGACTCCCATGGTCTATGGCTGGTCTTCGAAGGTGCAAAAAATTCAATAATAGGTGTGGAATTTGAGTTATTCATAAAGATGGAAGAAATAAAAAGATAAAAGAATAAAATTATAAAAGTATAATACAAGATAATAGCAAGACTCAAAGTTATCTCAGCAAACTGTCTTTCTCCTCGGCAACGGCGCCAGAAATGTTTGTTGATATTTGTTAACGCCATCAGGAAATGATCCGCAAGCGCACAGATATCGGTGAGCACTTCACCCGGGAGGTTATCTAGAGTATCGTATTTAGAATTTTTACCACTAGGAGAAAGCATGCATCTGACTAACCAAATCTATTGCTACTACCCTTTAGGCTACAGACAATGTGATTTGATATGAGCGATGTATAGAGAAGACTACAACCGCACTCTCGTTCTAACCTTGGTAAGGATGATCTACTGTTCTATTGGGGAGGCTCACAGAATCTAGACACCACAAAGGATGTTCGACCCGCACCTATAAACCCTACCGATCCAGCTAACGGGATTATGGGATACAAAGGTAGCTACGGAAATGTCACGTTCCTCGCTACTACCACGGTCCAGCTAGACAGGGGATATCTATGAGTACCCAAGCCCAAACACCACATTTACGCTAGCAATGATTACTCTAAACTCTATCAGAAGAGATTAAAGTAAACTCATAAACGAAAGAACAATAAGAACAAACAACTTACTAGAATTTAGAAGTCGAAATACAGAAGAATACTAGGAGCAAGCCTCGGGTTATGAGACTTGATCCCACAGGTACAACCTCGAAGTAGACACCGACAGACCAGGCTTCCTCCGATCTACACCTCCACTCTATCTCTCTCAATCTAGAAGAACTAATTCTAATCTCACATTGGATCCTACGCACTATGAGGTTGGAACCCTAGAGGGACCTCTCTCTCTATGAATCCTCTCTAGAAAATATGCTAATGAATAATGGGATTACCCTCCTCCAGGGGCTTGGGGGCCTACTTATATTTCCCCTCCAAATGAACGTGGGCCGTCGTATCAAACCGACCTCAATCGCACGGTTTTCCTTAATCCTTTAGGTCGGTGGAGCATAATCCGCGAGGCGAAGCCTGATTGGCTCAGACACCTGGGCGGGCGCCCTGCCCCCGGGCCCGCTTGGCCTCCCGTTCGTTCTCGTGGCTTCTGGAGTCTTCTAGATGATAGAAAATTGCGCGGCACGTTAATATCTCTATGTAAACCCGACTTGTGGGCCTTTCCTCCATATTTCCTGATAACCCCCTACAGAAATAGACAAACACCAAAACCCGTGGAGTTCTATCAGATAAAACCCTAAGTCTAGGTGTTGGATGCATTTGGATCATTTTTGGTACTTAAGGACCGTCAATAATAAGCAAGGGAAGGCGTAGGGATTGTTGACAAAGATGATGACGGTGTGCCGATCAACCAGGCTGGATACGTTAATATTTTCCATAGATTTTAGAGTCCGTTTTGTATACGAATTCCATTAAATTTGGAATTAGAGTCCTAGTCGTGTCTGGTTGTAATTCTTTTGGACAGGGTATAAATGTAGACCCCATGGCTATGTAAGAATGACAACACAATCAATCAAACACAAGTCTTTTACATCTATTGCAGCATCTACTTTTTGACGACTTCGTCAACTGCATATTTTTCCTTTTACTTACAAGTTCGTAGGAATTCATCGGGTCAAACTCAGCGAGTTCTTGAGTTCTGCGTGAATACCTCTTGACTGTGGCATCCGGGCGTATCGCTGTTGTCAGGACCAAAGTATTCGAGTTATCACCTTTGTCGATGTAAGGTCAAATCGACTGGCATGCCTTAGTATCAAATCGGGTATTAGCCCTTTGTGTTTGTAGATCTACTTTTTGCATCAACAGTTGCTTTGCTTTAATTCCTTTACAGTACCTGGTATTCAACCTAGAGTTCTCCTGAGTTTTAGATATTATTGTTCTAATATGAGAGTTTACCTTGAATCTAAAACTTGTGGGTAGCAACTGCTTCTGGGTTGATTGACGGGTATGATTTATTTTGCAAAAACCCTAAAACCCTACATGATTAGTTTGTGTATGATGAGTGTTTAAAATTCCTACCACAACCATACATGCATGCTTGATAGATCAGGAAAACCAAATACTTTTCAATTTGTCTATTAGGCATGGTGGTCAACCTATGTTGACCCTTAGGAACTTGTCATGCAGCTAAAATCAAGAATTTACACTCCACTCATCCACGCTGCTTCTACCCTAGAAGTACGCATCCATATATTTTCCATTTAGATCCACCCAAAATTGTTATACTCCTATCCCGGGAGAGAGCAACCAAAAATATTTCCTTCATCCACTGCACTTCCTGCCACCTCATCACTATAAGCTCCAAGTGTTTATGTTTGCTTCAGTTCAAAAAGAGGCTTGGGCCATAAAAAGAAAAAATAGAAAAAAATAAAAGAAGAAAAAAAAAAGAAAAAAAGAGAGAAAGAGTAGCCGAAGTTCTCCCTGGTATTATAAGTTCTCCCCAGTATTCAATATCTTCAAGTTTTTAGGGAGACAAGTTCTTCAAGGAGCAACATTAATGTTGAGTTGTCACCATTTTTTACCCCTCATCCATTTTTCCACCACACACATTCACTCCACATATATAGGTCCACACACATGCACTCTTGATTTGGTTGTATGCCAAGTTCCTCTAGATCCATGGTTTGATTGTGCAACACTGCATAGTATGAGAGATCTCACCTATAAACCCTAGATATGCCTATTAGTTATCTTTAGAAAACTCTAAGAGGAAAGTTGATCAAAGAGTTTGAAATAGTGCTTGACTAACCTGTTATATCTTTCAACTTCCTAAGACCCAGGAAGAAGTAATAAGATCCATGGTTGATGGTAATATAGGCAAGTTCAAAGGTTGGAACAGTTTGACCATTGTTTGGTTGAGATTCCTATTTGAATACTTGTGTGAATTAAAGGTGTGAAGGCATTGTAGCAACTCCTGATCCATTGTTGAGATTGGCTTTGCTCAGGGACTACCAAAGGCTAAGCTTGGGGGAACTTGTTGACACTCCTTAACTTCAATATTATACCATCAATTAATGCGCAATATAATAGAAAAATGTCATTAGTGCATAGTTGGAGGGTTTGAAACTAACAAGTTCAACGAGTTTTGGTGTTCTCACTTGTTTTGTAGGAGATTTAATTTTCCATTGAATAAACTACCTCAAATGATGAATCAAAGGACACCATTGCGAATGACTCGTCGCACTGATCGAAACTGATATATTATTCGCTATATTTGGAGCATGGAATAAAAATATATTAATAAAGGAAAAAGGCCTCCATCATAGAGCTGTGGGATTAATTGGGCCTAAATCAGAATTTGGCCCAATAAGGCCTAGGTGCATTTTAATGAGATATGGTGGAAAAGTTTAGTACCACATTGCCAATTCAAGGGAGCCCGAAGGCCAGGCGCCCTCATATAAGGAGCCCAGGGGCGCCCCCTCAAGCAATCATCCATCTCATCAATCCACCATCATCAACATCAAGAGGCAGGATTAGGGTTAGGGTACGAGAGGTGTCCCTCGATTGGATGACCATGCTACCCCTAGGTTAGAATTGATCTAGTCTTCTAGATAGTAGAGAGATGGAGAGCGAGGGAGGAATTCAGAGGAGGTGCTGGTCTGTCGGCGTGTCTTCATCAACTGGTAATTCGGTGGGATTGGGCTCAGGCTTCGGTCATCAGCTTCTAGTTCAAGTAAGGTCCATGTTGTATATTATTCTTCTGGTCACGAGTTTCTTTTGAGTACTTTAATCTATGCACATAGGTTAGACTATAATCGTAGTGTAAGCGTGGTGCTTAGACTAGGGTTACTCGTAGATGCATCCTACATTCTGGATCGATGGTAGATCGTGAAGGTGACTAGTATAGCTTTGTTGAGTCTTCTATAGCCCACCTCCCATTTGTAGGCCTAGCAGGTGCCCCTTTGTTATGTGGTAGATTTGTACTCTGTTTGCGGTCTTCCATAGTAATGCCCTAGATGAATAGTATAAGCTTAGTGTAGACCTACCCAAGTTAGAGTAGAAACCCCGATTAAGTTATCTTCTCTATTTTCCTTCTATCACCCCATACTAGATTAATTTTCCCCTAGGTTCCATTCTTGTTTCCACCATAGATTTAGTCCCTAGAATAGTTTTGATTCCAATTCATCTACTCTTTTCTGGTTAGGTTAGACCACGTAGTTGACTCGCCCGTTTCCCTATGGATACGATATTTAAAATCCTTTGGGTGAAAGCTACAATGGTATCCATATGCTTGCGTATCTTTTCTGTTTGTGTTAATTAATACTCACCGGTGGCTCACCATCTCTAGCCAGGATAGCAAGGGCTTAGGCATGCACAAGACTCACGGGGTTGAGATGAACATGGTGTGCAGGTCACATGAGGAAAAATGGGTGTGGATGAGGGCACCGGCATGAGCCAAGATCTCAATGGAGCTCTGGCCATGGCACGACAGGGAAAGACCAGGAAAATTTGGCCTCCTACCTTGATGATGGTGGCCACCAATGGGAGGATGGGGTAGAGCTCGTTGCGGCAGAGCTGCTAGCACGCGCAATCGGTGTCCGTCGCATGGGTGTGCGTGCACGGCCCTGGTGGAGGGACGCCACAGTGCAATGCATGGTGGTCACGCTCGAGCTGAGGCTACTACTATCTATGGGTGGGGAGAGAGCGAGTGAGGCAAGGGAGGTGTGCGAACAGGCCTTCACGGCTAGGTGTGGCGTGGTCGGGACGGCTGGCTTGGCCACCGCCCATGGCCGCTGGTGGCCGAGCGCCAAACAATGCGTACTGGACAGGGCGAAGTGGGTTTCCATCACCACGTGGGAAGGTGGAGGGGATGGCAGGCCGGGCCACGTGTGAGCTAGGCTGAAAAGGAGGGGGGTGGGGGCGGCCCAACAGTGGCCTTTCCCATTTTTTATTTTTTTCTCAATTATTTTAAATGCACGTTTGAGCAAGATAAAAGCATTTTCTAAGTTTGGGCCCAAAACAAAAGTTGCTCCAAATATTTTTCTCTACAACTTTGCTTTAAAGTACAACTTAGGATTGCAATTGGATTTTGAACTGTAGGTTAAAACTTGATTCTAGGTTTTAAATAAAACATTTTCATTAAATTTTGAATTTGAAATCCTTTTTTCAAAACACTTGTGCCAAAAATGACAATTTGAAGTTTTCTAAATCTAATTAGACCCTAAAGACACATGAGTATGCATCATAATAAATTTATGGCATATCACAATTAACCTAGCAATTTAAACTAATTCTAAGCAACACATGTAATAACACTCAAGTTTATTTGGAATGCTATGCAAGGATGATGCTTGATTCTTGTGTAGGGATGATTATGTTAAGTTAATGAAACCAAATGCATGTGTTAACACTAGGGGTGTTACAACCCTTCCCCCTTATAAAAATCTTGTCATGAGATTTGAGTTACTTACCATAGTTTATGAAAATCAAGGTAAAATTTTCTTAGGTATTGCTCTATTTCCCATGTTGCATTTCTATCATCGTGATGACTCCATAACACAATATATATCCTCACTACTCTCTTCCTAGTCACTCGATCTTTACTTTCAACAATTTGGACTAGCTGTTCTTCATACTCAAGATTTGATCTGATCTTGAGATTTTGGGGTTCGATCCTTTCTTCGGGTACTCAAAAACATTTCTTTAGTTGAGACACATGGACGACTAGAAAAATTGAACTTGTCTCCTTACCTAGATGTAACTAGGCCACTATACCCTTCTTCTCTAGAAATAGGGAAGGCCCTACATATCTTGGCGCTAGTTAACTCTTTACTCCAAACCGTTGAATTTTCTTCATAGGAGTAACCTTGAGGTAGACATAGTCACCAACTTCAAACTCAAGCGACCTTCTTCTCTTATTGGCTGTTGACGGTAGATAAGTGTTGATATTAGATATGCACATAGAGAAATAATCAGTAAGTGCATGGATATCGGTGAGCACTTCACTCGGGAGATATTCTAGAGTATCATTATTTATATTTTCACCACTGGGAGAAAGCATGAATCTGACTAACCTAAATCTGTACTTAACCCCTAAGCTCGCAAGACAAGATAGTGAGATATGAGTGATATAGAGAGAATTGCTTCATCAGTGTTCCTCTAACCTATGGTAAGCTGTGTAGATATTGTTCTAAGGGGGCACCTAAGGAAAAGAGTCACCTTCGAGAGTGCTTAACCCCGGCATGTTAAATCCTACCTTACCTCTTGACGGGACATGGATTATATAGAGACGAGGAAATTGTCACATCCCCCCAATGCTACCACAAATCTAGCTAGATAGGGAGTATCTATGAGTATTCCTAGCCCAAGCACCATGCTTATGCCAGAATGATTAATCTATTCCCAAGTGCAAGCGAATAAAGTAAACTCGTAAACCAAAGAACAATAAGAACAGTAACTTACTAGCATTAGAAGTCAGATTGCCGAATGATCCTATAACCAAGCCTTGGGTTAGGAAACTTGATCCCACAGATAAAAGAAAGAAGACATCGTACCGACAGGCCGGGCTTCCTCCACTTCTACCTCCACCCTATACTCTCTCAACATCTCTTGCTGCTAAAACTCTAAAGAGACAGATCCATTTGAGGGACCCCTCTCTGGCTAATTTTATCTAGAAAATCAGAATTAGGGTTTCTGAATTGGCACTGAGCCAGGGGGTCAGGCTTGTATTTATAGCCCCCTAGAAGGCACCACAGACCTCTAATCAAACTGACCTTGATGGATGGTCAATATTACTCCTCAAAGGCAGTGGAGGCAGGATCCGTGAGGTGGAACGTGATTGGCTGAGCTAGTGGGGCGGGCGCCCCTACCCTATGGGTGGCCGCCCGACACCTAGACTCGATTTGCTTCCTGTTTGACCTAGAGCCCCCTCGAACGTTCTAGATTACTACTGAATTGCAGTTCGCGGTATTCTCTCTATGTAAACCCAACATGTGGACCATATTTGGTTGTTTTCAGCTAACACCCTGCAAAAATAGCCATTCACCAAAACTTGTGGAATTTTGTCAGTGATAACCCTATATCTACTAGGTATTTGCATATAGATCCAATTTCATGTCTAGTTGACGGTTAAAATTATGAGTTATCTACTGTCAACGAACTCACCCAATCTTACCCTTTACTCATCTCTGAGCAAAGATAAACTCAATGATGGATTAGGAGTTGTTACAATAGTTTCACGCCTCAAAAGTACACATGCATTCAAATAAGAACTCTCTTGTGAAATAGAGTGAACTATTCTGACTCGAAACTTACTCATATTACCTTCCACCATGGGGCTTGTAATCATGACTTGGGGTCTTGAGCAGTTGAAAGACAGAATAGTCAAGTCGAGCAATATATTTATCGCTCTTTGATCAACTATTATTCTGGAGTTTTTGCAAGATTTTCAAATAAAACTCAAAGTTTCCTTGTATGACTCTTTCAAGTCTCTCATTTGTAGTATTTCTGGATCCTTACCAAGGCATAAATGATGTATGCCTTCTCTCTACTACCAGAATATGTGGTATTTATGGAATTAAGGCATAGTGGCATTATGCCCTCTCTCTCTCACCCTACATCTAATAGGATTATGTGGAGCTCATAGGTTGGGAGACAGCTCAAACATACTTGTAGACATATGTTGTATAGTTAAACCGTGGATCCAAAGAAACTAGTCATACAATGAAATCTTATGTGCATGTGGATGAGGGGAATGAAATGAGTCATATGAATGGTGATGATGTTAATGGTGGAGATCTAATTCTACATTTGCTCCTTGGTGATATATACCTCCCTTGTCTGGATCTCTAGAAACATTGGAGAGTACTTGGGCTGCTCATTCATTTTTCATTTTTCTTGGAACATTTGTCCTCTCTCTTTTTAAGAATAGCCAAGCCTCTTGATAGAACTGTATCAGTATGGGGTATCAACTCAATTAACTAGAGCTTTATTGGATGACAGAAAAAGGATAGGATGGCGATATATTTTTGGTGTTCACTCCTAGTGTAGAAGTATAACATTTTCTGAGTGTATGCATATGAATAGTGGAATGTGTGCTCCTAGGGTGGTAGCAGCATAGGTGCGTGTTTCTAGGGTAGAAACAGCACAAGATGCATGGAGTGTGTATATATGTGGGTGGTACTTTGTTGACAGTTGTTAACCATCAAAATTATATGTCAACTAAGGAGAAGAAAGGGGATAAAAACTGAACATCACCATATAGACTTAGGGTTTTTACTGACAATTTCCATGGGTTTTAGTGATTGTCTATTTCTGCAGGGGGTAATCAGAATAATAAGAAAAGAAGCTCCACATGTCATATTTACATAAAGAGAAGACCCGAACGTCAACTCCTGAATACTCTAGAAGACTCAGGAAGACACCACCTGAAAGATGGGGCCCACCTGCCACAGGGCAGGGGCGGGTGCCCCACCTGGCAGGGGCGGCCGCCCGAGGAGCTTGGCCAATCAGAGCCAACCTTGTGGATCCTTCCTCCACCGACTTTGAGGATTAATCTTAAGCTCACGTTTAAGTCAGTTTGATCCAAGGGCTGGTGCTTCCTAGGGGGCTATAAATATAGCCCTAACCCCCTGTAGGAGAGCTCAGAATTGAGAGAGAAAAACAAAATTGTATTTTTATTCTCATCTGAGAATTAAAGGGAGCCATTAGAGCCAGGGATTAGAGATAGATTAGCTACTCCTACTCTTTATCTTCTACATAGGATTAGATTAGATAGAGGAAGAGTTGGGCGCCTATGCTCGGAATTTCCGCATCTTCATCATGAGAGGTTGTTATTATCCTTTATCTCTATTTTGACTTTATTCTAAATATCATTGTGTTTCTATTTATTATGTTCCTAGTTTATTCTAGTTCTACATTTGATATAGTTATGATTGATAATTGTAACACCCAAAATTTGCTTTTGAATTAATAGGGTTTAATTGGATTTATTTAAGTATTTTGTGAGCATTTAATTTAGTGAATAAATAATTTTAGTTGAAAATAAAATTCATCATAGGTTTAGTAACCTTGATTGTGCATTCATGCTGGAGCATGGTATTTTTGGTGCTGGTGTTTTATTTTATCTATTTTTGCTCAAAAGCTTCTTTGGAAAAAGAATTGAAAAAGAAAATAAAAAGAAAAAAGGAAGAACACCCCCTGTGCGCAGCCCAAAGCTCCCCCGAGGCCCAGCTCCCCTCTTTTCTTCCCCGGCCCACTTCCTTCTCGGCCTAGACGCGCGCGCACTCCCTCCCCTCCCTCCTTTATGCTACTGACAGCCGAGCCCCACCCCTTCTCACGCTGCCACGCAAGACCCACCGAGGCGGCGTCTTCCCCTTCCCCTTCCATGTTCGTAACCGAGCAGGATACCTCCTTCCGAACCTCATCCTAGGAAGCCACGATTTCTTGCCATATCGAGCCCTATAAAGCTCCTAGTGATGCCCGCGTCTCGGTTTTCCCATCTACGTCACAAAACCGAGGCCTAACCGCCCCAAACCTTGAGCTTTTGGATCTCACCATGGCCGCACCCGATCTCCACCACGGCGAGCACTCCCTCCTTCTTCTCAGCGCGAATCGAGCGTCTTCGTGAGTACGCGGTGAGCTTCTCGTTGCGGCCCAGAGCTCCCCCGAGGCACAGCTCCCCTCTTTTCTTCCCCGGCCCACTTCCTTCTCGGCCCAGGCGTGCGCGCACTCCCTCCCCTCCCTCCTTTCTACTGCTGACAGCCAGGCCCCAACCCTTCTCTCGCTGCCACATGGGACCCACCGAGGCGGTGTCTTCCCCTTCCCCTTCCCTGTTCATAACCGAGCAGGATACTCCTACTGAACCTGATCCCAGGAAGCCACGATTTCTTGCCATATCGAGCCCTATAAAGCTCCTAGTGATGCCCGCGTCTCGGTTTTCCCATCTACGTCACAAAACCGAGCCCTAGCCGCCCCAAACCCCGAGCTTTTGAATCTCACCGTGGCCGCACCCGATCTCCACCGCGGCGAGCACTCCCTCCTTCTCAACACGAATCGAGCATCTTCGTGAGTCCGTGGTGAGCTTCTTGTTCCCTTGGCGTTTTCCTTTTGAACAATGGTGCACCGAGTCATGTTTTTGACGAACTCCGGCGAGGTTGTCAATGGCGCCGCCGCGGGGAGGACTGTTCCGGCCAGCCGGCGCTGGCGCCCCTCCCTCTCTCCCCCTAGATCTGATATGCACCGTTCAATCGCGATCCTACGGCCGAAAAAGAAGGATACCCCTTCCCCCGGCTGTTTTCTTAAAGAGACCCTAGAATTCTTGATAATTGAACCTGCAGTCCTTGGTGCTAGAGAACAAATACGTTTCCTGAGTTTTAAAACGTATTCCTGGCCGGTTGAAGGAAAATACGTTTTCTGTTATTTACAGTTTTGCCATTAAAATTCATTTGGTCATAAAATGCTAATTTTTAATCTGTTTTGGTCCATTCCAATTTTGTTAGATTCGTATTTACGAGCTCTACATGTTAGAAGTATTAGTTTACTGTTTTGAAACTTTTTATTTTCGCAGTAGCATTTAATTATTTATTTATCTATAGTAAATCTTAGGAAATTCATATCTTCTATGTTTTAATTCTGATTTTCCTGAACTTTACGTTTGTGTGATCGTAGCGCTGCATAGAATATTTTTATAAACTTTTATATTTGAGTTACCACTGTTGAGGTAATGTTCTAATTATAGCTTGTTTGCTTTGTGTATGATTGTGTCCATTGGATTGCGTGTTGTTGATTGATGTTTGGGAATAGACGGTGAGCCTTACGTTGGTGAGCAAGACCAAGCTTTTAATGACCAGCAGCAGGCTCAGGAGAGCTTTGGTCAAGGCAAGTATAACTTGGGAACATCCTTGTTACCTACACACAATTATTACAATATTTATCATATGCATGTGTCCACCTTGAGACCTTAGCAAAATCATAGGTGATTGTTATCCTGGATTCCTTGTTACCTATTTGGATATGCATTTGGGTTGTTCTTGCTAGTGCTTGATTATTAATCCATGATCTTATAACATGAATATTTGGATATACAATAAACAATAAAATAAGCTTTCTAGCAACTTGAACATAAAGAGTGGAAAAAACTTTGGCTTTTGCTAGATTGATCTTGACCCTCCATAAGGACTTATCCCTTAACAAAAGCTGGGACAACTCGTACAAACCATGAGGTCTATATGGCTCTGGCTTTAGCTCAGTATGAAGAACTTATCTAGCTTGTTAGAGGTTACCCGAAAGGGCGCTAGAGGGGCTTGCCATTTTGGGTATAGTGTGGCCTCTGTCTTTATGTGTATAGGCTGCGAGTCATTGCACCATTCAAAAGGGGGGCTCTATATTTGCATGACCGAGAATCCTTGCAGCCCTAACTTGTTAGATGAACTTTTGAAAGGCTTCATAGTGAACCCTGTCGACCTCCCTTGGAAGGGGGTTAAGAGATTAGCTACCTCGGACGAAAGGGTAAATCATGGCTCATGGGTAAAGATGTACAATCTCTGTAGAGTGTTAAATCTGGTATACTAGCCGTGCCCACGGATACGGGCGGCCCGGAAAACTGACGGAATAGATGGACACTGATGAACATTATTAATGATAATAAATGATGGTTTATTATGTTGTTTATATGTGTTATTCTTAATTCCTGTATACATTGATCATGTGGTTATGGGATTTAATTATGCTACCTTGACATTTGCTATCTAAATATAAATCTGCTATCTACATATAAAAGCTAAATGCAGTCAAACCAGTGTCAGCTTATTGAGCCTCATGAACCCCTAGTTATACTTGTTGAGTACGATATGTACTCACTCTTGCATTTTCCCAACACACGAGGTTATGCAAATTATGATGGGTGGAATGAGGACTACCGTTATGAGTACTAGGTTTGGAGTCAACCAGTCAATAGTGTCCCTGTGTGGTGCTTTCGTCGAGAGCGTTATTTATTCTTATTAATATTATTGTATAAGACTATGTGATTTATTACTGTTCCGCTATGTAATAAACACTGCAATGGTACATTTGAGATTTGTCTACTTATGTGTGTGACTGTTCCTAGGGCACATATGAGTCTTTTATGCATCCTATTTTGTTCTTAAATATGTGTGTGACCATAATGAGTTTATGTATATGTTTGCAAAGCGCTTAGCCCTCTTCATGGGAGAGTTAGGTGATAGATGTCATGTAAGCATGATGCTTAGATGTCGTTTATCTGCAATTACACCCTATTGTCCGGGTTGCATGGTAGATTACGGAAGTGATTGTTCTGTTGAGTTCTTTGTATTCCATCCCCCATTGGTTAGACAGGTAGAACCGTAGTTGCATATGAAGTCTAGCTCTGTCTTGGCTTTTATAGCAATGTTCCTTGTACATAAATGAAGAGTGTTTTGTGCTATATATGATATTGTAGCATTAGGATAGATGAATGACTTGATAAATTAGAACTACATAAGATTTTCTATCTCTTAAACTAATCAGACATCTACCTAATATTAAGCTGACTAGTCTGTATCTAGTCTCTATATTCCTTGGGCTTCTATATTTTATATCATATATCTATCATGGTTTACTCTCCTATCAAGTATATGCGACTATGCAACCCAATCACTCATAAGTAGTCATGTTTTGCATGTTGATCTCATTGTTTATGTCCTTATTTCTTTCCCTTGAGCTAAATATAAATAACGATACCTAGAATACTTCCCGGTGAAGTGCTACAATGGGTATTTAATCTGTACGCTCACGGATCCTATATTTATTTTATTAGTGGATAGTTTTATACAACACTTTGGCTCCATGCTAGGGATGACAACTTAGCTTAAGTGGTGTTAGAAGTGTCAACAAGCATTTATAGCGCCATTGCCGGGGAAGGAATAAACCTTTTGAGAAAAAATGCCTAAACACATACTTAATCAATGATTAGGTAGCTTGCTAGTCACCTCTACTTGGCAGGTTTACCCCTATTTGTTTTTCTGTGTTTATATTTTTATACAAGGTATTATTAGGACTGAAACTGATTCACTCAATTCTTTATCCGAATCGGGTCAATCAAGAACGAAGCTCGTCACCAGTATTTGAAGCTATGGCTGAAAAGATCTTGTTGGAGTTTTCTCCTCCAACAGTGGAGGACATCTGCACTGGTCCAGTACTGAGAATAGAAAATCTTGAGCTTGAGCTCAAGCTAAGCCTCATCAACATGGTGCAAGCTATCCAATACAGTGGAATGGCGAATGAAGATGCAAGTGCACATCTGTAGGACTTCATGGAGATTGGAAACACCATCACCATAGAAAGAGTTAATCAAGATATCATACTACTTCTCCTGTTTCCATTCTCATTAGTGGGAAAAGCGAAGTAATGGTTCTATGCCAACAAAGAAGACATCAACACATGGGCACCAATTATCTACTGTTTCTTTTTCGGAATAGAACCGTCCATGACCATGAGATGAGACAAGATTTCCAATACACCAATTATCTACCGTTTCCTCATCGGAATAGAAGACCACAAGAAATTGATCGACATTTTGGTAAGTTCATGGAGGTAATTCAAAAATTATTTATCAATATACCTCTACTGGATGCCATACAGGTCCCTGCATACGCCAAGTACATCAGAGACATTCTTAACAAGAAGAGGCTGTTGACGGTCCTTAAGTACCAAATATAATCATCAAATAAATAAAGAAAATGATCCAAATACAACCAACACCCAGACTTGAGTTTTTATCAAATAGAATTCCATGAGTTTTGGTGTTTGTCAATTTTTCATGGGGCTATCAGGAAATATGGAAGAAAGGCCCACACGTCGGGTTTACATAGAGATATTAACGTGCCGCGCAATTTTCTATCATCTAGAAGACTCCACAAGCCACGGGAACGAACGGGAAGGTGATCGGGCCCGGGGGCAGGGCGCCTGCCCTCCCTCCTAGGGTGCCTGCCCTGAGGTAGAGTCCAATCAGGACCCGTCTCGCGGATTACGCTCCACCGACCTAAAGGATCAAGGATAACCGTTCAATCAATGTCGGTTTGATCCGACGGCCCACGTTCATCTGAGGGGACTATATAAGCAGACCCCCTGGCCCCTGGAGGAGAACAAGTTCATCATAGAGTTGAGAGGAGCCCTCGAAGGATAACCTCTCATCTAAATAGACTTAGGGCTTAGCATCCAATGTGAGAGTAGAATTAGTTCTTCTAAGTTCTACTAGATTGAGAGAGATAGAGTGGAGGTGTAGATCGGAGGAAGCCTGGCCTATCGGTGTCTACTCTGAGGTTGTACCTGTGGGATCAAGTTCTCCTAACCCGAGGCTTGCTCCTAGGATTCTTCAGTAATTCGACTTCTGAATGCTAGTAAGTTCTTGTTTTATTGTTCTTTAGTTTATGAGTTTACTTTAATCTCTTCCGGTTGAGTTTAGAGTAATTATTGCTAGCGTAAACGAGGTGTTTGGGCTAGGGTACTCATAGATATCCCCTGACTAGCTGGACCGTGGTAGTAGCGAGGAACATGACATTTCCGAGTTACCTTTGCAGCCCACATCTCATTAGCAGGATGGGTAGAGTTTTTAGGTGCGGGTCGAACATCCTCTGTGGTGTTTAGATTCCGTGAGCTTCCCAATAGAACAGTAGATCATCCTTACCAAGGTTAGAACGAGACTACGGTTGCAGTCTTCTCTATACATCGCTCACATCGAGAAACATTCTTTGTAGCCTAAAGGGTAGTAGCAATAGATTTGGTTAGTCAGATGCACACTTTCTCCCAGTGGTAAAAATATAAATACGATACTCTGGATAACCTCCCGGGTGAAGTGCTCACCGATATCCATGCGCTTGCGGATCATTTCCTGATGGCGTTACCAAATATGAACAGAGGCCACTGCCATCTACTGAAGTAATCAGGCTCACAGAAGAGTGTAGTGCCGCTATCCTCAACAAGTTACCAGAAAAGAAAAAGGATCCAAGATGTCCAACTATCGAATGTACAAGTAGAGATCAACATTTCAACCATGCACTCTATGACCTTGGAGCAAGTGTTAGTTTGATGCCCGCTTCTGTCTACTACAAGCTCAATCACACTGCACTTGAGCCAACATCAATGTCCCTTCAGGTGGCCGATCAATCAATGTGATATCCATTGGGCATCGCTAAAAATATTATGCATCCAGACTCAAGAATGTCACTCATTCTTGGGAGACCATTTTTGAGCACCGCCAATGCACACATTGATGTCAGGAAAGGATCCATCAAATTCACCATCAATGGTCAAGAAGAGCAGTTCACATTCAAGTCAAAATAAGAGCTCAACTCTTATGCAAAGATTGTAGACCAACACAAGCCCGAAGAATCATCAGAGTTATCTACGCTGGGATCATTAGCAGAATAAATAATTTGGAAGGTATAGTTTGAAGGACCCTAAACTTCAAACCCTCACCAGAAGGATGAAGAGCTAGACAAAGGGAATCGCCATCAAGGTCACACGGAGGACCACAAGGAGCTCCTCCCGGTACGCTTCATCGAGGGCCAGCTCCGACATGAGCACCGATCCTTCCGCTGACCCTCAGCCACCATCCTCCTCTGCTGCACCATAAAGGATTCTCTAAAGGCAACTCACCTTGCGTTGCGAGATTTGAGAGAAAAGAACATCTACAATAAATTGAAGAACAGGAGCTTTGTCCACACACCGGTCCTAGACGAGGTATTCCTATGCAAAACAGGTATGGCAATTGAACTTGATACTATTTTCCAATTTGTTGGTTGGAGTTCTTTCGCATTTATTACTGAGTTAGGGTCCAAGATTTTAACTATAGAATTCGTCTACACCCGTCAACTCACCTAGACATGAATTTATTTTGGATTGTTTACCTAAGAATTCTGTCTATCATGGAGAAATCATAGTGATCTTTTAGGCTTTCCTGCAAATGCACGTTTAGACTTAACAGAAGCCTTAAAATATTTTGACACACATAAATTTTGGACTAAAATTTCTAAAGAGCCTTACTTCCATGGCAATCATACCCAGGATATAGAGCACCCTACACTTAGGTTCTTGCATAAGTGGTTAGGTGTAGCTTTCTTCCCTCGAGATGATGCTAGTAAAATTAGAGCCATAGATTTACAATTAATTTATCTAGCAGTTATGAAAATAAGAGTGTCACATATACATGCTTTATTAGATCACTGGTTAAGCATTCCTAACTATAAAGTTGGAGATGTAGCAATCTGTTCCATTGTTACTCGCTTAGCTTTTAAGCTTAATTTAATTGAGGGTGCCTCTTTGGATTTCATCGATACACATAGACAAATTTATGGATATGAGTATTTTAATCATGCACATCTTGTGAAGAAAATAAAAGGGGATTTATACATGACATATGGGGATGCCAAGCTCCGGTTACCGAACCTAGAGATGGCATTGTATTCTATCTAAACTTTGCACTTTGAGTTTTAGGCACGACCAATGAACATGAGAGGAGCTCAGGGAGAGACTTTGGAGGGGGCACCATAGAGGATAGCCTCTGAGAGGTTTCCTCGTCAACATGAGCCAGTCTAGCTCGGAGCTAACCCCACTCATGAAGCACCGGCGCATACTAGCTACGATGAATGGCAGGCACGCCAGCGCCGTACACTAAACCCTGGGATGTATCCCCCGTTCCATCCTGCCTACCATCCATATGGGTACTACCAACCACCACCATTCATCTCCATAGGGGAAGGTCCTTCAGGTGAAGCACCAAGACATTCATTCAGTACGTATGGTGAGGAACAAGACTTTGAGCAAGGACGCAGGTCTGATCCTTCTGGGTTCTTCTATACCCAGCAGCATTATAATGAAAAAATGACATTTCAAAACTACATCCATACCTCTCTTGCTCACAATGAGAATAATTGGAATGACCAACGTAAGTGGAACCAAAACACCACTCAGACATTGGCCACTATTCAAGAAGGGCAAGATCAGGTCAACAACACTCAAAATGACATCCTCGCATTCCTGTAAATCCTGAAAGAAGACTATCTTGGGGGAGGACTCCCATTATCAAGGTAAGTTTTCTTTTCCCTTCATTTCAATTTATTTCCTTTCTCTTTATTGTAGTTATAAATTTAGAAAACCAAATAAATATTTGTTGTTTAATTTGTTTAAGTTTAAGTTTGCTTAAAAATGAAAACCAAATAAAAAGAGTGTATAGTATAAGTTTGTTTAATTTTTTTGTTAAGTTTGCTATAAATAAAATATGCAGAGATGAAGATTGACGGAAATGATGAATAGTTGCTCTGCCATAATTCTTTTCAAGTACATAGTTTTAAATTTGAGTTCTCCCAAGGATTGGATAAACTATTAGACAACTGAATTTACTCTACTCTATAATACTGTGGGAGCATATGCCTAAACTAAGTCTAGGTAGTTGACGGACATGATATATAGTCTGAGCTGCTGTTTATTATGTTCCTAGTGCTACTAAATTCTGGAGATTTATTTTGTGAAAATTAAAATGCTTCATAATGAGTTTTATGTATGATAGAGAATATAAAACTCCTACCACAGCTATATTTATTTAGAATAGGAAGCCTCCACATATATGTTGGGCTTTGTGTTTGCTCGAGCTGTGTTGACCCTTAGGAACTCATCATGTGACTAATCCTAGTATCATGCACACTCATGTTCACCCTTTGCTGCTTCTACTCTGGAAGTATGCACCGCATGTATATTCCATATTCACCTATCCAAAAGATGTTCCACTCTTACATTGTGAGTGAACACCAAAAATATTTCCCTTGCTTATTTGCTAGCCAATTACCACAAGTTCAATGCTCCAAGTTTCATCATTTATTCCTCTACAAAATTTTTGTTACAAAAAGAATTGTTGGGCTGCAAGAAAATTATTGGACAAAAGTCCCATATAAGAAAAAGAAAAAGAAAGATTTATGAGCCCAACTTTATTATCAAAGTTTCAAGTTCAGAGATAGAGGAATCATCTTTCCAAGTAATGGAGCATTAGAATTATTTTGCACCCCTTCTCCTTCCACAAACGTTCTTTAGTTTACCATCCACATATATAAACCACACATGTACAGACCGGTTGGTTATATGGTGAGTTCGTTTGGATCCATGGTTCGATCAGACCCAATGCATTAGTTATCTCCACACCTATGAGCTCCACATAAGCTTTATTATATATAGGGTGAGAGAGAGTGAAGGCTATATAAATTCCTTGTGCCACAAATACTATATATCTTAAGAGAGAAGGCATCACTCCTTTCAATGCCTTAGAGAGGATCCAAAAATACCACATAATGTGAGACATGAAAGGGTCATACTAAAGAACTATGAGTTTTATTTTGAAAATCATAACTCTAGGATAGAGGTAGAACAACAGAGCATGAGACAACAATGCTTGACTTAATTGTTCTGTCTTTCAACTACTCAAGACCCAAGTATAGGTAAAAGTCCCATGGTTGGAAGGGACATGAGTAAGTTTTGAAGTTATAATAGCTCACTCTAGTCTGAGCATGAGTTCTTATTTAAAGCATGTGTACTTGTAAGGTGTGAAAGCATTGCAGCAACTCCTGATCTATTCTTTGTAGCTATTTGCTCAGGGACGAGCAAAGGGCAAGCTTGGGGAACCCCGTCCCCATTATTTGGTCTTTAGAGCCTCAGGTATACCATCAAGTTCATATTTACCCTAGTTTAGTTGATTTTGCTTCATGCCATAGTCCAGTGCCACATTTGTTTCCTGTCCTACAACCATCTGTGCCATAGCCTTGCATATTTCAGTCTTAGAGTCTACCATATTGAGTTTGTGTCCTAGGTCAAGGTCTTGTTGCTGGTTTAGATTGTATTTTTTTTCTAGTTTGTGTTAATCTCTCCACCCACTGCCATCCCGTATCACGATCCGTTTGCATATTCTGTCCATTAAAACCCTAATTCGAGCAGTTTTCTTAAAACTGTCATAACTTTTACATCCGATCTCGAAATGGGGTAATTTTATATCTACGGAGACTGCCAAAAAATTTTAGATCTGTTTTATCCTAGCAAAGTTGCGTTCGTAAAAATTAGTTTTGCGAAATTCGATCAGGAAAATCGCGTTTTTGGGCCTACAAGTTTTGGTATGCTTTTTGGAGCACAATTCTAGTTTTCTATAGGCCACATCTTTTTTCCAATTGAGCTCAATTTTTTTGTAGTTTGTCCTTGTGTGCTTCTTGCTGAGGAAAAAATATCAAAGAGCAAAAGCAAGAAAAAAGTTTGGAGAAAAAAGAAAAAAATAGTAAAAAAAGAGGAGATCGAAAAGGGAGCACACATGGAACACTCAATAGCTCTATTGTTTGTGGTGCCTTTTGCCTTGTCCATGTTTCCATTGCTACCTTTCATACTTGTTTCTATTCATACTTATTTTACTCCCTTGTTTATCGCAACTGGTGCTAGAAACACGTATGGGCCAGCAACTAGGACAAGTGCTCTGGATATTTATTTAATATTGCTATCTGTTACTGACTTGTGTGCCACATATACATATTTATTCATTTGTGTGCCTCCTAAGCTCCACATATATTTCAGATCACTATAGAAAAAGACCCTTGCAATCTTGGGCTACGTCTTCTAGGTATCCTTTGTCTTGATAGTAAGAACCTTGTAAGCACTTGATAAGGTGTTTCCTGTGTTGTGATCTTGAGGGCACCACTCCATCTACATAGTTAAATTATTTAGGATAATCTTCACTGTTTGTTGTTGTATTTTATGTCTACAATGGTAGGTTATAACACTCATCAATGTGAGACATCAACGATGCATGAGACACGCACTATTGCTGCTACACCTTCTCTCGCAGATCGTTCTATTTTTTCTTCCCTACCTACTTATGATGGTATTGGTGCTGATGAGTACATTGAGTGGGAAAGTAAAATAGATAATATTTTTGCACAATGTCGTATGTGTGAATGGAGAAAAAATAAGAATGCATCTGGTGTTTTACGACATTTAGCATCAACTTGGTGGGAGTCTTTAAGTTCTTCAGATAAACCTCATACATGGAACGATATGAAAATTGAAACATTTATTCAACCATCTCATGTGATTTATTCAAGTGATGAGGTCCATCAACTGGATCAATCCCTTGTTATTCCTCCTGCTATGCCTAACCTTTTACAGGACCATATACAAAAGAGTGAGGATGACATGATAGAAAATGAGGTGCTCCCAACCTCATGTGAAAATTCAGAACCATCACCAATTACTCCTCTTGAGAATGAGAGCCAAGGTAATGCCCATGATGCTACACTCATTGAAGGTTAGAGTTCTTTAGATGTGCCGAATTTTTCCACCAACCATGCTATGATAGAGGAACATTTAATGAACACTAAAGCTAAATTGCCTTTTGTAACACCCCAGGTGTTTGCCACTAGTTAGACCTTAGGTGTGGGCTCAAACATGTCATGATATGTGGTGATGATCATGCTAAGGTCAATCCATGAAAGTGAGCCTCAAGTTAATCTTAGTGAATGCGCCCTTGCTTACATATAGTACCTTTTCAAAGTGCATGCTTGGGTGATGTTTATGGAACCTCTTTCATGTGTCCCACATCCGTCACGACCTATAGTGATCACTCAAAGAGTTTCATGAAGTTTGGAATCAAAAGGCCACATGAAATGATAAGTTACATGCTTGTTGGAATAACCTCATTAAGTGAATAGAACCATGGGTCATCAACCAATCTTTGCAACCTTGCCCAAATGACTCTAGACGAACTCTACAACAAAAGTCATGAAGGGTTCATGTTGAGCTTGTGCACAAAAAATGCTTCCAGTGGCCTAAAGCCTTAATTCATGCTTTATCAAGTTGTTGCTTTGACTAAAGTGAAAGTTTGACATCTGTACTAGTTCTGAGGTTTTACCTTAAATGAAAGTTATAGTTTAGCTTCCATAGAACAAACTTTGTTTGATGGTCAAGAGCTAGTTTGGTCCTTAACCTAGTCAAATTGAGCTTACAAGATTCAATGCAGTGCTGTTTTGCTACCTCTAGAAATTGGCTATGTCAAAACTGTGTTTCAGCTTTGGGTACCTATGTTGGGAGCCTTGTATCTTCCTAACCAAGCCAAAACAGTATAAGCTCCTTTAATAGAAGTTGTAGTATCGTTTATATGCCACAAACTTTGTTAAGGTGCACAAGTCTGAATCATCTTCTAAGAATGTCAAATATGAGCCACAAAATTGAATCTGCTGTAATTTCCAGCACTTCGAATTTCTAAGTCTAGGATTTCAATTCATCACATTGGCATCCCGCGTTCTCCTAATTCTTATAAACAACTTGATTGGGTCCCAAAATAAAAGTTGGAGTACATGTTGTGGACAATAGCATATAAAAACCAGTTTGACTTTGTTTTGGCCATCAATTTTGAGTTTTGCTAATCATTGTCAATTCATTGACACTCAAGGGTTGGCATCAGATTATCCATTAATCTACAACTCTAATGGTCATGTCCCTTAAATGAAAAATGTAGAGCAGCATGAGGACAACAAACTTTGTTTTTGGCCCAAGGTCTAATTCAGCCTGCAAGGAGCCCAAAATTATGTTCCACTCTATCCAAACCGTCACCCGACACGTGTTCGACAGAATGCCCCCTATCCAAACCGTCATCCGACACGACGGAAGACACCTGGCCTGTGCATGGCGACCATGCAGCAGGGCACTCCCACCATGGCTGCCACCTCCACCTTGCCTTGTCCTCTCTCTGTCCCATTGTGGAGAAGCACCAGAGAGCCCTCCCTGTCCTCCTCCACTCCCGAGCGCTTGCCCATGGTCTCCTCCACCTCTCTTGCCCTTTCACTCCCTATCTCCCTGTCCGCTCCCTGTTCCCCATCACCATGGCCACCCAGCTCGAGTTGTTGGCTGCTGCTGCATGCTGAGCATGTGCAGTCCTCTCGAGCAGGCCACGGCTACCCCAAGGCTGCTCTGCTTTGGTCACGACTCGACCCCGCCACCTCTCGTTGTCTGTCCATAGTTGTCTGTCCGTAAAGAAGATGGCAGGGACCTCGGATTAGAATATGAAACAACTCAGCATTCGAGATGCGAAGCCAGAACTCATATAAATAGTGTTTCTAGGCTGTGGCGTGATTCATGGAAAATCCAGGGTTCTCAATGCAAGACCTGTTTCCCTTTTCTTTTGTTCTTGCAGATTTCTAGTTGAACTTTGTTAATGCATAGAAAATGCTAGAAAAGTCATAAAATAGCAAATGTGGACTTTCTGAAATCCTTGTGAAATTCTCTATGCATTAGATCTATATTATTGCATGTTTTAGTTTGAAGTTTTAACGGTAAAAATAGATTTGTGCAGTTCTGTTTTAATTGCTTGTTATATTTGTCTTTTTCATAACCACTGTATTGTTGCTCAAATAAATGTGACATTATTGTGACATGCTCTACATATAATATTTGATGTCTGGTAAACGTTTCATGAATTTAGGCATGATAGATTAAGAGTTATAAAAATAACAAATGCCATGTGTTGCTTTGCTCCTATTCTGAGTAGATCTGCATGTTTATATTGTTTGGCTCAGTTAAGTTGTGAATCATGCCTGGATGAAAATATATGAGTTGTAGTACTTTTCATAAGCTTTCCATCAAGCTAAATAGCATAATGTTTGGTCAAGCATATGTTTGGTTATAGTAGTTTATATTACTGTTTTAGTTTCTGTCTGAACCCAGACAGGGATGCATTGTTTGTTATGTAAGACCTTGTTAGTTGCAGATTTAGCTCTTGATGTTTATAACAAAGTTGTTCACAATTTAGTAAGCTTTCTATAATGTACATAACCATAATTTATGGGCATATGAAACTCAAGTTATGGCTATTTAATGTGGCATGATAGATTCTGTCCATGTTTTGAACAGAGATATCTTCATGTGGTTAATTGACCTTGTTAATTGTGCATTCATCTTTAGATGATAACAGGAAAGATGTAGATAATTTATTAATATATCTTACGCTAACATTTGAATGATTTTTGTTGCAGTAAGAGTGAGTTATTGATTTAACTTGCATAAGGCTTGATAAATGGTTTATAATTGTAAATAAAAATGATAAAATAGAAAATGTTGGTCCAGTACAATTATATGATATTGTTGTATCATGTTGACATATAATATGGTCATACGTTTGAAGAAAATATGATTTGTGCATTTATCTTGTTCTCACATGGTTAATTGCAATAGCAAATATTCTTTTTCATAAATGTTGCTATGCTTATTCAAATACAGTGAAATTGATATAGTAGTCTATTTATGGTATTCAGAGGCTACTGTAATGTTTGTAGGATTTACTGTGCATGTTTGGTATAGGTTCTTTAATTCACCTTATTTTCCAAATAAATTAAGAAATGCATTAAATAAATTTATTTGGTAATGACCACTATGTTTTGTGGCGTTCTTTAGATATGTGGAAACTGTTGGTAATAATGGTTTTGCCCAAATGTATGTTTGAAATATAAGTTAATAATTAATTATTTGCAATTGTTGTTTCTGAGCAGTTTCTGGAAATGTTTGGATTACAATATGTAAATGATGTTTTCTGGGAATCTTGTTATTATCAAAGTTGTAGATAATTCATTGTCTAGCTGATGTTAAAATTTGGTGGCATTTGGCCTTATGGTTTGTGAGTTATGCCTATTCAAAGTTTGATTCCAGAAATGGCTGCTCTCTGTTTGTCAGGGACAGATTCTGGAACTTTATAATTTCGACCAGCTTAAGTTGAGAATCATGCTTTGATGTCTAAATACGAAATGCAGATAATTTCTTAAGCCTTCCGGAATGTCTTAATTCATGTCCTTTGGACTTGTGTAACTCCAGTTATAGTTTATTTTCTCAGCTGCTGATTAACAGTCCTAAAAATGGCAGATATTCCTTGTATTGCTGTACATGCTTGGTATATTGCTATGTATGACTCATGTTTTGATAATGGTCAAGTTAATACACGTGAGATCTTGTGAAACATGTATGCCATGCCTGATATACTTGGTTGCATTCTTTTCTATCTTAGTATTTTGGTTGTGTTATGTTACTTAAGGAACATGAAACACATAACATATGTATGTGTAGAGTAACATGATACTTGTCTGCTTACTGTATATCATGCAGTTTCTATTGCACTTCTACGTGTTCATATACTTGCATCTAGCATCTCATTTAGGTACGCTAGATGAACCACGTGAAGGACATGATGGTGGACCTATCGGGATGATGGAAGGACAACACAAGTGTTGTGAACTTGGATGTCGTCAAGACGGTGCAAGCTAACTTAACTGACTTGTGTCGGATTCCAGGCAAGCCCCAGAGCATTCTAAGTCTCCTACCCTCTCTATTTATAAAAGCACAAGAGTATAACTTTGTATGATGCATTAGGTGATAGGAGTTGAATCAAACCGTTGGTGCATATATTCCTACCTTGTCCACTATATGAAACTGCCTAAACCCTTACTAGTATAAGGAAGATGTTCTATGCTTAGCTATGCTTAGCTCGGTAGAAGCCGGGTGATTTCCTGTCACCTGCGAGAGATAGGTGGATACCTGATCACGGTTGGCTATATTTGCTATCGTCGAAATAACCATGGTGTTAATAATGAATGGAGACCGGGCAGGATGATGATAGTGAAACAATAAGGCATGGAGGTCTTGGGTGTGGATCTATCTCCGTCTGTGTCGTTTAAGGACCGATACGTTGTACATCCTCTTGTCATGTTGAACGCATGCCTAACACTTATTTGGTCGGATAAGTCGTTCCGAGCACGAAACCTATGAGTGCAACTCAGGACGGATACCCCGTTCTGTATGAGTGCGCACCACGGTTGGTAGCAAGGATGTGTGGGGAGTCAATGGCGTAAGACCGAGGTGTCAGGTTAGAGTCCTGACCCTGGCAGATTGGCAGTCCCTGAGGGTGCGGCGCTGGACAGACCCACGAATTGGTCCAGAGTTGTGCTAAAGGTGACCTATGGCTGCTCTAGCTAAGTACGCCTAGGTGAGTGCTAGGAATAACCCTCCAGCTGGATAGGAATCGATTTGAATCGCCGTCTCTCCAAGATAGTGAGAACTTGACTCGAGCAACGGCAACGTAGATACGCTAAATGAAACTTAATGGTTATGATGATGATGATGGCTACATGATAAAACTGATATGGTTGTTAATGTGATGCTTATTAATAAGTGGTTTCTATAGAATAGGTGCAAAATCTAGCTATGGTAGCTTAATTGAACTTGATGCTAAATGTTGACTCAAAGGTTGAAAGTAAGGGTTCATGATAGTAATGCTCTTTTTGGCAAAGTAAAGCTATCCAACCAACTCCACCAAATAAGCCTTGCATATCCTTGAGAGCCTTTTATTTTCTCTCCTGTCGGGTAAGTCTAGCTGAGTACATTCGAGTACTTTGGGTTTATCCCACCATGTTGCAGGTGAAGTTTTCAGTCTGCTAAGGATGGTGGCTAACCGCCGGTGGGCTCGGTGATTCTATATAGTGTTCTCATCTACATGCTTTTGTCGGAGGATGTCACTTATGCGAGGAACGTATTTGGAACTTATGTTATTGTAATCATTTGAAAGCTATGTTGTTTTCTAATCAATTTAGGAAATCTAAACTTGTACTATTATTTGTGAACTCTTTTGTAATATTATTTCCACTGCAAATCTCTTTGTATGTGATGTGTATTTGCTTAATCATGCGATCTTGAGGTAAAGTTGATTTACCGAGGTCCTTCGTGACACTCGGCAGACTACCGGGTTTATATAAGTGAGAGTATGCGCGTGTCAACGTGTTAAACGGGGACAGTCGTACTTAAACTTGTATAAATTTGGTGGTTCTGTCACAGCTGGTATCAGAGCAAGATTAAGTATAATACTCTTTCGCAACAGCTTGCCTGCTCTCAAGATAACCCTGGCACAACTAAAACCATATGACACACAATTCTGGGGAGTCCTGCCAGGTCAAAGTTCAGTACCCCTCGGACAGATAACGCTGCCTGTCTAGTTCAGAACACCCGACTCCCTGATACTCCCGAGTGCCAGCGTGTCCGATCCAGCGTACGTGCGCATCTGATCGCCGCGATGGGACAGACAGCCACCTTGCTCAAAAGAGTCCAAGCTATCTCCTACGCGGATGTCTCCTCCGATCACACTCATCGCAGCCAGACCTCACCACAACCCAGCGAGCACCACCATAGCCGCTCCCCCAATAATTGCCGGAGGGGTTCACGACGCGATAACGGTGGTCGGGACGCCGGCGGCTACCGCGAGCAGAATCGTGGCCGCAGCCAGGAAGTGAACCAGGACAGGGATTTACGACACAACATCCCTCCCAAGGACGCCTGGGACCGCATCAACAGGCGCGCCACGGAAAGAGCAGTGCACAAAAACCTGCGTCGCATTAAGTACGACGCCACGCACGGTCCTCCTGGCCTGAAACAATTTTCCTCACATCTCCGCCAGGTCGTGTGGCCACAAAACTTCAAGCTCGAGAAGCTCAAAAAATACGACGGCAAGGAGAACCCAGAAAACTGGATCACTCTCTATGAGATCGCAGTTCGTTCAGCAGCAGGAGATGAGCACGTCATGGCCAACTACTTTTCGGTCGTCCTCGACCAGGCCGGTCATCAATGGCTCCTGGGCCTGCCCGAGGACTCTTTCGACTCTTGGGAAGAACTCCGCCAAGCATTTAAAGACAACTTCATCGCTACCTGCGAGCTGCCCGGGAACAAGTACGACCTCGAGAGGATAAGGGACAGGAAAAACGAGCCTCTGCGTGACTACATCCGACGATTCTCGGATATGCGCCTCAAAATCCCGAAAATTTCCCACGACGAGGCCATATCTGCTTTCATTAAAGGGCTATGCTTCCACGAAGCACTGAGAAACAAGCTACTACGCAAAAGGCCAACGACGATGGCCAAACTCCTTGCCACGGCCAAAAATTATGCCGACTCCGACGACGCAGAAAAGCTCATCCGGGACGATGCAAGAGGTCCCAACCAGCTCCCTCGACGAGACGACAGTCGTGGTCGTTTCGACAACAGGAACCATCATCGCTCCGACAACCGTGACCACAGAGAAGGTTGGGATAGGCGGCGTGACAATCGTGATGACTTCAGAGGCAAGCGCCCTCGTGACCATGACCACGAGGTGAATACGGTCAAGCGTCCCAGCGGGCGGCGAGACTACCAGGAAGACTACAACAAGACATTGAAGGGACCATGCCAACTACATCCAAAGTCTAACCATACGATGGAGGAATGTCGCGTCCTCAAAAGCATCTATACGCGGCGGGCTGCTCAAGAAGACCCCGCCAAGAAAAACGGGAAACAGGACCGGCGCGATCACGAAGACGAGGACGAGGACCAGGATAGGGACCCACAACACCAGTATGTCAGTCCCACCGACGTGGTCCACTCTATCTTCGGGGGCAAGGTCTCCATCGAGTCTAAGCGAGAAAGAAAGCTCTTAAAGAGAACCTGCCTAAACATAGACAGCACGGATGGTCTGATCGCCGATCCGAAATTTCCTCCCTGGTCGCACAGGGAGATCTCCTTCAGCAGGAAGGATCAGTGGGCCCCATCCCGGAGCCAGGACGTTTCCCTCTAATACTGGATCCTTGCATCAACAGCATCAGATTCGAGCGCGTGCTCATCGACGGGGGAAGCTCCATTGACATCCTCTTTCACAATAGCTTGCCTGCTCTCAAGATAACCCCAGCACAGCTAAAGCCCTACGACGCTCAATTCTGGGGAGTCCTGCCGGGTCAAAGTTCAGTACCCCTCGGACAGATAACGCTGCCTGTCCAGTTCAGAACATCTGACCACTTTCGAACAGAGTTCGTCAACTTTGTGGTCGCCGACTTTGATGGAACTTACCATGCAATACTGGGCCGACCATCACTGACAAAGTTCATGGCAATTCCACATTACTCATACTTGGTCCTTAAAATGCCCACAAAGAAGAGAGTTCTAACCGTCAGGGGCAATGTCTACACCGCATACACTTGCAAGGAGGAAAGCTTCAAGATCACCGAAGCAATCAATCTTTCAATCCACATGGCAGAAACAGCAGCCCAGGCTGCACAGATCCACCACGACCAGCTCCGAGTACCCGAGCAGGAGACTGCAATGAAGAATTCAAAGTCCAAAGAACACAAGGAAGTACAGCTTGTCAACGGTAGCCCCGAGAAGACGGCCCTCATCGGGGCCAACCTAGACCCTAAATAGGAAGACGCGCTCGTGAGGTTTCTAAGGGACAACATGAGCGTTTTCGCATGGAAACCAGCAGACATGCCCGGCGTCCCACGAAACCTGATCGAGCACACCTTAAACGTCTCGAAGACCGCAAGACCCATCAAGCAAAAGCTGCGACGGTTCGCTCGTGACAAAAAGGAGGCTATTAGGACAGAAATAACACGGCTTCTAGCAGCCGAAATTATTAAGGAAGTGTATCATCCCGATTGGCTCACCAATCCGGTTCTTGTACGCAAAAAGAATAATGAATGAAGAATGTGCGTTGATTACACTGATCTCAATAAACACTGTGCTAAATTTCCTTTTGGTCTCCCTCGCATCGACGAGGTGGTCGACTCAACGGCCGGATGCGAACTTCTCTCTTTTCTAGACTGCTACTCTGGTTATCACCAGATCTCGCTAAAGGAAGATGATCAGATCAAAACGTCTTTCATTACTCCTTTCGGCGCATACTCCTACATGACCATGTCTTTTGGACTCAAAAACGCCGGAGCCACCTATCAACGGGCCATCCAGCAATGCCTCCACGACGAGATTCGTGATGACCTCGTCGAGGCTTATGTAGACGACGTCGTCGTCAAAACAAGGGATGCAAGCACCCTAATCGACAACTTAGACCGAACCTTTAAGGCACTAAATAAATACAAGTGGAAGCTTAACCCCAAAAAGTGCATCTTTGGGGTCCCTTCTGGTCTACTACTCGGCAACGTCGTCAGCCGCGACGGCATATGACCGAATCCTTCAAAAGTAAAAGCAGTGCTCGACATGCGACCACCTAAGAATGTCAAGGATATTCAGAAGCTCACCGGATGTATGGCCGCTCTCAGCCACTTCATCTTAAGACTAGGAGCAAAAGGCCTCCCTTTCTTCAAACTCTTGAAGGCGTCGGAAAAATTCTCCTGGACAGAGGAAGCTGACGCTGCGTTTACCCAGCTCAAGACTTTCCTCACCTCACCGCCTGTTCTCACAGCACCTCAGCCCAATGAAGACCTACTCCTTTACATTGCAGCAACCAACAGGGTTGTGTCCACGGCAACAGTGGTCGAGCGAGACGAGCCAGGTCACGTCTACAAGGTCCAGAGACCCGTTTATTTCATAAGCGAAGTCTTAAACGAGTCCAAGGCCACATACCCACAAATACAGAAGCTCATATACGCCATCCTAATAACGTCGAGGAAGCTAAAGCACTACTTCAACGTCCATCGGGTCTTGGTAACCACCAGCTTCCCTCTGGAGGACATTCTGCGCAATAAAGATGCCAACGGCAGAATTGTAAAATGGGCAATGGAATTATGCCCATTCTTCCTGGATTTCCAGAGCCACACCACAGTCAAGTCTCAGGCCCTGGTCGATTTCATCGCAGAGTGGACGGACCTCAACGAGCCTCAGATAACATTCTCCCATATACCATCTGCGGCGAAGATTCTTAACGACTATCAATCAAACACAGTGATACATCACTCAGATAACATTACAGCGCTCAAAAATCATGATCATGACAAAATCAAACTTTATTACAAACTTTACATACAGAGTTTACAATAAACACCCCACTGGGCGGTTCGTAGTCTACTACAGACTATCCTACAGGCCTACTGCTTGGGCTGATCACCCGCTCGGCCTTGCTGCTTAGACGAAGGGGTCGGGGCCACAGGCGCCTGGCTGGTCGAGACCGCAGGTGTCGACCGCCCATCTCCAGCAATGGACGCTCCCGACAACTCCCTGGCCGACCTGTCTGATCCCAGCTGGTCAGGGGGAGTGGCCGTCCCGCAAAGGTTGATGTCGCCGATCACCGTCGACGACAAGTCAAGTAGGCCAGCACGAAGGTCGTCTGCCTCCTGCGGACCAACCTCCTTGGGGTACCCTCTCTCCAGCCTGGACAGGTCGACCAGAGGATAGTGGGCGCGCACCATGCTCAGGACGTGCGCACCGGCGAATTCCCCGGCGTCCTTCACGAACTGTTGGAGCCCGTCCCACGCCCGCTGCGCTTTCTCAACTGGCGTCAGTCTCGGCGCGCGAGGCTGGTCTTTAGGGAGCTCGGGGCTGATCAAGTCCAGAACCGGGGCTACTCCTTTCCAAAGCTTAATGCAGTTGGTCTTCCAGGAGTCCCGGTCCTTGATCAGCTCGTCTAAATGCTTTTTGGTATTCACCTTGAGCACTACAAACCAAGCGGGAGGTCAGTTCAAGAATAAGGAAAGGAACGTTGAGCAACCAAATAAAAAAGAGGTAGCACGGTTATTACCAGACAACTCCCGATTCCTGTTGCTTAGCTCCTCGCCGGCTCGACGCCCGGTCTCCAGCGCCCCGGCAAGCTCTTGGCCGAGCTGCTCCTTCTCTTGCCGGAGGCGTGCAACCTCCTCCTCCAAGTCTACAGGAACAATCCCCTGGTCAACAAAACTAACCACGCGGCTACATACAGCTGCTCGGAGTACGCGACTGACCTGTCTTTTCCCGATACTGGTCGGCCAAACGCCGGGTGAGGTCGAGAAGGCGCTCTCCCTAGGCACTCATCTCGGCCACCTTATCCCCAGCTTCTGACCGAAGCCGATCCACCTCCACGGACAGGGCCTTGTTCTCGGCCACAATGCCCTCAATTTGGTCGAAGCACCTTTTCCGGTACATCGCCGTTTTCATTGCGCCCTGCAAAGAAGAACACATGTCGAACCCAGAAATACAGCGCATAAGTGTCGAGCAGCACAAAGGACCACTTACCTTAACCTCGTCCATGAGACGTTTTGCCGCGCGCTCCACCCTCGTGGCCTCCTCCGTCTCCGCAAGCTCCTCATGTCTGATAAAGTGGTCCCCGCGTTGGCGCCACACGTAGACGTGCTGGCGGCCATCATGATGATGACCTTGGATCTCCTCCACGTCATCGTCAGAGGCCGCCCGGGTCTCCTCGTTCGCCGCACTGCCACCGGCCGTGGTCGCGGGCATCACTGGCCCCTGGTCCAGGCCAGGGGAGCTTACGGGCGATGAGGCCCCTGCTCGGGGTGGTGTTGGGACTCCCCTTTCTTCGGCCGGTGGAGGAGTCGGGGCTCTGCTCTCCTCCTCCACAACGTTACGCGGAGGAGGTGTCCTCGCAGCCTCCTCGTTCCTCGTCAGGGTGCTCGCCGTGGCACTTGCCGTGGCAGCGGTTGTCGCCGCAGTCCGCTCCGTGGTCTGCGGCGCGGCGTCCCCAACGGCAGCTATAGGCTCGGCCGCCGTCTGGCCAGCAACGTGGTCAAGGTCGACGTCCGATGCCGCGCTAAGCAACAAGACGACATTTAAACAATGTTAGAAACATCAACAAAACGCAGAATATCACAGTACGAAAGTGAGATTGAAAACTTACAGGACAGAGCGCCTGTGTGTCGCGGTGAACCTCCTCCTGGTCCTACCGGTCGGTGCCTGAGCCCCCGTCTCTACGACGCGCGTCGGCCCGGCGTGCGGTGCAGACAGGTCGCTGGTCACCCGACCAGTGGTGGCCGGTGCCACGTCCGGACGATTGCGTGGCCTCCGGACCAAAGAAGGCGCGGCCTCCTCCTCCTCCTCGTCGTCGTCGGTGATCCGGACGAGCCGACGGCGCTTCGGTGCCTGGCTGCTCTCTGCCGGCAGCTCTTCTGCAGGGGAGGGGTCTACCGCCAGTGGCCTTTTCCCCGCCACTCTGTCTTCGGTGGTCGGGGCGGGATCGTTCTGCTCCTCTTCGCTGCTGGTGTATCGAGCACACGGAGCAATGTCGTCTTCCGGCGGGTATACCCCCGCAGGATTCTCCATGCCAGGTGCCAGCAATATGTACACCGCGCACCGGTCAACGTCTCCAATATGCAACACAATCAAAGACAAGTCAACAACTGGAAGAACAAGAACTAAGGAGGTAACATCAGTCAGAAACATTACCTTAGGAACTGGTCGCCCCAGCTTGAAGGCCTGCACCCGATCACCGCTTCGAACGAAGCTGTTGTCTGCAAAGTTGAACAGCTCGTTCAACAGCTGTTGCACTTCTGCCTTCTCTAGAACTTCAGGACTCATTCTGGTTGGGTCCTGGCTCCCCACGTACTCGTACGCCGAATGTACCCTCTTCTGGCAGGGCATCACCCGACGACGGATGAAGTTGCCGACCACTCCTAGTCCGTCTAAACGCGACCAGTCGATCAGCTTCATCAGGTCTTCTACCTGACCGGCGAACTCTAGGCGATCTGTCCAACTAACCCTCTTCTCGGGAATGTACCCCATGTCGCAGAACGTGGAGCTACCCAGCTATTCCCTGACGTAGAACCACTTCTTGTAGCATTCGGTGAGAGAAGTGTTCCACGAGCAGTTGAGATACCGGTTCTTCATCCCGTCACGAAGATTGAGGTATACTCCACCTGCAATCTTGGAGCCTCCAACCGCTCCCTTCTTCCTCAAACAGAAAAGGTAGCGGAAAAGATCGAAGTGTGGCTCTATCCCAACATAGGCCTCGCACAGATGGATGAAAGTTGAAATAAGAAGAATCGAGTTTGGGTGCAGATTGCAGATCCCGATCTCATAGTAAAGAAGAAGCCCCTAGAGAAAAGGATGGACAGAAACCCCAAAACTCCTCTTGAAAAAATCTTCGAAAACCACGATCTCACCGGCACGGGGGTCGGGGTAGCTCTCCCTCTCTGGCGCCCTCCAGCCGCCATGCTCTTGGCTATGCAGTAGCCCCATGCCAACGAGGTCGTTGAGGGACCTCACGCTGCTCCGTGACTTCTTCCACTCCTTAGCCATCAGCTCGGCCCTCTTCTTGGAGTCGCTCTTCGCCATTGACGCTGCGGCAATGACTGCGAGTTGGGGGGTCTGATGGTGATTGCAGAAGGCAAGAATGGAAAGTTTGAAGGCAATGGCAGGGTAAGCAATACGGGGGCAATGTCAAGCTTTTATAAGCAACAACTCCACCCCTCCCACTTCCCGCATTCTTGGGAAGTGGGCGGGCCCAACGGCGGACGCGGCGTTTCGGCTTCCAACAATTACCGGCAGTTAATACGGCGGCCTTTTTGTATAATTAATGGTTTCCTTTTCATGAACCGCGCAAAGAGCGGCTACACAGTTACCAGGCGCACCTTTTCAAGCAACCATCTGACAATGCGTCAGGAGGTCTCGTCACATCACCCATTTATGTGATAAGAGGTTTTTTTCAAAATAACAGACAGAAATTGGTGGAGGATCAACATTCCTGGGGACTGCACCGACCACCGAGCACTGTATGCTTGGGGACTGGTCGTCCAGTCTTCCAGTTTGGAGATCTGGGGACCGCACCGACCACCGAGCACTGTATGCTCGGGGACTGGTCGTCCAGCCTGCCAGTTTGGAGATCTAGGGACTGCACCGACCACCGAGCACTGTATGCTCGGGGACTGGTCGTCAAGTCTGCTAGTTTGAAAGAACTAGGGACTGTACCAACCACCAAAGCGTTATCTGCTCGGGGACTGGTTGATAAGTCTATCCGATGGCAAACGAGCATGAGATGCTTGGGGACTGGATAATTTTAATTTTTAGACCTTGCTACAAGGCTCATACTTCGCCTTCCAGCAAGCTCGGGGACTATATCGGTACGATGCATCTGGCGATGCATCTCAGTTTCAGAATTTCTTTGAGGACTTTTCTTCTGACCCTGGCACCACGTGCCTACGTCACCTACTACCAGACTCGGGGACTAAGTGGGCACACTTCACCTTGCGGTGAATATGCTTGCTTTTTGGAAGACTGTACTTTTTATAAAAGTAATGTGGGCACACTTCATCGAGAAAAGAAATATTTTTTCTCAAGAGCACCATGTATTCTTCGAACAACCTTCTTCTTCGACGTCAATGTTGGTCAACTATCTTCTGAGTTGGTCAAAATACCGTTGCAACTGTTTAGGCGACTTCCATGCTAATCGAAGATGTCAAGCCTTGCTGGTCGAAGAAGCTCAAGACGGCGTGTTACATCACAATACATGGTGCTCGGGGACTAGATGTGGGGGTATAAACCCCTATACCCTTACGGCTAGACTTGGGTCAGGAGGCTTGGCCCATTACGAGACGAGTTCGAGGCTTGATCTGACTGCTCGGAGTTTCGCGCAAGGAAACAAGACGTGGAGATCAAGCAGGATTCTAGTCGGTTAGAATAGGAATTGATATCGAACTATCTGTCAGTGTTTTTTCCCCGGGGGGTCACACCAACGAGTAAATTTGTATGCGTGCTCCCTTTCCCGGATGGTGATGCAAGAAGACACAGAGATTTATCCTGGTTCGGGCAAGAGAAAGCCCTACGTCCAGCGGGGGGAGAGAGTTTATATTATCTTGCACCTAAGTGCTTGTACAGGGGCGAATACAAGCGTGGAATGGAGTGTGGAGCTCTACTACGTATGAGTATGGTCTTGTGTCGTCCTGCCCGTTCTATTCCTGAGTCTCTCCTTTTATAGCTCCAAGGAGAGACCCAGGGTACATGCGTAGATGCTAGAGTAGGGGTCGATAGCCGCATGGAGCGCTGACCTACTCGAGGCTTCCGTACGGCATGGCCTCGAGCCGTCCCATCTTGATAGCCCGGTGATGATTACGCGTGCTCCTGCGTTCGGCCCTGCCCGCCGCCTCGCGCTGGTTCTGAGGTCGCATGCCGGTACGGTATGGCGGCGGATCCGGCGGGGTAGCTGTGGTGTTGTCAGTCGACGCCCAACTTGCCCCTAGGAAGGGACCCTGTTCGGTCGAGGGTCGGACGCCGTGTAATGTGCTGATATCTGGAGCGCTGACCTTGGAGGTCTCGAGGGGGTCCCGATTAGATGTTCCATCCTTGTTCCCTGCGTCCTGACACGCCCTTGATCGTTCGGTGGGAAGGCTGCAAAAAGAACAATGGGACAGAAGTCTCCCGTGACCCGTGTGTTAGGTGGGGAAGCGTCAGGTGCATTAAATGCCCTGGCTCTCGTGCGCGCGTCAGGCGGCGGACAGTGTCCTTGCGCTCGATGCCTCTCGGTTCGCTTGAGCCCGCTTCCGCATTCGACGGCAGTGGTCGCTCGAGCCCTGACCGATTCGCTCGACGGCATTTCCGTCTTCGAGGCTGCGACCGTCGATGGCCGCGCGTGCCTACGGATGGCCTGGTTATACGCATTGGTGAGGGTACCCCTTGTTGATACCCTCGACAGTAGCCCCGAGTCTTCATTCGAGCGCTGGCGCTCGAGTGGAGAGTTTCGTTTTTACGGTCGAGCTTCCATGGGGGCGCGCGAGCGACCCCGCGGGGGTAGCCCCCGAGCCCTCGAGGGAGTATTCAACTCCTTCGAGGGTTATTTTGCCAAAATTGCAGAAACACTGTCAACACCCGTGGTGGAAGGTTCTGTTCGGCTTCGCCTTGCGTGGAGGTTTCGACGTACTCTCGATAGAGCGAGCGTCTTCCACCCCAGATTGAGTTCATAGCGGGTAGTCCAAGTGAGAACCTGTGCCCCTTTCGAGGGGGTCAGTTGTAGCCCAGAGGCGTCCTCATAAAGCGGGGTCGACGTGGTCGGGGATACCGGTCTCATTCGATAGAGTCCAGCGGCTCGATGCCTCCCTTCGGGGGGATTCCTCTCGACTGTCTCGACCCTACCTTGGACATCGCCAGTGAGCCCTCGAGGCGGGCCTCGATTTTCGACCGCTCGCTGGGGATCCCTGACTCTTGGTGCTCGAGATCGGCTGTCGAACCCTTTCGACGGGCCAGCCATCGACCTCTCGAGACTATCCTGGGCGCATACCTAGGCTTACAAAGTAAGGAAACTGCCGTGCCGGTTCGTCTTTCTGCCCGTTGGGCGCACCTTTTGAGGTAAGTGACGTTGCGACACTATATCGGCGTGGAATTCGGAGCGTCCGGCCTGTGTGGAGAGAAAGGACTGTTAGACGGCGCATTTATGGGAGGGAGTTACCTTATTTCTCGGATCTGTCCGTTGGCGGACTGCTGCCTATAAATACGTCGTGGCGTCGCCGCCGTTCCTCTCCCTTCCACCTTCTCGCTTTTATTCTCTCGTTGCCTTTGCTTTCTCGCCGTCTCACGCGCACACGCTTCCTCGAGCTGTAGTGAATCTACCATCCCTCCAGCTGAGATGCCTGTAAGACTCGTCGCCGCCGACGACTGGCGCCCGTCATCGATGACGGAGCGCCGGTTGTTAGAGCTTGAGAAAGAGGGACTGCTGCGCCGCCGTACCTCGCTATCGTCGCCAGAGTGGATCGCGCCGCCAGCGAGTCACAGGAGGCCTCAGCCGGCCGAGGGCTACGTGGTGTCGTTCGCCAAGTTCCACCGCCACGGTCTGGGCGCGCCCCCGAGCCGCTTCATGCGGGCCCTCTGCTTCCATTATGGGGTGGAGCTCCAGCATTTCTCTCCGAATGCCATCACTGTAGCGGCGGTCTTCGCCGCCGTATGTGAGGGCTACTTGGGGATGATGCCGCACTGGGAGCTGTGGCTCCACCTCTACAGGGGCGAGCTTTTCCATGCCCCCACCGGAACCACGGGCGTAAGGAAGCCCGTGCGGGCAGGATGCCTCAATCTGGTGCAGAAGACGGGGAAGACGGACAGGCCGCGGGAGTACATCCCGGTAGGGTTATCGACCAACCACGCCGGCTGGGACTCCCAGTGGTTTTATCTGCGGAACGATGACAACCTCCTGCCTCCCTACTCGGGCCGTCTGATCATGGAGCGTCCAGTGGATTGGACATACGGTGTCGTCCAAGCTCATCAATCTCGGCTCGACCCCCTCCTCGACGCCCTGAAGAAGCTTCGCCAGGAGGGTTTGACCGCCGCTCTCGTCCTCTCGGCCGTCCATCACCGGAGAGTTCTCCCTTTGATGTCTCGACCGTTGAGGATGGACGAGATGGGCCCTGGTGTCTCATCCCGGGACCTTGAGGCGTGTCGGATGTCCAACGAGGCTCCGGCGGACGACGAAGTCGCGGCCCGAGTCAGGGCTGCAATTGCCGGTGATTTTCAGCCGGAGCATGTTAACGGCTTCCCCATGAGACCTGACGCAGGCTCGATCGATCTGGTACGCCTTCTTCTTGCGCGCAGCCTCGATTCTGGGTTTCCTTTCTCCCCTCTCTTTTTTCTAAGTCTACCTTAGTTTTGGCAGGGTCGGATTGATGTCCGGTCCTCGAGGCCTCCGGTAAAGGAGGACGAGGTCGATCGTGACAAACGGCGCCAATCTGCCGAAAAGCTAAAGTCTGCGAAGGACTCTGCAAAGAAGGGGGAGAAGAAGAAAAACCTCGACCGCCAAGCATTAGAGGCGCATCGAGCCAAATCCAGGCAGAGGGGGGAGCCTGAGGAGGAATCCCCTAACGATGATGACGATGATGACGAGGACAGCGATGACTCCGAGGGGATGGCGTCGCGCCTCGATCGGATTCTCGAGGGCCCGCCTCGAGGTGACGTCGACGCCCCCCGGACGGAGGCGCCAGAGGAGGGTCCGAGCGGATCTCGTCGCCCCCGGGCCGACACCCCTCCCGCGCCCAAGGCGGGCCAAGACGCACCGCGCCCTCCCCCGGTGCCCAGGGAGAGCAGTCTAGCTGGGCCCCAGGCGTCGGGGCCACTAACTCGTGGTCGCGCCGCGGCCTCTGAGAAAGGAGATGCCGACCGTAGGAGCGCCAGTCCCTGCGCCCGCTAGGCGGGGACCGACGCGCCTAAGCCAGTGCCTGCCCTCGAGGGGCCTGGAGCCCCGACGCGGGGTGGCTCGAGGCCCACTGGTCGGGGTGGCGGAAGGCGAGCCGTTCTCCCTGTGGGGTAAGCCTTTTTGATGTTGCGGTTTTTGTCTTCCCATTCTTCCACCTTTCCTCATATGCCAACCTTTTCTCAGGCTGAAGCGGACCCTTGAGCAGGCCCAACCGTCCATGGTAAAGAAGCTCAGAACGGGTGCCGCCTCCAAGGAACCAGGTTCGTAGTTTATTTCTGGGCGTTGCGATGTTCCTGTGTCGGTTATTATAACGTCTGACCTTTTTACCCTTTGTTTTGTAGGCTCCTCCAGTTCCCAACCTCCAGCCGGCGTCGAGAGGGCTCCGTCTCGTCCCGCGCCTACTCCGTCTCCGCCGACTCGTGATGAGGCGCCCCAGACGCAAGCGTCAGAGGGAGCCCCCGAGCCCCCTCGACTGGGGGTCGAGGGGGAACCCATCACCATCAGCGATACGTCCGATGGTAACGAAGCGTCTGGGAGCGCTCGCCCTATGGAAGAGGAAGCGTCGACCCCCAACGTCGCAGGATCGACTCCCTGGCCCGCCGGCCTCCGCAGCCTCGAGGAGCAGAAGAAGAAAAGGGAGGAGGATGAACAACGGGAGCGCGAGGCGGCGCGGCAGCCGCAGGAATCTGAGGCGCAGCAACAGCAACAGCAGCAGGAGGAACAGCAACAGCAGGAGCAGGGGGGCCAAGAGGAGGGGCTGCTCGAGCCCCCGCCCCAAGGTCCGGCCCAGCCAGCACCGCCGGAGCCGCAAGGGCCCGGCGAACAAGAAGAGGATTTGCCGGTGTACGGCCCCCCGACCCCAGCGTGGCTCCTCCCGGGGGCACCCGCCGCGATCCGGGCAGAGCCGGGGCGTGCGGATGGAGTGGTGGCGCTCGCCTGCATGATGCGCACCCCCACCGACCCTGAGTCCGAGATCAAGCGGACGATCTACGGCATGGACGGGATCGCCCCAGGGTTCCTCCGGGAGCGTCGGGCATGGGAGGACCGCTTTCCCTCCGAGGAGGATGAAATCGGGACGTCGGGGACCAAGGACGGTACCTGGAAGACGGTGGACGACGACGGGCGGTTCCCAAGCCTCGTCGACCTGTTCCTGCGCCATGGGGGCTCCCTCGAGACCGTCGAGAATCTCATCCGCGGTGTCAAGGCACGGGCCGACCGGGAGATGGAGCACTGGTGCCCCGATCGGATCCGCATCCGGGCCTCCCACGACCCGTCCGAGCCTAACATCTTTCTGGACGATCGGAAGGAGGCAGAGAAGTGGGAGCACGTCGAGGAGCTCCGCCTTTGGATGAAGCATGTGGTGGGGCTCCTCTCAGACGTTATCAACAACGGGCTCGGCCCGGCTTATTTCGTAAGTGCTTTTCGAACTTCAATCCTTGTGGTGCCTTTTGGTTTTCGTGTTCTAACCATTCAACCCTTGGTTCGCAGGACATGAAAGAGACCTCCCGCATCAAGTCCAGTTTCATACACGCCACGAGAGGCGGCTGGGAGCAGCTTCCCCTCCTCAAGGATCAACTCCTCGAGTCGCAGGAAAAGCTCCTTAAAGCTTATAAGGATCTCATAGCACTCGAGGAGGAGAAGAAGGCGAGGGAGGCTGCCTTGGCCGAGGCCCGAGAAGCCTCGAAGAAGGCGAAGGAGGAGACGATGCAGCTACGGGAGCGGGCTCTTACGGTCGAGGAGGCCGCGTCCAGAGCCCGGGAGGAGGCCCTGTCCTACAAGAGCGTTATCGCGGATCTGGACAAGGAGAAGGGCCTCCTTAAATCCGACCTGGACTCTCTCCGAGAGTCCTTCCGAAAGATGAAGGTGGAGCATGTGAACGGCGAGGTCGCCAGGGGCGCCGCGGAGGAAGCCAAGAAGAAGGCCCTCGAAGATCTCGAGGCGGAGCGGGCTCGATCCCGCAGTCTCTCTAACGACGTCGAGCGTCTGAAGGGAGAATTGCTGGAGAAGAGTGGGGCCATTGCTCAGGCTGGCAAGGCGATCGAGGATCTTCGCGTTGCCAACACCGAGCTGGCACGCTCCAACAAAGAGATCGAGGGGGCCAACACCAGGCTGGTTGGCGAGAACACGGCCCTCGAGGAGACCGTACGCGGTATGTTTCCTCTATCAGATTTCTTTTTCCGAGGTGTGCTTAGTTTTTCCTAAGGTCTCTTTGTATTGGCTTTTACAGGGCTCAAGAACGAGCTCCTGGCCGCCCAAGCCGAGGCTCGCAACGCCAAGGCTCAGCTCGAGGCGGAGGTTGTTTTGAACCGTCGAGTACGGACGGCGATAAGTGATCTCTCGACCTCTTGGGAGGTCGAGCCTATGGATGAGTCGAGGGAGGACGCTCGAGGCGACGCCCTGGTCGACCAGTTGTGCTACATAGGCGCGACGCTGCGAGATCGGGTGCGGGACGCCCTCCACATCGGGGTGAAGCGGGCGATGGCGGTTGTCTGCTCGAGCTTCTCCTACGACATGGAGGTGGTGTCCCATGGCTTCGTCACCGACATCTCCAAGACCGACGCGGAGAACGAGGAGAGGCTCCATGCCTTGATCGACGACGCGGAGGCTCCTGGGGAAAGGTTGGCCAAGCTTTTCGAGCCTGAGGTGCTCCCTCCTGAGGCTAGCTCGGGCGGAGGCGAGGGCGGTGAGGATCGTGCCGCGGACTAAGGCCTGCGAGCCTGCTCAGGGCGCCTGAGGCCCCTTGTACAATACTTTGTGAATTCTGTGGTTAACTGATGCTGTATCACTTTCGTAATTGTCAGATGCTTATTTTGTCTTTCCGCTTGATGCTTTCGTCTCTCTTTGCGCCTACGTTTGTATCCCTTGCTCGATTTTTCGTAAAAGATCACCTCGATCACTTCAATGGTGGGGAAGCGAGTAGAGTTTCCGTAGCCCGGGGGCGTAGGAATTCTCCAGCTCGTTGTCCCTCCGCCTTTGAGGGGCTCGAGGTGCCTTAGCAACTTGAACCGTGCAAGGTTTACTACGTAAGAAAAGAAAACTTCTCGGTTTTTTCGATACTCGGGGGGGGGGGGTGTCGTCCCCCTGGTAGCCCCCGAGGGGGTGCTGACTATGATGGGTCATAGTCGGCGCCCCCTTCTAACGTCGAGATCGTGATTTATTAATCTTCTCGGCGCAAAGAAAGAAGAATTGTTTCGAGGGAAAGACTTTATTTATTCATTCATTCGTTTACAAAGTCTTGGTACAAAACGTAAGCAAGAACATAAGTTTAGAACTTCTAGGGGTAGAATCGACGTAGCTGTTCGATGTTCCATGCGTTGGTGAGAATTGCCCCTTTTTCGTCCGCCAGCTTGTACGTTCCCGGCTTCAGGACCTCGGCTACCACGTACGGACCTTCCCAAGGCGGAGTCAGCTTGTGGCGTCCCTGATTGCTTTGCCGGCGTCGTAGGACTAGGTCGCCCACGTTGAGGTCCCTCTTGCGCACATGCTTGTCGTGGTAGCGTCGAAGCCTTTGCTGATATCTGGCAGAGTTGAGGAGGGCCATGTCTCTAGCCTCCTCAAGTTGGTCGACCGCGTTTTCTTGAGTCTCTTTGTTCGATTGCTCGTTGTAGGCCTTGAGTCGAGGTGACCCATACTCGAGGTCTGTGGGGAGGATGGCCTCAGAGCCGTAGACCATGAAGAACGGGGTGTATTTTGTGGCCCTGCTTGGTGTTGTCCTGAGGCTCCATAGGACTGAGGAAAGCTCCTCGACCCATTTTTTGCCGAATTTCTTCAATCGATTGTAGATCCTTGGCTTGAGTCCTTGCAAAATCATGCCGTTGGCACGCTCGACTTGGCCGTTAGTTCGAGGGTGGGCTACTGCAGACCAGTTCACACGGATGTGATGCCGATCGCAGAAGTCCAAGAACTTTTTGCCGGTGAACTGGGTGCCGTTATCGGTGATGATGACATTGGGGATCCCAAACCGATGGATAATGTCGGTAAAGAAAAGGACGGCCTGCTCGGAGCGGATGTTGGTGATGGGTCGAGCCTCGATCCATTTGGAGAACTTGTCAATGGCCACCAGCAAATGGGTGAATCCTCCTTTCGCCTTTTGTAGAGGTCCTACTAAATCGAGCCCCCACACCGCAAACGGCCAGGTAATGGGGATCATCTGAAGTGCGTGGGCAGGCAGATGCGTCTGCTTGGCGTAGAACTGACACCCGTGACATGATCGTACGAGCTCGATGGCGTCCGCCACGGCCGTTGGCCAGTAGAAGCCTTGTCGAAAAGCGTTCCCTACAAGGGTCCGTGGAGCGGCGTGGTGACCGCAAGCCCCCGAGTGCAGGTCATCGAGGAGTTTTCGGCCTTCTTCCACAGTGATGCAACGTTGTAAGACCCCCGTCGGGCTCCGTCGATATAGCTCGTTGTCTTCGCTGTAGATCACATATGATTTGGCCCGCCGAGCGATACGACGAGCTTCTGACCTGTCTTCTGGTATCTCGCCGCGGATAAGGCAGTCGAGGAACGGTGTGCGCCAATTGAATGGTCGGCCTGGTCGTCGTTCTATCTCCATCATTTCTTCCACCATCAAGAGCGTATCGACAGCATTGGTCGGTTGGGCGGTGGTGGCGTCGACGCCAGCCCCCGTGCCTAGGTCGACGGATGGCTCATGAAGATCTTTTGAGAATGCATCAGGCGGCACCGTGCTTCTGGTCGATGCGATCTTGGCGAGTTCGTCGGCTGCCTCGTTGTAGCGTCGAGCGACATGGACAAGCTCGAGACCGTGGAACCTGTCTTCGAGTCGGCGGACCTCCTTGCAGTACGCTTCCATTTTTGGGTCGTGGCAGCTCGAGGTTTTCATTACTTGGTCGATGACGAGTTGGGAGTCTCCTCGGACGTCGAGGCGTCGGACTCCTAACTCGATAGCGATCTTGAGACCGTTGACCAGGGCCTCATATTCTGCGACATTGTTTGATGCGGCAAAATGAATCCTGATTACATACCTCATGTGGACGCCTAAGGGTGAGATGAACAGCAGGCCGGCCCCGGCCCCAGTTTTCATGAGTGACCCATCGAAATACATTGTCCACAGCTCCGCCTGGACCTGAGTCGGGGGAAGCTGGGAGTCCGTCCATTCCGCGACGAAGTCTACCAGGGCTTGCGATTTGATGGCCTTCCGAGGCGCGTAAGTGAGAGTCTCACTCATGAGCTCGACCGACCATTTTGCTATTCTTCCCATGGCCTCTTTGCTCTGGATTATTTCTCCTAAAGGGAAAGACGAAACCACCGTGATGGGGTGACCGAGGAAGTAATGCTGCAGCTTGCGGCGAGCAAGGATTACGGCGTAGATCAGCTTCTGGATTTGGGGATAACGCGTCTTGGTCTCCGAAAGCACCTCGCTGACGAAATAGACTGGCCTTTGGACCGGCAGCGCATGACCCTCCTCTTGTCTTTCGACCACCACCGCCGCGCTGACGACCTGGGTCGTCGACGCGACGTAGAGGAGCAGCGGCTCCGCAGGTTGAGGTGGAACCAGGACTGGGGCCGAGGTCAGCGTCTTCTTCAGCCTTTCGAGTGCTTCCTCGGCCTCGGGGCTCCAAGAAAAACGCTCGACCTTCTTTAGGAGTCGATATAATGGTAATGCCTTTTCTCCTAGTCTCGAGATGAAACGGCTCAGAGCCGCCAGGCACCCCGTGACTCTCTGTACACCCTTGACGTCTCGGATCGGCCCCATTTTCGTGATGGCCGAGACTTTCTCGGGGTTGGCCTCGATGCCGCGCTGCGAAACGATGTAACCTAGGAGCATGCCTCGAGGCACACCGAAAACACACTTCTCGGGATTGAGCTTGATCCGGCTGGTGCGTAGGCAGCTAAAGGCAATCTCGAGGTCCTGGATCAGGTCTCCTCGTTGCTTTGACTTGACGACAATGTCGTCGACGTAGGCCTCGACCGTGGACCCTATATGTTCGCCAAACACGTGGAGCATGCAACGTTGATACGTGGCTCCCGCGTTTCGAAGCCCGAATGGCATGGTCACGTAGCAATACATCCCAAAAGGCATGATGAAAGAGGTCGCGAGCTGGTCGGACTCCTTCATTTTTATTTGGTGGTAACCAGAATATGCATCAAGGAAAGAAAGGGTTTCACATCCCGCGGTAGAATCGACAATTTGATCAATGCGTGGCAATGGAAAGGGAACTTTTGGACATGCTTTATTCAGACTAGTATAATCGACACACATCCTCATTTTCCCATTCTTTTTCTTAACTAATACAGGGTTTGCTAACCAGTCAGGATGATGAACCTCCTTGATGAATCTGGCCGTCAAAAGCTTGTGGACTTCCTCGCCAATGATCTTGCGCTTCTCCTCGTCGAATCGGCGCAACCGCTGCTTCACTGGCTTGGAACCGGCTCGAATCTCCAAGGAGTGCTCGGCGACTTCCCTCGGTATGCCTGGCATGTCCGAGGGACTCCATGCAAACATGTCGGCATTTGCACGGAGAAAGTCGACGAGCACAGCTTCCTATTTGGGGTCGAGGTCGGTGCTGATCGTCAGCACTTTGCCGTCGGAGTTGTTGGGGTCGAGCGGGATCTTCTTGGTTCCTTCCGCCGCCTCGAAGCTGCCCGCGTGGCGCTTAGGCTCTGGAGCCTCAGCGGCCAGGGCCTCGAGCTTCGTGACGAGCTCGGTGGAGTTCTCGACCGCCTCCCCGTACTCGACGCACTCGACGTCGCACTCGTACGCGTGCTCGAAAGAGGAACTGACAGTGATGACACCTTTGGGACCGGTCATCTTCAGCTTCAAGTAGGTGTAGTTGGGTATAGCCATGAACTTGGCGTAGCCCGGGCGCCCAATGATGGCGTGGTACGTGCCTCGAAACCCAACCACCTCGAAGGTGAGGGTCTCCTTCCTGAAGTTGACCGCCGTGCCGAAGCAGACCGGTAAGTCAATCCGACCTACTGGCAGCGCCTTTTTACCTGGCACGACGCCATGGAACCCGCCGGCACTTGGTTGGAGCTTCCCTCTATCTATGCCGAGGAGGTCAAGGGTCTCGAGGTAGATGATGTTGAGGCTGCTACCGCCATCCATCAGCACTTTCGAGAGCCGGGTGTTGACGATGATGGGGTCGACGATGAGCGGGTAGACGCCTGGGGCGACTACCTTGTCAGGGTGGTCTTCTCGGTCGAAAGTGATAGGAGTGCTTGACCAGCTAAGGTATTGGGGCACCGCCATTCTTCCTGCAAAGACTTCGCGATGCTCCCTTTTGCGCTGCCTCGTGGTCAACTGAGTCGAGGGCCCGCCATAGATCATGTAGCAGTCGTGGACGGCGGGGAAGCCGTCGTCATCTTTGTTGTCCTCCTTGCTGCCAGCCTTCTCTTTCCTGGAGTCATCACGCGTATCTTTTTTGAACCCCTGACCATCAAAATGCTTTCTCAGCATACGACAGTCCTTGAGTTTGTGGTTGGCGCCTCCCTTATGGTAGGGGCACGGCTCCTCCAACATCTTGTCAAAGATGCCTCCATCCGGAGGGCCTCGAGGCTTCTTTCGATCCATGGTGGCGACAAGGTTGTCATCGGAATCTTCCCGGTGGAACTGCCGCACTTTCTGCTTCTTTTTGTTTTTCTTGAGGCCTCGACTGGGGGTCCCATCTTCATTGATGGGCTGCTTGCCTTTCCTTCCTTCCGAGCTGAAGAAGGCACCGACTGCCTCCTCCCCTGCCGCGTAGTTGGCTACTACGTCCATCAGCTCGTCGACGGTCTGAGGTCGATTGCGACCTAATTCCCGCACCAAGTCTCGACTGGTGGTGCCCGAGACAAACGCCAAGATGACGTCGTGGTCAGGGATGTGCGGCAGCTCAGTGCGCTGCTTCGAGAAGCGCCGAGCATACTCCCGAAGAGTTTCTCCTGACTTCTGCTTGCACTTGCTGAGGTCCCATGAGTTCCCTGGTCGTATGTAGGTCCCTTTGAAGTTACCCTCGAAGACTCTGACCAGATCAACCCAGTTGTGGATCTGATTGGCAGGGAGTTCCTCGAGCCATCGACGGGCGGTGTCGGAGAGGAAAAGGGGTAGCTGTCTGATGATGGCTCGATCATCACCTCGAGCACCACCTAGCTGACAGGCCAGCCTGAAGTCGGCCAGCCACAACTCTGGTTTGGTCTCTCCATTGTACTTCGCGATGCTGGTCGGGGGTCGAAATGGATTGGGCAGGGGCGTGCTGCGGATCGCCCTGCTGAACACCCGTGGGCCTGGTGGCTCGGGGGCCACCCGGTCCTCGTCGCTGTCGTATCTCCCACCGCGATGCGCGCTATAACCGCGCTCTTCCGCGTCTCCGTGCCGGCGGCGTCGATTTTCTTTGATGTCGTGTCGTGTGTCGTGTCGACGTTGACCGTCGACGGGGAGGATGAGAGCGGTCTTTCTACCTCGAGGGGGAGGTTGTTGTTGGACTGACACCTCCTCTTCGTTTAGAGGCTGTTCGTCGCGCTTCTCCGTGGCAGCTCCTCGCCGTTGAGACGCCGAACTTTCGGCTTGTTGAACCGCCGCCACCTGGAGCAATGTCTGTACCTCATCTCAAATGCGTCGGGCCTGGGAATTCGACGGCTCTGGCATGTTACGTAGCAGCATCGTCGCTGCCACTACATTCTGGCCTGCTCGAGGGAAACGGCTGACAGGTTGCTCTGGCTCTGAGTCGCCGACGATCTGTCGATGTACCTCTCGAGCGCGTCTGCGGACACTTCCGCCCGGCGGGTAGGGCAGGTCTTGCTCGAGGATTTGCTCGAGCAGGACGAGGCGCTCGCGGTCTTCGTCGAGCTTCATCTTGAGCTCCCGCAGCTGCGCGGTTCTGTCTTCATGAGGAGGGGGGTCGACCTGTCCGTCGTTCCCAGGCGTCCTGGGGTCTTCTCGCGCCGCGGGGGCTCGACCTCCCGCAGCAGCATCCCGGGTCTCGTCAGTAGTTTCTACCGCCCCGTCGATGTGATAGCATTCCCTCATAGGGTCATAGCTGTCCGTCTCGGAGTCGGAGTCCGGTTCGGCGGCGTAGAAACACCCACGTCCTTCCTCCAGCAATCGTTGCCTGAGGGAGGTGATCGAGTATCGTCCGGGGCCTAGACGACAGAGGCCTTGTACTCGGGAAAGGTCCGGCAGCTCGGACGCCGACTGCCGCGCTTCAGAGCTACGTGGGAGGACCATTGGTCTTTCTACGTACGTCTGGGCGTTTGGGCATATCGTCCTGGCGAGCGACGCCGCGGCGTTGTCCAATCCGAACGGCAGTGCCGCTCTTGGGGTGAACAACCCGTGTGGAAGTAGCCTAGCAGCGGTGGGGGAGAGCGCGCGAGACGTGTCACCTCCTGTCGTCGCGCGGTGCTGAGTCGTCGCGCTTGTTGCTCCGTCCCACGGTGCCGCCGACTTGTGGCCTACGCCCTGCCTCGCACGAGTTGTTGGTCATGCTGAAGCAGAGGGGCCGCGGTGGTGCTGTCCGCGCCTCTTCTTAGGCGGGGAGGCGTGGTGGTGAGGGCGTCTCGGGGCCTTCAACCGTGCTGGCGTAACGCGGGCTCCTCCTGGTCCTTTGACTAAGAGCAAGATCATGTCGTAGCCGGAGCCCGTAGACATGAACTCGAGGCTCCCAAACCAAATCACCGTGGAGCGCGGAAACGGCGAGGCAAGAGTAGCCATCCGGAAAGGAGTGGGAAATCGATGAAAAACACGCAGGACCCCTACCTGGCGTGCCAACTGTCGGTGTTTTTTCCCCGGGGGGTCACACCAACGAGTAAATTTGTATGCGTGCTCCCTTTCCCGGATGGTGATGCAAGAAGACACAGAGATTTATCCTGGTTCGGGCAAGTGAAAGCCCTACGTCCAGCGGGGGGAGAGAGTTTATATTATCTTGCACCTAAGTGCTTGTACAGGGGCCAATACAAGCGTGGAATGGAGTGTGGAGCTCTACTACGTATGAGTATGGTCTTGTGTCGTCCTGCCCGTTCTATTCCTGAGTCTCTCCTTTTATAGCTCCAAGGAGAGACCCAGGGTACATGCGTAGATGCTAGAGTAGGGGTCGATAGCCGCATGGAGCGCTGACCTACTCGAGGCTTCCGTACGGCATGGCCTCGAGCCGTCCCATCTTGATAGCCCGGTGATGATTACGCGTGCTCCTGCGTTCGGCCCTGCCCGCCGCCTCGTGCTGGTTCTGAGGTCGCATGCCGGTACGGTATGGCGGCGGATCCGGCGGGGTAGCTGTGGTGTTGTCAGTCGATGCCCAACTTGCCCCTAGGAAGGGACCCTGTTCGGTCGAGGGTCGGACGCCGTGTAATGTGCTGATATCTGGAGCGCTGACCTTGGAGGTCTCGAGGGGGTCCCGATTAGACGTTCCATCCTTGTTCCCTGCGTCCTGACACGCCCTTGATCGTTCGGTGGGAAGGCTGCAAAAAGAACGATGGGACAGAAGCCTCCCGTGACCCATGTGTTAGGTGGGGAAGCGTCAGGTGCATTAAATGCCCTGGCTCTCGTGCGCGCGTCAGGCGGCGGACAGTGTCCTTGCGCTCGATGCCTCTCGGTTCGCTCGAGCCCGCTTCCGCATTCGACGGCAGTGGTCGCTCGAGCCCTGACCGATTCGCTCGACGGCATTTCCGTCTTCGAGGCTGCGACCGTCGATGGCCGCGCGTGCGTACGGATGGCCTGGTTATACGGATTGGTGAGGGTACCCCTTGTTGATACCCTCGACACTATCTATGGCAATTGTAACCGACTAGGATTGGTTTCTAGATCTGTAACCCCGTCCTCCGGACTATATAAGGAGGGGCAAGGGACCCCACTAGGACAGATTATCTCAATAGAATCCAATACAATCAGACGCAGGACGTAGGTATTACACCCACACGGCGGCCAAACCTGGATAAAAAGCTTGTCCGTGTCTTGCGTCACCATCGAGTTCGTAGCTTGCGCACCGTCTACCGATAAACTACTACCGTGGGTATACCCCAAGATAGACTGCCGACTAGCTTTTGTCGACAGTCGGGTCCTGGCTCTCCGCGTACTCGTATGCCCAGTGCACCCTCCTCTGGCAGGGCATCACTCGACGCACAATAAAGTTGCCGACCACTCCTGGTCCATCTAAGCGGGACCAGTCGATCAGTTTCATCAAGTCCGCCACCTGACCAGTGAACTCCGGTCGATCTGTCCAGCTGACCCTCTTCTCGGGGATGTAGCCCACGTCGCAGAACGTGGCACTGCCCGACTCCTCTCTGATATAGAACCACTTCTTGTACCATTCGGTGAGCGAAGTGTTCCATGGGCAGTTGAGGTACCGGTTCTTCATCCCATCACGCAGATTGAGGTATACTCCACCTGCAATCTTGGAGCCTCCAACTACTCCTTTCTTTCTCAAACAAAAAAGGTAGCAAAAAAGGTCGAAGTGCGGCTCTATTCCAACATAGGCCTCGCACAAATGGATAATGGTGGAGATAAGAAGAATCGAGTTCGGGTGCAGATTGCAGACCCGATCTCATAATAAAGAAGAAGGCCCTGGAGGAAAGGGTGGACAGGAATCCCAAAGCCCCTCTTGAAAAAATCTTCAAAAACCACGATCTCACCGGCACGGGGGTCGGGGTAGCTTTCCCCTTCCGGCGCCCTCCAGCCGCCGAGCTCTTGGTTGTGAAGTAGCCCCATCCCGACGAGGTCGTTGAGGGACCTCGTGCTACTCCAGGACTTTTTCCACTCCTTCACCATCAGCTCAGCCCTTTTCTTCGTGTCACTCTTCGCCATTGACGCTACAGAAACGATTGTGAGCTGGACGATTAAAGATGGAGGTTGCAGAAGGCAGGAATGGCAAGAATAGACGGTTTGAAGGCAAAGGCAGGGTAAAGATTACAGGCGTGGTGTCGAGACTTCATAGGCAACGCCTCCACCCCTTCCACTTCCTGCATTCTTGGGAAGTGGGCGGGCCCCACGGCGGATGCGGCGTTTCGGTTTTCAATAATTACTGGTGGTTAATATGGTGGCTTTTGTGCATAGTTGGTCATCTCCTTTTCTTGAACCACGCAAAGAGCGGCTGTACAGTTACCCAGCCCACCTTTTCACGCAACCATCTAACAATACGCCAGGATGCCTCATCACATCACGCATTAATGAGGCAAGATGCTTTTTCCAAAAGAACAAGCAGAATTGATGGAGGACTGTAGGATATTCCTAGAGACTGTACCGACCACCGAGCACTATATGCCCGGGGACTGGTCGACCAGTCTGCCAGTTTGGCGACCTGGGGACTGCACCGACCACCGAGCACAATATGCCCGGGGACTGGTCGACCAGTCTGCCAGTTTGGCGACCTGGGGACTGCACCGACTACCGAGCACTATATGCCCGGGGACTGGTCCACCAGTCTGTCAGTTTGGCGACCTGGGGACTGCACCGACCACCGAGCACTATACTCTCACGGACTGGTCGGCCAGTCTACCAGTTTGGAGACCTGGGGACTCCACCGACAAATCTGAGCACTATACGCTCGGGGACTGGTCGACCAGTCTACTAGTTTGAGAGTTTGGGACTGCACCGACCAATTTGAGCACTATATGCTCGGGGATTGGTCGACCAGTCTACTAGTTTGAGAGTTTGGGATTGTACCGACCACATAGCGTTATATGCTCGGGGACTGGTAAATTCAATTTTTTAGACCTTGCTACAAGGCTCATACTTCGCCATCCAGCAAGCTCGGGGACTACATCGGTACGATGCATCTGGCGATGCATCTCAGTTTTAGAATTTCTATGAAGACTTTTTTGACCCTGGCACCACGTGCCTACGTCACCTACTACCAGGCTCGAGGACTAAGTGGGCACACTTCAACTTGTGGTCAACATGCTTGCTTATTGAAAGTCTGTACTTTTCATAAAAGTACAGTGGGCACACTTCATCGAGAAAAGAAATATTTTTTCTCAAGAACACCATGCATTCTTCGGACAACTGGCTTCTTCGATGTTAGCGTTGATCAACTAACTTTTGAGTTGGTCAAAATACCGTTGCAACTGTTTGGGCGACTTTCATGCTAATCGAAGATGTCAAACCTTGCTGATCGAAGAAGCTCAAGACGGCGTGTTATGTAACAGAACCGTCCAATTTATAAGAATTCAAGTGAATTAGCGACCACAGAGGCAGTCAAGCCAATGGACTTGAACCCATATAAACCCGGTAGTCCGACGAAATCTCAAAAGACCTCGATTCAACCAACATACAACCAAGATCGTACATGATCAAGTATCACCATCACAGATTACAACACTCATCACAGAACATAGTTTTACATCACATCAGAGTTTAAAGGAGGTTATTACAAACCATAGCGGTAGCGGAAACAAAGTAGTTTTGAAACAACAACAACAGTTATATTACATGCCAGTTCCATGGTCAAGTCCCAACAAAAGCATAACTGAAGGTAGAAGAGTGATCACGCCCATGATCTATTCATCATCCGCAGCTGGGTGATGACAGTTAGCGCAATAGCCGTGATAGACGACATCATCTGCAACAGGGGTAAATAAAACCCTGAGTACGAGAATGTACTCAGCTAGACTTACCCGTCATAAACCAAAAATAAAGTGACACCAAGGAGTATGCAAGGCAGATCTTTGTGGACTGGTTTGACTCACCTTTTTGCATAAAAGCCTTCGTTGTAAGTAATTCATTTATCACATTTCAGCAGCAGGTTCATTACTTAGCAACTATCCACTAGATTAGCACCTGTTCTAAGCATACACTGGAGTTTTTAAGCATTACAATAATAACCATATCCGGATTATCACATAGCCATCATCATTCTCATCATAACCATTAAGTTTATTTAGTGAATTCTACGTTACCGCTGCCCAAGTCAAGTTCTCACTATCCGGGAGAGACGGCGATTCGAATCGATTCCTATCCAGCTGGAGGGGTATTCCTAACACTCACCCAAGCATACTTCATGACAGCAGCTCGGATCACCTTTAGCACAACTCCGGACCAATTCGCGGGTCCGTCCAGCGCCGCACCCCCAGGGACCGCCAATCTGCCAGGGTCAGGACTCTGACCTGACACCTCGGTCTTACGCCATTGACTCCCCGCACATCCTTGCTACCAACCGGGGTGCGCACTCATACAGAACGGGGTATCCGGCCTGAGTTGCACTCGTAGGCTTCGCGGTCGGAACGACTTATCCGGTCAACTAAGTGATAGGCATGCGTTCAACATGACACGGGGACGTACAGCGATTCGGTCCTTAAACGACGCAGACGGGGATAGATTCACACCCAAGACCTCCATGCCTTGTTGCTGCACTATCGTCATCCCGCCCGGTCTCAAGTTCATTTTTTGCACCTGGTTATTTCCACGATAGCAAATATAGCCAACCGTGATCATCATCCACCTAACTCTCGCAGGTGACAGGAAATCACCCGACTTCTACCGAGCTAAGCAGGGCTAAGCATTTCTTCGATCCTGGACCTACTTTGGTAATGTTTAAGTAGACAAGGTAGTCATTATGCAGCAAGGGTGTCATATCAACGCCTACCACTTAATGCAACAATATATAACCATAGTCATTTGATATCTGAGTATGATAATAAAATAGTAGGAGGCTTATAATGCTCCGGGGCTTGCCTTCAACGTAAGTGGATGGACGATGGTCAGGGCACTCCGGCAAGTCCTCCTCCTCCTCAGCTCCTTGAGGTAGCTCCCCTTGCTGTCCTTCCGGCTCCGGCAACTCGAACTCCAGCACCGTCACGCCCTTGGGTACACCTATGGATGCATGACAAGGAGATGAATATAGGGAATGCACATATGATGCATGATGTCATGATGAGGAGCCCAAATAGACATAAAACAAGGTATAACATGAGCATAAACTTCTAAGATCAAGTGAATCATGGAATAACAAGTAAGTGCATACTTCTTCCTGGTAGAGAGACTAATTTGACAAGTTAAACAATTCTAGCTACTCCTACTCAGCCACTGGTTTAGTAGACAAACCAGCCAGTCACAAGATTCAGCCATAAATCAAGCATCTTTCAACCAAACTAAGCAAGTAAGCACTTTCTGGAAAGCTTAGCAAATTCTATACAATTTACTTTTAGACATCCCAGCATGATTCCCAACCGAAATATGCTAAAACATACAAAGTTGGCTGGCTGCTCTGGAAAATCCAGAGAGCAAGCACTTTGCAGCAGCTACTTACAACATGCATAACTTTCAAACTACTCAACCAAATGTCATGCAATTTGGACACAACGTAGATCAGTAAGTTAGCTACAAGTTTGTTGTAGACAAGTTTCCCAGAAAACACAACCTTCAAATAGTTCTTAATCAATTGCTATCAGCTGTACAGAAATGCTCTAGAAAAGGCATAAATAGCCAAAAATAATATTTTGCACATGTTAAGAATGTATCAAAGGAACAATCCCGTTGCACTAGTAAGTAGAACATATCTAAGAAACACCAGAAAACATCATGGCAAGGCCTAAAACTATTTCTATAATCACCTTTTCCATTTATTTAATTATTAAGGTGATTTAATGAACATATACTCCAATTGTTCCAAAAATCCTAAGAAAACTACAGCAAGCTACTTATGCTAACATAAGATCACTGTAAAATTTTCAGAATATTTGCACATACATATTGTGAGATACAAAAAATAACAAGCTAACAAAGGCATGCAAGGCATAAATGTAAAACCCTATCAAAAAGTGTCAAACAACAGATTTCAGATTTTACCTTGCTTTGTCTACGCATAAGTACAACACTCAGCAAGTTTCATCTCAAAAGGGGCTATAACCTATTTATTAAAAATATCACAAGAAGCTCCTATTTAAGCAAGAATTATTTTTAACTTCTTAACTAGGCTTCCAAAAATCCTGAAAAATTTATCAGAGTCTATTCATAACATAAGTAACAACTCCCTAAAATTGCATGGCCAGCAGATCAACAGATCTCAAGATATAATTACCCACTGAAAATCCAAGATTAATTTATATCTATTTATTTCTGCAAAAACATGGCATGTTTCATATTTTTATTAAAAACTAGAATTCTTCTGGAATCTAGCAAAATTGGAATCACCACATTTGGATCTCTAAAACTCCAGATATGAATTTTACAAAAACAGCACAGGATCTGTAACAACAGTGACCCGGGGGGTGAACCCGAGAGACTGACATCCGGGACCCGCGCGTCAGTGAGACGGGGACAGGGGAGATGCTCGTCGCCGGCGAAGCTCGACGACGATGAGGTCTCGGTCGGATCTAAGGGCATCTACGTGTTCCTCTCATCAAGGCGACTCTGTTGACCTACTTTACGCGCGCTCTACTGGACTCTAGGGTGCTCGCCGTCGGGAATGGCGGAGCGGCGGCGCTGCGCAGCGATACGCCGGTGGATCCAGGCAATGGCGACGCGGTAGAGGTCCATGCCGAGCATCAGTGAACCAAGGGGAAGCGATAGGAACAAGAATGGAGGAAAATGGTGGAGCAGAGAGGCCTGGCCACGTTGCCGGTGAGCTCGAGCGGAACTCCGGCGAGGAAGAACTGCTCGGAGCTCGGCAATGCCGCCTTACCCGTGCTCGACGGTGGCCAAGGAGGTGACGCCGAGGTAGAGGAGGCTCTGGCGAAGCTTTTGGCGGGCTGGCTTGGCCGGAGACGGCGAGAAGAGCTCGGGCGACGCGGCCGTTCCACAGCGGAGCTCCCTGAGGCGACGGCGGAGCGGAATGTGCTGCGCTGAGCGAGTGGAGAGCGCGTCTGAGGCGTCCACTCGGTGCGTGGCGACTTAGGGATGCCGTGGGAGCTGACAGGCGGGGTCGTCGACGGCGTACGGCCGACACCTGGCCGGACACGCGGCGGCGGACGGTTTCTGACGAAACTGAATCACGCGATTCAGTCGTCGCCAACAGTGACTGAAACTCGAACTTTGTCAACGATTTACTCTCAGCTCAATCGATGGTTTTGGCTCAAACTTGTTTCTTTGGACAGAGCTACACAAGTTCTACAACTTTGATTACAAGATCGAAGCCTAACTCGGTATGGATTTCAAACTACAAAGCTCCTAATCACCCTTGGTCGAAACTGCGTGATCCAACACTTAGCCAAATTCGGCTAAGTATGAAATCAGCCATGATTTTTGGGTTGTGAGCAATTTTTGGATGTGTTCTATGATTTTTCATAAAAAGTCATCAACATAACTTTTGTAGCTTATGAAATTCTCTACAACTTTGTTTCAGGTGTCAAAGACATGCAAGGTCTCTAACACCAGTTTCATAAAACATCTTTGAAGAGAGGTCTAGGGGGTCAATTAAGCCATTCTAGGTTTAACCCTAACCTAGGGGCATTTTTGGCCAAAGCCTTCAACATGAACTTTGTTCCAAATGATATTATCAACATGATTGAAGTATTTTGGAAGACAATGTACACTTGTTTGCATTGGTTACCCCTTATAGTCACTCAATTCAAGTCACACAAGAAATTCAATCATACATGGTATCCATAAGATGGCATGTGATCATGATAGATGCTTATGAATGAGCATGATGATGCTTGTGTTGATGCAATGCTCATGGTTAACATGCAAGCTAACACTAGGAGTGTTACAGCCCTCCCCCCTTACAAAAATCTCGTCCCGAGATTTGAAAGACGTACCATTTTTCGTAGAATGAGCAATAAGTTACTTGTAAATAGTCTTCCCTTTCCCAAGTGGCATCTCTCTCATTTTGACGGTTCCACAAAACTCTAAAAAGTTTGATCACTCTCCCACGAGTAACCCGTTCTTTGACATCAAGAACTTGCACAGGCTTTTCTTCATAAGATAGGTCTGACTGCAACTTGATATCTCTTGTTTCAACTCTCTCTTCGGGCACACGAAGGCACTTCTTGAGTTGAGACACGTGGAATATAGGGAAAAAAGCTCTCATTTCGGGAGGTAGTTGCACTTTGTAAGCTACCTTGCCGCTCTTCTCAATGATTTGGTAAGGACCCACATACCTAGGGGCAAGCTTTCTTTTAACGCCGAAGCGATTCACTCCCTTCATGGGCGATACCTTTATGTACACAAAGTCACCTATTTCGAACTCGATTGGCTATCTTCTTCGGTCAGCATAGCTTTTCTGTCTAGCCTGGGCAGCTCTCATGTGTTGCTGGATAATGAGGAGTTGTTTCTCGGCTTCTTTGACGAAGTCAATTCCGTAGTACCTTCTTTCACCAGGTTCGACCCAGTTTAGAGGAGTTCTACATTTGCGGCCATACAAAGCTTCGAAAGGAGCCATTTGGATACTCTCTTGATAACTATTATTGTAAGAGAATTCAGCTAATGGTAGCCATTTCTCCCATGCACCCTTGGAAGATATAACACATGCCCTCAACATATCCTCTAAAATTTGATTCACACGCTCGGTCTGACCGGAGGTTTGAGGATGATAGGCTGAACTGCGAACCAACTTTGTACCAAGGAGTGAATGCAGATGCTCCCAAAAGCGGGCAGTGAACTGAGGACCTCTATCAGATATAATAGTGCGAGGCACTCCGTGCAATTTAATTATCTGAGAGAAGTACAACTCAGCATAGTCGGATGGCCAGTATGTAGAGTGTACAGGAATAAAATGAGCTGACTTGGTAAAACGGTCAACAATCACCCATATAGAATTGTGTCCTTTTTGAGTAAGGGGAAGTCCAACAATGAAATCCATGCTGATTTCTTCCCACTTCCAACCTGGAATCGACAATGGTTGTAATAAACCTGCAGGTTTGAGGTGAACTGCCTTTACCGTGCAGCAAGTATCACACCTAGCAACATAAGCTGCTATCTCTTTCTTCATTTTGGTCCACCAGAAATGAGGTCTCAAGTCTTGGTACATTTTGCTACTACCTGGATGAATGGACAACTTGGAAGAATGAGCTTCTTCTAAGATCTTGTTGCGTAGGTCACGGTCTTTGGGTACAACTAGTCGATCGTCAAACCACAGTACACCTTTCTCATCTACCCTGAAATGCTTGGTGTCTTGCTCTTGCATTTTTCTCTTGATATGAAAAATACCAGGATCAGATTTTTGGAGCTCTATGATTTGACTTTCTAATGAGCAACTGACTATGATGTTGTGCAGGACCACAGGATGCAATAAATTGAAGCCTTCCTCTAGGAGAGGTCTAACATGTTGTTTCCGACTGAGAGCATCAGCTACAACATTGGCCTTGCCGGGATGATAGTGCACTTCTAAATTGTCGTCTTTTATCAACTCCAACCATCTTCTTTGTCTCATGTTCAATTCGGGCTGAGTGAATATATATTTGAGGCTCTTATGGTCAGTGTAAATGTGACAAAGATTACCCAACAGATAGTGTCTCCAGAGTTTCAATGCATGTACAACTGCTGCTAAATCTAGATCATGAGTAGGGTAGTTGGCTTCATGTTTCCTCAGCTGCTGAGAAGCATAGGCAATAACTCGGCCTTCTTGCATAAGCACACAACCTAGGCCAGTGCCAGATGCGTCACAAAAGACATCAAATGGCTTTTCAATGTCAGGCTGTGCCAGAACAGGAGCGGTGGTCAGCAAATGGCGTAGAGTGGTGAAAGCAACTTCACACTCCTCGGACCACACAAACTTCACAACTTTTTGTAGTAGCTTGGTCATAGGTTTAGCTATTTTGGAAAAGTCTGGAACGAAGCGCCGATAATAACCAGCTAGAACGAGAAAACTCCGGACTTCATGCACTGAAGTCGGGGCCTTCCAGTCTAGAACCTCCTGCACCTTTGACGGGTCAACAGAAATACCCTCTTCGGATAAAATATGGCCTAGGAAAGGCACTTTCTTCAGCCAAAACTCACACTTGCTGAACTTGGCATAAAGCTGATGTTCTCGCAATCTATTGAGTACAATCCGAAGGTGCTCCTCATGTTCTTGTGCATCTTCAGAGTACACCAATATATCATCGATGAACACCACCACAAACTTATCCAGTTCAGGCATGAACACCGAATTCGTCAGGTACATAAAATGAGCAGGGGCATTAGTCAGACCAAAGGACATGACTAAATACTCATATAACCCATACCTGGTAGAGAAAGCCGTTTTAGGAATGTCTTCCGGTCGGATCTTGATTTGATGATACCCAGATCTCAGATCAATTTTGGAGAATACTTTGGCCTTGGCTAATTGATCGAACAAGATGTCGATGCGAGGCAGTGGATACTTGTTTTTGATAGTCACGGCATTCAACGGACGATAGTCTACACACATACGTAGAGACTTGTCCTTCTTCTTGACAAAGAGAGCCGGACAACCCCACGGAGAAGAACTAGGCTGAATAAGACCTTTCTCAAGCAGTTCTTGCAATTGCTTTTTCAACTCTGCCAACTCGTTGGGTGGCATTCGGTATGGCCTTCTAGAGATAGGTGCGGTACCCGAAATTAGATCAATCTTAAACTCAATGTCCCTGTCCGGTGGCAACCCGGGCAGGTCCTCTGGAAAAACATCCAGAAACTCACACACTACCGGAATTTCTGCTATAGTGAGTGGTCGAATAGCATTGGCCGCGTGACGGATGTCATTGCTCCTAGGGAGTTGAACTAAGAAAGCTTCCTTACTATGAGGCTCCCTCAACATAATGACCCTAGTTGATGTGTCTATTAACACTCCATGATCACTCATCCATTTCATTCCTAGGATAACATCTATACCCAAGCCCGGTAAAATCACAAGATTTGCTGAATAAATATGCCCTTCTATGGCAATCTGTACATCTCTCACTACTTGATTTGTAGCAATTTGGTTACCAGCAGCACTAATGCAAAATTTTCCGCTATCAAGATCGATGACATGTTGCCCAAGCTTAGATGCGAATGTTTGACTCATAAATGAATGCGAAGCTCCAGAATCAAACAAGATAACTGCAGGGTGTTGATTTACAAGGAACATACCAGCCGTGACCACTTCACCTTCAGGAATTTCTTCAATGGTGGTGTAGTGCACTCGGCCCATACGGTTATTGCCTCCAGCTACCGTATTTCTCTTAGGATATGGGCAATCTCTCGCCCAGTGACCAACTTGCTTGCAATTGAAGCAGGGACGGTTATCAGGAGGAGTCTTGGGACCTCCTTGACCCGTGGCACCTCTTGGGAGAGCAACTGTGAAGGACTTGCGAACTCCCGTCTTCACATTTGACTTTTTCTGCGGCGGCCTATACCTTGTCACAGCATTGGGTGGGCGATAGGCCGGCTTGCTTGCCACTGGAGCCTTGGACTGCGAAGCACCTGCCTCATAGGCCCTCTTGCGGTTCTTGGACGCGGCATACACAGCATTGGAGTTCTCTTGAGTTAATGCATCACTTACAAACTCATTAAAGGTGGTACTCTTGTTACCAGCCATGTTCTTGGACAACTTGGGACCTAATCCCCTCTTGAAGCTAGCAAGCTTTTTGACTTCAGTATCAACCATCTCAGGAGCATAGCGAGACAAATTATTAAAAGCATGAAGATACTAGTCAAGCTTTTAGTGCCTTGTGTCAGGTTCATGAACTCGGTATGCTTGATAGTCATTAAGCCTTGTGGAATATAAGTGTTCCTGAAAGCAGTTTGGAACTGGTCCCAGGTTACAACAGCATTGGTAGGCAAGCTGGTCCTGTAATGACTCCACCAAACACCTGCTTTGCCCTCCAACTGGTGGGCTGCATATTCCGCCTTTAGCTCTTCGGTTAATCTTAGCAAACGGAATTTCTGTTCAAGAGTGTTGAGCCACTCATCAGCTTCTAGAGGTTCAACAGCCTCCTTGAACAGCGGCGGCTTGGTGTCCTGGAAATCCTTGAAACTGCTGTACTGATTTGCCTCTCCGCCTTGGCAGGCATGGCGACCACCCCGGTTCTGCTGCGCCATAGTTTGCATAGCCTCATTGAGCATACGCTGGCCCTCAACAAGAGCTGCCAATAGCTCAGTAGGCGTAGGCGGGGGAGGAGGTGGTGGCGGTGGCACCTCGTTGTGACCGGAACGAGTATTTCGAGCCATCTGCACAAGGCATACCAAGTGACCGTTTAGGACAACAGATATAATTGCCATGAACTACAATTGCTGCCATACGGAATTTAATAAAGTAAATTCACATAGATTAAGGCGCAATAATCCATGTACAACAAGAGAATATCTTCCATGACACTTGGTTATTCTCGCGATCAATTCACAGCCACAATTTCTCAAGGATTAAAGACATGGCAGAGAATTATTTAGGCTCAACATAAACATGGAGCATCACAAATAAGTGCATAGGGTTACATAGAGTCATTGCCACACTTAAGTTTTACAGGAGGGGCACCATAGCCAAATACATAGGATCTCAGCAAGAATTCAGATTACATGTCCATTACATAAAGAGATGGAAACTGATACATGATCATAGAATTATTGCTAGGCTACATATCTTCATCAGATTCTCCATTAGAAATGATGTCATCATCCTGATCTTCCTCACTAGGAGCTTCTTCATGATTAAAAGGGGCTGGTTGTGGGATAGGATTTATGATATTATTTAAGCAATGGACATCCAACTGCAACTCGGCAATCCTAGTAATCAGCTCTTCCTCTCTCATTTCAGCATGGAACAAGGCTCTAACTCTAGCAGCTTCTCTATTTTCAGCCAAGCGCATAGCCTCATCTCTCTCTCTAGTCATTTGCATCATGCGGGCTTGTGCTTCATTGCGCTCTCTAACTGCGTTCGCAACTTGATTGCGGCGGGCTTGCAAAGCGGTGTGATAGTTTTGGATTTCAGCTTGTGCATCCATAAAAGCCTTGCGGTGCGTGCGCACTCGCTTGCGCAGTTTGCGCTGCCCAACCTGAGCTTGCTGAAGCGCTAGCATGGCATCTATGTATGTGTCCTGGCGTACATAGTACAGCTTAAGTACCGCTAGCATGGCACTCATGGCAGGGCTAGAGCTATAACCTAGCAAGGTTTCTCTCATCTCTAAGGACTCATTCCCAACCTGGGACACAAATGTGTCAGTCACACTCACTTTGGGAACGGATCCCACTGGGCCATTCACTGGCTCATCACCATGCTCTTGGCAAATCTCTAGCAAAACCTCTAGAGCCGCTACTTGGGCACCCTCCCAAGGAGTTTGGCCATCACAGTCAACTAACCAACCTAGCCACTGTGGGTTATTTGGACAAGGGGAAACTGTAATTTGGACATCTACCCAAGGTAAGGCCCCTGCATGCTCAGCCTCGGTCCAAGTGTACTTAGGTGGTTCCTCATATCCAACTGAACTTAGCACCATCCACAACAAAGTAGGAGTGCCAAACATGTCCAGGAAAGTCTCACTCGCGTGCGGGGCTGCCATCTGTAGAAAGACCACATTTGAGTACGGGAGATTAATTACAAGGAGAGATGAAGGAATATATTTTTCAGAATTTAATACCCAAGTAGTGCATAAAGAATATATGAATGATTCATGATGCTTGCACGTTCCATACGTCCTTTCCATTCCTAGAAGAAAGTTCTAACGGTATAGTCGGTGGCATACATACGTTCACTCTTATACGCATCTACACGGTCCAAACGTTTCGTTGCTAGTGTACCTGCAGAAGATTTCATTTCAGCCCAGCCCCACAATAATATAAGTGCGGAAATGTAAAACCAATCATCAACAATCAAGCTAGGTACTCCGATATATATTCCCAAACATATATCGCAGCGCACTACCCATTTGGAATACACCCACATATACATTAAATATGTATACATGGCTGCACCTACTACCCACAATTAAGTACCTTCATATATACATGTGTGAAATATGTAAATATTCCAGTAACCACAGCTAACACTCTCCTAGACCGACGGTTGGACGGTCATGCTCTCACAGCTCACACTTACCGTAGCGTAGAGGCATATAGATCCATACATTACCACTCAAGCAAGTGGCATCCATACAATTTCACGCCGTATGGACGACGAAAGAAAACAAACAATGCTTACCATGGCGTAGAGGTATGTGATCCATTCATTACCACTTAAGTAAGCGGTATCCATATATTTGCACGCCATATGGACGACGAAAGGAAAAACCCCCATATTAGTAATATTAAGCCACCTAGAAGTCCTTATATGGGCATAAAGGGCATGACCACTGGCATGGTATAACTTATCAAAACCTTTTTAAACCACCCTATATATAGCCTAATTTGCCAAAATTAGTTTGAGAAAACCAAATTCATGTGTTTTCAAATACATCTATGATGGTTATATGCTTAATCTTGCTCTGATGCCAGCTGTAACAAAACCGTCCAATTTATAAGAATTCAAGTGAATTAGCGACCACAGAGGCAGTCAAGCCAATGGACTTGAACCCATATAAACCCGGTAGTCCGACGAAATCTCGAAAGACCTTGATTCAACCAACATACAACCAAGATCGTACATGATCAAGCATCACCATCACAGATTACAACACTCATCACAGAATATAGTTTTACATCACATCAGAGTTTAAAGGAGGTTATTACAAACCATAGCGGTATCAGAAACGAAGTAGTTTTGAAACAACAACAACAGTTATATTACATGCCAGTTCCATGGTCAAGTCCCAACAAAAGCATAACTGAAGGTAGAAGAGTGATCACGCCCATGATCTATTCATCATCCGCAGCTGGGTGATGACAGTTAGCGCAATAGCCGTGATAGACGACATCATCTGCAACAGGGGTAAATAAAACCCTGAGTACGAGAATGTACTCAGCTAGACTTACCCGTCATAAACCAAAAATAAAGTGACACCAAGGAGTATGCAAGGCTGATCTTTGTGGACTGGTTTGACTCACCTTTTTGCATAAAAGCCTTCATTGTAAGTAATTCATTTATCACATTTCAGCAGCAGGTTCATTACTTAGCAACTATCCACTAGATTAGCACCTGTTCTAAGCATACACTGGAGTTTTTAAGCATTACAATAATAACCATATCCGGATTATCACATAGCCATCATCATTCTCATCATAACCATTAAGTTTATTTAGTGAATTCTACGTTACCGCTGCCCAAGTCAAGTTCTCACTATCCGGGAGAGACGGCGATTCGAATCGATTCCTATCCAGCTGGAGGGGTATTCCTAACACTCACCCAAGCATACTTCATGACGGCAGCTCGGATCACCTTTAGCACAACTCCGGACCAATTCGCGGGTCCGTCCAGCGCCGCGCCCCCAGGGACCGCCAATCTGCCAGGGTCAGGACTCTAACCTGACACCTCGGTCTTACGCCATTGACTCCCCGCACATCCTTGCTACCAACCGGGGTGCGCACTCATACAGAACGGGGTATCCGGCCTGAGTTGCACTCGTAGGCTTCGCGGTCGGAACGACTTATCCGGCCAACTAAGTGATAGGCATGCGTTCAACATGACACGGGGACGTACAGCGATTCGGTCCTTAAACGACGCAGACGGGGATAGATTCACACCCAAGACCTCCATGCCTTGTTGTTGCACTATCGTCATCCCGTCCGGTCTCAAGTTCATTCTTTGCACCTGGTTATTTCCACGATAGCAAATATAGCCAACCGTGATCATCATCCACCTAACTCTCGCAGGTGACAGGAAATCACCCGACTTCTACCGAGCTAAGCAGGGCTAAGCATTTCTTCGATCCTGGACCTACTTTGGTAATGTTTAAGTAGACAAGGTAGTCATTATGCAGCAAGGGTGTCATATCAACGCCTACCACTTAATGCAACAATATATAACCATAGTCATTTGATATCTGAGTATGATAATAAAATAGTAGGAGGCTTATAATGCTCCGGGGCTTGCCTTCAACGCAAGTGGATGGATGATGGTCAGGGCACTCCGGCAAGTCCTCCTCCTCCTCAGCTCCTTGAGGTAGCTCCCCTTGCTGTCCTTCCGGCTCCGGCAACTCGAACTCCAGCACCGTCACGCCCTTGGGTACACCTATGGATGCATGACAAGGAGATGAATATAGGGAATGCACATATGATGCATGATGTCATGATGAGGAGCCCAAATAGACATAAAACAAGGTATAACATGAGCATAAACTTCTAAGATCAAGTGAATCATGGAATAACAAGTAAGTGCATACTTCTTCTCTGGTAGAGAGACTAATTAGACAAGTTAAACAATTCTAGCTACTCCTACTCAGCCACTGGTTTAGTAGACAAACCAACCAGTCACAAGTTTCAGCCATAACTCAAGCATCTGTCAACCAAACTAAGCAAGTAAGCACTTTCTGGAAAGCTTAGCAAATTGTCTACAATTTAATTTTAGATATCCCAGCATGATTCCCAACCGAAATATGCTAAAACATACAAAGTTGGCTGGCTGCTCTGGAAAATCCAGAGAGCAAGCACTTTGCAGCAGCTACTTACAACATGCATAACTTTCAAACTACTCAACAAAATGTCATGAAATTTGGACACGAAGTAGATCAGTAAGTTAGCTACAAGTTTGTTGTAGACAAGTTTCCCAGAAAACACAATCTTCAAATAGTTCTTAATCAATTGCTATCAGCTGTACAGAAATGCTCTAGAAAAGGCATAAATAGCCAAAAATAATATTTTGCACATGTTAAGAATGTATCAAAGGAACAATCCCATTGCACTAGTAAGTACTCCCTCCGTCCCAAATTATAAGTCATTCCAAGAATCTTGGAGAGTCAAAGTTTTTCAAGTTTGACCAAATTTATATAGCAAAATAATAACATTTTTGGTACCAACCAAGTATCATTAGATTCTTTGTTAGTTATATTTTCATAGTGTACCTATTTTATGACATAAATCTTTATATTTCTCTCTATATTTTTGGTCAAACTTAAAAATGCTTTGACTCTCCAAGATTCTTGGAATGACTTATAATTTGGAACGGAGGGAGTAGAACATATCTAAGAAACACCAGAAAACATCATGGCAAGGCCTAAAACTATTTCTATCATCACCTTTTCCATTTATTTAATTATTAAGGTGATTTAATGAACATATACTCAAATTGTTCCAAAAATCCTAAGAAAATTACAGCAAGCTACTTATGCTAACATAAGATCACTGTAAAATTTTTAGAACATTTGCACATACATATTGTGAGATACAAAAATAACAAGCTAACAAAGGCATGCAAGGCATAAATGTAAAACCCTATCAAAAAGTGTCAAACAACAGATTTCAGATTTTTCCTTGCTTTGTCTACTCATAAGTACAACACTCAGAAAGTTTCATCTCAAAAGGGGCTATAACCTATTTATTAAAAATATCACAAGAAGCTCCTATTTAAGCAAGAATTACTTTTAACTTCTTAACTAGGCTTCCAAAAATCCTGAAAACTTTATCAGAGTCTATTCATAACATAAGTAACAACTCCCTAAAATTGCATGGCCAGCAGATCAATAGATCTCAAGATATAATTACCCACTGAAAATCCAAGATTAATTTATATCTATTTATTTCTGCAAAAACATGGCATGTTTCATATTTTTATTAAAAACTAGACTTCTTCTGGAATCTAGCAAAATTGAAATCACCACATTTGGATCTCTAAAACTCCAGATATGAATTTTACAAAAACAACACAGGATCTATAACAACAGTGACCCAAAGGGGTGAACCCGAGAGACTAACATCCGAGACCCGCGCGTCAGTGAGACGGGGACAGGGGAGATGCTCGTCGCCGGCGAAGCTCGATGACGACGAGGTCTCGGTCGAATCTAAGGGCATCTACGTGTTCCTCTCATCAAGGCGACTCTGTTGACCTACTTTACGCGCGCTCTACTGGACTCTAGGGTGCTCGCCGTCGGGAATGGCGGAGCGGCGGCGCTACGCGGCGATACGCCGGTGGATCCAGGCAATGGCGACACGGTAGAGGTTCATGCCGAGCATCAGTGAACCAAGGGGAAGCAATAGGAACAAGAATGGAGGAAAATGGTGGAGCAGAGAGGCCTGGCCACGTTGCCGGTGAGCTCGAGCGGAACTCCGGCGAGGAAGAACTGCTCGGAGCTCGGCAATGCCGCCTTACCCGTGCTCGACAGTGGCCAAGGAGGTGACGCCGAGGTAGAGAAGGCTCTGGCGAAGCTTTTGGCGGGCTGGCTTGGCCGGAGACGGCGAGAAGAGCTCGGGCGACGCGGCCGTTCCACGGCGGAGCTCCCTGAGGCGACGGCGGAGCGGAATGTCCTGCGCTGAGCGAGTGGAGAGCGCGTCTGTGGCGACTTATGGATGCCGTGGGAGCTGACAGGCGGGGTCATCGACGGCGTACGGCCGACACCTGGCCGGACACGCGGCGGCGGACGGTTTCTGACGAAACTGAATCACGCGATTCAGTCGTCGCCAACAGTGACTGAAACTCGAACTTTGTCAACGTTTTACTCTCAGCTCAATCGATGGTTTTGGCTCAAACTTGTTCCTTTGGACAGAGCTACACGAGTTCTATAACTTTGATTACAAGATCGAAGCCTAACTCGGTCTGGATTTCAAACTACAAAGCTCCCAATCACCCTTGGTCGAAACTGCGTGATCCAACACTTAGCCAAATTCGGCTAAGTATGAAATCAGCCCTAATTTTTGGCTTGTGAGCAATTTTTGGATGTGTTCTAAGCTTTTTCATAAAAAGTCGTCAACATAACTTTTGTAGCTTATGAAATTCTCTACAACTTTGGTTCAGGTGTCAAATACATGCAAGGTATCTAACACCAGTTTCATAAAACATATTTGAAGAGAGGTCTAGGGGGTCAATTAAGCCATTCTAGGTTTAACCCTAACCTAGGGGCATTTTTGGCCAAAGCCTTCAACATGAACTTTGTTCCAAATGATATTCTAAACATGATTGAAGTATTTTGGAAGACAATGTACACTTGTTTGCATTGGTTACCCCTTATAGTTACTCAATTCAAGTCACACAAGCAATTCAATCATACATGGTATCAATAAGATGACATGTGATCATGATAGATGCTTATGAATGAGCATGATGATGCTTGTGTTGATGCAATGCTCATGGTTAACATGCAAGCTAACACTAGGAGTGTTACATGTTACATCACAATACACGGTGCTCGGGAACTAGCTGTGGGGGTATAAACCCCTATACCCTTACGGCTAGACTTGGGCCACGAGACTTGGCCCATTACGAGACAAGTTCGAGGCTTGATCCGATTGCTCGGAGTTTCACGCAAGGAAACAAGACGTGGAGATCAAGCGGGATTCTAGTCGGTTAGAATAGGAATTGATATTGAACTATCTATGGCAATTGTAACTGACTAGGATTAGTTTCCAGATCTGTAACCCTGCCCTCTGGACTATATAAGGAGGGGCAAGGGACCCCCCTAGGACACATTATTCTCTCAATACATTCAGACGTAGGACGTAGGTATTACGCCCACACGGCGGCCGAACCTGGATAAAAACCTTGTCCGTGTTTTGCGTCACCATCAAGTTCGTAGCTTGTGCACCGTCTACCAATAACTACTACCGTGGGTATACCCCAAGGTAGACTGCTGACTAGCTTTCGTCGACATAACTACTCAGGTAATTATCAAGGTAACAATTCTTACAATAATAATAATAATTATCCACATTTGAGAGAGTTAGTGTCTAATCAAGGAAAGCTAATGGATAACCTGTCTAAGAAATTTGCATCAAATGATAAAATGCTAGAAAATATAAATAATAGAATGGATAATTTTTCTACTACCATCAAGAACCAGATTAGCTTTAATAAAATGATTGAATCTCAGTTGAATCAAATAGCCGCTAGTGTTCCTGCTACTAACCTCGGTATACCATCACAACCGGAAGGATTAGAATCTGCAAATCTTGTAGACATGTTTGATGCAGGTAACTAGTGGAGTAACCCCATTGTGGAAGTACATAAGGACCTTCTGCCAGTCAAGACAAGCGATCTAGGACGTCCCGTCATCCCGATCTCCATTGGCATGGTAAACTTCCCAGAGGCACTCTGCGACTTTGGCTCTAGCGTCAACATTATGCCCAGGGTACTCTATGAAAAATTATGTACACGTCCTTTATTAGAAACAACCATGTGTTTGCAGCTTGCAGATCGCACACTGAGCTTTCCAAAAGGAATACTGAAGAACATCTGTGTCCGAGTTGGTACCTTGTACGCCCCAGCAGACTTCGTGGTGATAGAGACCGGTACTGATGAGAGGGCACCCGTCATCCTGGGGAGGCCATTCGTGAACACCTTAGGAGCTATCATCTACGCTAGTGCTGCCAATATCAGTTTCTACATCAAGGGGAGGAAGGAGACGTTTTCCTTCAAAAGCAAGACTACAAAAATCCCAGAACAACCCCAATATGAACCAAGGAAAAGGACCAACAGGAGGAACAAGAGCAAGAAGCAAGTGTGGACCGAGTCAACCAAAATGGTCACTGCAGTTCACAGAGGCGAAGATCGTCAACTCAAGTCACCCTTCCTGATCAAAAAGGACGACCCATGTGTGCCAAGCATCCAGTGCTCAATCAATGGATACTATTTCAAGAAGACCCTCTGCGACACCAGATCAGGCGTCAACATAATGGCCACAGTCACCTATTAGCTTCTGTTCTGAACCATGCCCCTCAAACCGACATACATTCAGCTCCAGATGGCAGATCAGACATTTTGAAAGGTTGAAGGTATATTAACTGATGTCCCTATTAAAATAGACGACCATTTTGTCCATACAGATTTCTGGTCATTGGCATGGGAGAAGACGAGTACGATCCGCCCATCATCCTTGGAAGACCGTTCCTGAGCACCGTCAAAGCGATCATCTACATTGGAACCAGAGAAGTCCACATGCACTTCCCCTCTGAGAAGGTACATCGCTACTTTAATAACCCTAACTATATAGTTGAAGATTCTAGGTAGGTTAGGACAAGAAGAAGGCGACGCAACCGCAATCAGAGGAGGCAAAACATCAAGGATGGATGGGCAGACTACGAAGGAGAGGTAGTAAGGTCCGAGGACATACAGCTTGAACAAGAGACCATAGCACCAAGTGAGGTGTGGAGAGAAAAGATAGTTCTACACGAAGAGGAGGCAACGCCGGGACCACCATCTACGCTATCCAGCGAATCCCAGGAGAAGTGAGAACACAAGGAGTCCCGTTCGGAGGACTTAAAAACACCGAACACTGTGCCAAGAGGTAAACTTGGTAGTTATCACTTTCCCTTCTATTATTTACTTTTCTTAAAAAGCTTGTTTAGTTAATCAGGTTCATACTATCTTAAAAAGAAAATAAAAATGTTAAAAAACAGTAAGCCCCATGTGAGTAGACGAGTGGCATAAAACCCATAAGTACATTCACTGTGGTGGCATAAAAATAAAATAAATAATTTTTTTCTACTCTATAAAATGAAAATATAAAAATGGAGAGTAACACTTATTGAGGAAGCTCAACATGATAAAGGCTAGCTATTTATGCTAACACTTAACCAGTTCCACAAAGCTTTGTTGTCTATTTGAGCTCCATAGAATTTAAAGAAGACTAGCAGATGGAGGACATCCTAATCGCAGTCAGGGTGCTGCCGAGATTCAATTACACCTCTGCCATCTGCTAGCTACATGAGAAGAAATTACGTCAAGATCTAGCTTTGGGGAGAGCACCCCTATTTATCCTGCAAAGTATTTCTATCTATATTTATACTTAAACTATATTAAAATAAAAAGATACATAATCATAAAAACCCAAATAAAGATTTTGTGCTTATATATATATAAATATCTTTGCTTAGTTTGCTTAATAAATAAATAAAGTGGCTATGCTAAACTGAATCTTAATAATAAAACTCTAGCATGGATATGATGAATAGTTGCTCTACCTAATTTTCTAATTTGAAGCTCTCTCTCTCAAGTTTAGACATAACTGTTATAGTTTAAAGCTTGCTCTAAACCTGAACTTGTGGGAAGAGAACTTGATCTAAGTCTATGTTGTTAACGGATATGATATGGGAAGGTTGGGCTATTGTTTATCTGTTCCTAGAGATGCTAGAATTCTAGAGATTTTATCTTTGAAAATCTTTAGAATATCACATGATGAGTTCCTGTATGATGAGAGTTTAAATTCCTACCACAGCCATACATACATGCTTGCTAGACTACAAACCTTACATTTACTTTTTACTAGTTATGAGCATTGAGTGTGGTCAAGCTGTGTAGACCCTTAGGAGCTTGTCGGGCGGTTAAAATCAAGATCCACTTGCACGTTCATTCATATATGCTGCTTCTACTCCAGAACATACATCCACTCATTTCCATCTCCAGATCCACCTAAAATTATTTTACTCCTCTCCAGGAGAGAATATCCAAAAACATTCTCATATCCTTGTTATTCCCTATGAAATAAATGCTCAAGTTATCTTGGTTACTACCACTTGCTATAATATTCCACGGAGATGAGTGCTCTTAAAAAAATGAATACAAGGAAATAAAAAGGGGCAAGTGCCAAAACCTCGAAGAAAAGAAAAAGTGAGACGAGAGGTAAAAATGGACAAGTGTCCGACAGTAGAATTAGGGGTACAAGATACCCACCTGAGAGAAAAGAAAAAATATATATATATATAGCATCTCATTCTCCTCAAAAATCTTCAAAGTGCAAGGAAGGTATGTATCCCCTCAAAAGAGCAAAAGTAGAATTAGACTTTCACCATTGATATAACCATCATCACCATACACCATTCATTCGCCACACATGCACAACTTGATTTGACTTATTGACGTGTTTCTATGGATCCATGGTTTGACTATGCAATAAATGTCTTGTAAGTATGTATACTTTATCTCCCACCTATGAGCTCCACATATCAAAGCCTTACTAGAGTAGGATGAGAGAGAAGGCAATTTCACTATGCCTTATACTACAAATACCACATACTTTGAGGGAAGGCATATACCATCACTGCCTTGGTAAGGATCCAGAAATACCATAAATGAGAGATCTGAGAGAGTCATACAATAGAATCTCTAAGTTTTATTTGAAAAACTCCATAGCTATAGCTGATCAAGAATAAGAGACATGGCGCTTGGCTAGACCGTTCTATCTTTTAAATGCTCAAGACATAAGTGATGGTTGCAAGCCCCATGGTGAAAGATAAAATGAGTAAGTTTTAAGTCTTAACAGTTTACTCTAACTCAGAGATGAGACCTCATTTCAAATCATGTGTACCGTCACCATTTTAAGGCATTACAGCAACTTCTGATCCATCACTGAGACTATCCTTGGTCAAGGACGAGCAAGAGGTAAGCTTGGGGGAGTTTGTTGACGGTCCTTAAGTATCAAATATAATCATCAAATAAATAAAGAAAAGGATCCAAATGCGACCAACACCTAGACTTAGGGTTTTATCTGATAGAATTCCACGAGTTTTGGTGTTTGTCTATTTCTGTAGGGGGTTATCAAAGAATATGGAGGAAAGGTCCACATGTCGGGTTTATATAGAGATATTAACGTGCACCGCAATTATCTAACATCTAGAAGAGTCCAGAAGCCACGGGAACGAGCGAGAGGCCGAGCGGGCCCAAGGGCTGGGCGCCCGCCCAAGGCTCTCAGCCAATCAGGCTCCGTCTCGCAGATAATGCTCCACCGACCTAAAGGATTAAGGAAAACCTTGCGATTAAGGTCGGTTTGATCTGACTTTGCTCTAATTGTTTATATTTGCAATTATATCATTCTTAGTTTATCATAGTTATATGCTTGGCTTAGTTAGATTGGAATTATATACATGTTTAGGATCGTATAGCGTTTATCCATCGGATCCATGGGTAAATGATAGATATTGTGTAGGCGTGGTGCCTATACCATATTTATCTACGATTGTACCCTATATGCCGGATCGCAGGGTAGTTCGTGGTGGTGACAGCTCCATTGATTCTTATATAGTCCCCCTCCCGTGTATAGGGCAGGCAGAGCAACATAATTACAGGGGAGTGAATGTTATGTTTCCCATCTTCCTTGATAATATCACTATGCATGGGCATAGTCCTTTCTCGTAATGATTGCCAAGTACAATTGCACTAACTATGATATGCTAGACTTTATAGTTAAGAATAACTTAGGAAATATTCTAGTAGTTCATCCTAATCCCATGCTAATGACTTGCTAGAATATCTGTTGAGGTGCTTATCATTATTATATGTGGCTAGTTATGTTGATCAGATTAGTTATCTTTGTCACTATTCATACTTTATCTATATTTTGTAACAGAACTGTCCAAATTATAAGTGATTAAGCTTAATAGCGACCATTTGCACAGTCAAACCATCGAGCTTAAGCCCATATAATCCCGGTAGTCCGTGAAATCTCGAAGGATTTCAAACCACAACTCGTACATACAGCCAAGATCGTAATAAGTTCAGCGGTCACCATCCACAAGTACATCCAGTTCACAACATTCATAAAATGCATTGGAGTTCTTAAAGTTATTACAAACCAAGTTCTTAAGTAGCGGAAGCTTCATAGTTTGAAAATAACACACACATACTTAGTCTGATACAGTGCCATAGTTCGGTCATTCCCACAAAAGCAAAAGAGGAGGTAGAGTGACCATCGCCCTTGGTCTAGTCATCGCCCATCGCTGGGTACTAGCAGAGGATGCAATAACCATAATACATTTGACAATCTGCTAAACAACATGGGAGTAGAACCCTGAGTACAAGAATGTACTCAGCTAGACTTACCCGTCATAAACCAAAATAAAGACTCTTCAAGGAATCATGAAGGCTATATGGTGGGGTAGCTGAGACTTTTGCATAAAAGCATTGTTCCACTAAACATAGTCTAAAAACCTTTCTTCTTTTAATTAGCTCAAGTTCGATATCATCATTACCTATTAGCTAGGTTTGCACCTGTACTATTATAAGCAAGTGTAGTAATATGATGGTACCTCATCATAGCATTCACAAATCATTTACCATCATAACCCAAGTGTTCCATAATCCTTACTACGAGGACGAAGCTCATGTCAAGTGCTCACTATCTAGGTGCGATGGCGATTCGAATCGATTTCTAACTAGCTGGCGAGTTATTCCTCACACAAACCACACTCACGGATCAAGTGAGCTACAGATCAACGTGTTACACTATCCAGGACCAATTTGCGGGTTCGGCAGGCACCGCCAGTACCCGAGGACCGTTCCGACGACCGAGGTATCAAAGGTATACCAAGGTTGCGCGCCGCGCCCTCGTCGTTCTCCTCAACCATCACCAATACAGCGCATGGCAGCTCGACTCCCGGCCTGAATAGTGTTCAGGCTTCGCGGTCGGAACGACTTATCCTTCCAGCTAAGTGTGGGGCATGCGTTCAACATGACAAGAGGGCCGTCAACGATCGGTCCTTAATCGACACAGGCAGGGGCACTACGGTCAACCCGCCTTAAGACCCTGCCCGGTCTCAAATTCCATTCCACACTTGGTTATTCTTTCCCACAGCAATCACCGCTAATCAAACAGGAATCCACCTATATCTCGCAGGTGACAGGAAATCACCCGACTTCTACCGAACTAAGCAAGCTAAGCATAGACTCCGCACCTATCTATATAGGACAAGGTAGGTAAACAAGTGGTGATATCAAGGAGTACTTATGCATGAACGGTATCAAGCAACTCCTATCACTTAAATGCAATATAGTAAAACAAGCATGATATATCATTTAAGTTAGCGAGAATAGGGAGACTTAGAATGCTCCGAGGCTTGCCTTTCTCAAACGTGCTCGGCCTGTGATCCGGATACTCCTGCAGCTCTTCTCCGGGCTCTGACACTCCCAGAGGTTCCTGCTCCTCTGCTTCCTCCTGCTCCTCGGGTCCCACCTCGTTCTCCTACGAGCCTGTATGATGCATAGGTGCTCATGAGTGGAGTGCGAGATGCCCGGGGTGCAATGCTTATGCGAGAGAATACCAATGACCATGATATGATGCATGGATGATTGAAGTAGCCATTTTCACAAGGTAGTCAACGTCATCCGAGAACATGCAACCACACCAAGCATCTATTTCCTTCTCTTCTACAAATTATCCCCAAGTGTAACCAGCAAACTCACAAGATGCTTCAAAGATACACCAAACCCCTTTTTATTTTACTTAATCTATGTATAACAATTCATAATTTCTTTACCACTTTTAGGCCTACCAAAATAGCATACATTTCTGTTTATCAATAAATCCCACAAAAATTACAGAGGACTACTAATCAATCATAGAGTCTACCAAAATTTTCTCATAATATTTGGACATTTATTTTGAGCTACAAAAATCACAAGATCAATTCATAAAAGCAAGTATAAATACTCTACTGTGGTATAAGTGTCAAAGCAGATGTCATATTTTTAGAATTAACCTATTAACATAAGAAACACCCACGAAAATTTCCAGATTAATTGCATGATCCAATTATTTATTAAAAATCATAAACCACTGCCATGCAAGCATTTAAATCATCATAAATAAATTCATTCAGTAAATAATGTATAACATATTTTTCCTAGAGCCTAATCATCCATGTAGAGCCAATAAAACAAGTTTCATATTTTTCTGAGCTATATTTTAATTACTATTCATTTTACAATTTTCAGCAAAATCATGGATTAAATATAATTGCACAGAAAAATTATCCAAACATGACATGCAACCAAACTAAACTGTAGATCTGAGATTTTAGAACACATCAAAATTTAGTTCACTAATTTTGGAGCTGTAGAACTCAAGATATGGATATTACAAGATTTAAATCAATTTCTGGAAATCATTTTTCTGAAAAACAAATCAAATCCACCTTGGGACCAGCTAGGTGCACCCGGTGCAGTGCACCCGCGGTCGTTGACGAGCGGACCCGCCTGCCAGCCGGACCCGCTAGCCAGAGCGCAGAGAGGGGAGAACTTCGGCGAGCCGGAGCTCACCGTCGGCGACCTCTTTCGGCGAACCAAACTGCCCTACGCATTCTACGGCTCAAGGCGAACTCAGCGCACCCTTTTGCGCGGCCCGAAACGGACCGGAGCAAGCTCGCCACCGGCCATGGCGGAACGGCGGCACGGCTCACCGCGGTCCGGCCACCACACGGCGGTAGAGCGCGCGCTCACGGCCGAGATAGGTGCGCGAGGCCAAGGCGAAGCTAACGCATCAAAAAGCACGAGAAATGGCGGGGTAGAGAGGGAGAACCGCAGGGACCGTGAGGTCGCCGGAGTCCCGACTCACTCTGGTGAGCTCTCCCGAGCGCACGGGACTCACCGAGCGTGGTAGAACGAGAGCACGCGATGCGGAAGGACGAGGCGGAGCTGGTGGTGGTCGCGGAGAGGAAGAAGAAGGCCGGAGCTGGCCGAGAGAGGAGCTCCATGTCATCGGCGACGATGGCGTGCGGTGGAGCGGTGGCTGCTGCGCGCGAGCGAGCGGAGGGCGAGAGCGCGAGTGGAGGAGCGCAACTGGCAGCGGGGGCAATGGCGGACGCCGTCGGGTGCTCCTGGTGGCCGACCAGGGCGCGTCCAGGCTGCCGCATGCTCGCCACGCGGCGACCGAGCTCTGCCGGCTCGCCACGGCGGCGCGGCGCGGCCGTCCGTGCGTGGTCACAGCGCGGGCGCGAGCGCGGGCGGGCTGGGCTGGCTTCGGCCAGCGGGCCAGAAGTGAGGCCACGGCCTGCTAGCGCCCCCCTTTCCTTTTTCTATTTCTTTTGAATTTCTTTTCTCAAATTCTTTCTAAATTCATTTGGACTATTTAAAACTCGTTTTCACCTTTTTCTCCCAAAATAAAAGTTGTTACAAAACAAAAACCCTACAACTTTAGTTTAGGTTGAATTCACAAATTCCAAATAGATTTTGAAATCCAACTCAAAACTAGTTATAGGTTTTCAAATAAATCTATTTTGGGGATTTTTGTATAAAAATCAATTTCTCAATTTCCATGGCTCCAAAAATATCACAAAATTACTCTTAACTATTCTAACACTTATTTCCACCAAATTTGAGTATTTCACAATTTTAGAAGCAAGCATAATATTTTTAACACATTTAATTCACATAAAATAAAGCACATAAAATCACACTTTGAATGGATGACATGCTCATGTGATGCTATGCTTGATGAGAGTGCTTATGGCTGAGTTTAGGAGACTAAGTGCATGCTTAACACCTAGGGTGTTACATATTTTATGTGACATTTATCCTTGTATGCAAGAGATAGATGAATGCTCTCTATTACACATGCAATGATAGATACTCAGTTCCATATTTCATTCCATAATTAACACTGATATTAGTAATCCATTCCCAGTGGTAAAAATATAAATGACGATACCTAGAATACTTGGTTAAAATGCTACATCGGTATTAATCTATGCGCTTGTAGATCTCATTTATTATTTATTCATAAGAGCAATTGCATATTTCAATACCGCGTCTCTCATGTCATGCTGGGGATGACAACTTGACTTAAGTGGCATGAGGGATAGGTTTGGCATTTTTTGGCGCCGTTATCAAAAATAGAAAACTAAGTCTACTTTTGGTAATGACGTTAAGAATGCCCAACAATGAACAATGAAGAACAATGATGAACATATCAAGAACATAGCACAAGAACTAAGAACTAGTTCATATATTATGAACATGATAACAATACAACCATACTCTAGTTCATATGCATAATCATATAAAGATAAATAGAACTTGCTCATGGAAGAAGATTGAATATTATTCATACCAAGAAGATCCTCTCTTCCCAGGAGACAAGCTCTAATTGCTAGCTCTTGCCCTACTCTACTACTAATCTAGACTAAAGATACAAGTGAGAGGTGTGAGGTAAATTGACTCCAAATGGTGTGTGTGTTGAAAAGGGGGGAGTGCCTCTCTTTTTATAGTGGAACTAGGACGGTTCGTCGCATCTAAATTTGGTAGTAGGTAAAACCGTTCTATGCATGGCGTCATGCAACCACCTGAGAAAGATGGGCCTTGTTTGCCGTCTCCAGGGGTGCGCCTGCACTAGGGTGCGGCCGCACCCTAGGTGGGCCCCCTGGCCACCGCCTTCGCGTGGACAGTTTGGCTTTGGGCCTGGATCTCTCCCGTGGTTACGATTAGTCCCAGTTCTGCATTGTTCGGGCCTTTCTCCATTTTCTTGGTTTGCACATTTCTGAATACGTCTTTTGGTACTTTGCGCTTTCTTCGTGGTATGGCACATTTTTCACTTGTTGCACTATGATTCCTGCAAAATATAATCACTATGGTACAAGTGGAACTTGTTAGTAATAAAATGCATATGTGTATATAATATGATTGCTTCTTCTCCTTTTGGATCAAGTTGGTAGTTTATAATTGGTCTATAATGATTGCCAACAAGTCCCCCAAGCTTAACCTTTGCTCGTCTCGAGGGAATAATTAAGTATGGTTGTTGATCAGGAGTTGATACTATGCCAATATAATTCAAGAGTATAATACCTATAACAAAGCATTCATTCGCAATTTAAATAAGTTGGCATGCTATCCACTCTTCACCTTGACTTCTCATGGGGCTTATAGCTTTTCCAAGTTCTTGGGTGGTTGCAAGATTGAATGGTTGTAACAAACTCACCATTCATTCATCCCTTGATAGACCATCAATCTAGAGGTTTTATAATTTTTTTGCAAAATAAATAAGTTCCTCGAATGTTTCTCTCGATCGCTCCATGTGTATGAAATCCTCACCAAAGGCATTTATGTTTGCCTTTAAGACCTACCACTAAGGCTGAGAATGGAGCTTTGGGAAGGTATAAAGGTGGGCGTACTTACGACACTTGTGTTGCCAACTCAACGCCCGGACCATGAGGAGATGCAAGTCATACACCTTGATTGAGATGTGCAAGTGTGTGGAAATTTTTTGGTGGTAGTCCTATCTAAATATTTTTGGTTACTCCTTGTATCATGACTCTCTTTATTTGAGGATGAGAATGAGAGAATATAAACATATGGGCCCTAAAAATAAGGATCATATATATATTTTATTTTCTCTGACGGGGATTTTGATTTTCCCGTCCATGCCTTTTGCTTTTCCCTTTTTCTTTCATGGATAACTGATGCCCACATGTTTCAAAGGGATCTCAAAGAGGAAAATGGAGAGATGTCATGATGGTGATGTAAGAGTTAAATTGTGTATGGGGATGCGCAAACCTCAGGGTGAGAGTTTGGCATACTTATTTTGTGGAACCTAAGGCGCATCTCTCATGGTAAGAGTTAGCATATTTTTTGAGGATGGAAGGGTGCATGATGTGCGCAACTTCTCAGTGTGAGAGTCGGCTTTATTTGGTGGGTGCGTGAATCTCATATCATGGGTGCATGACTATAATCTCACTCTAGGATACCTGGGATTTGACTCAACTCAAAGCGCGGCAAGCCGCATATGATTAATGGTGTACAAACTACTAAGCAAGTCATATGGCCTTGGTAGGTATTTCATAATCATTGAGGAACTCTTTGTTTTGAATTTTTAAAAGGAAAACTCCGGATGTCAAGTTTCTCTTAGAACAAAGTCATAGCAAAATCTATTTATACCATATCATGTCTCACAACAACTTAGAAAAGGATCATGCATTTCCAACCCACAAGATTTCATGTTCTCAGAATGAGATATTTTTAGCCAACAAACTTATATCTTGATGAACACTAAATTATAACTTAAATACTAGAGAATTATAGATAGAGCAACTATTCATCATTTCAATAGAAGAGAAACTAACATATCATAGCGCACATGAGAGTGGATTTTTTTTTGAAAGATGATGAAAAATTGCTGAAATTTAAATACTAAAATTAAGAACTAAAATTAAGTGCAAGAATGTAAGATACATGTTACCTCTTGTGGGGGTCCTCCCCCAAGCTAGCTCACTGCTGCGGTCTAGGGAAATGTCCCATGGATTGGAGGTAGGCCATCTGTGCCTCGTGCCGGGGACGGCTTGCATCCTCAAGGTCGATGAAGCTCTGCCGGGTCTATTGATGCCATTGGGTAGCAGTCTGGATGTGGGCATTAAGCGTACCTTGGATCTGCCTGTTCTGGAGCTCCAGTCCTCCCATGCGAGTGTTGAGGACGTCCTGTGTGACCTGAGGGCGAACAGTGGGTGGCATCCCCTCGAAATCTGAGGAGTGTCCTGGCTCGTGATGCCCGGATCCTCCTGCCTCTCATATGCCTCTGGCTCGCTTGGGCCTGCGCCTCCGTGCGCCTGCCATCTCGACCCTCCTGCCTGCGAGCTCGAACCTCAAGCCTTGTAGGGGTGAGGAATGTATCCCATACCATATCCATACCTACGGGTAAATCCGGGTGCAGGTATAGCAGGGGTCCATCCCATCCCTGGCATAGCTAGTGGTGGAGTGTGCTATGCTTGTAACACCCCAGTGTTATGGTTGCATTAGTCATGTGTATAGCATGAGCATCATCATCCATTCAAAGCATCCATGATCATCATCTATCTTGAGCCATGTCATTCTATGCAAAAATGTGTTTTAACTTGCTTGAATAGGCTTCCTATGCTTATGTTTGAGTGAACCATGCTTGTGTTTGTGCCCTATGCCTTGGCAATTAGTTTATCTATGCCTAACTTAACCTTGGGAACAATGTTCATGTTGATCACTTCTCCAAAATCATCACTTAAGTCATACTTATGCAAATAGGTCCTAGAAACCTCTTTTGCTTAGGCTTTTAAAAAGTGTTTCATAACATATTTGCATGTCAAAACTTCCTACAGCAAAGTTGTAGCACATTTTATAAGGAACAAAAGTTGTTTTATGGCCATCTCATGAAAATGACCACAAATAGCTCAAAAGTGACCCACACGGCAAATTTGGGCTGTTTCCAACACTCAGAAAATTTCTCTAAGTGTGGAATCACTGCAGTTTGCTCGAGGGGGTATTGTTCATCTTCTAGTTTGATTTCTAGGCCGAATCAGACTATGATCTTGTAAGCAATGTTGGAGTACTCATGTAGCTCTCCAGCATAGAGCAATTAGTCAGCAAAATCATCGAGTGGTTTAGGAGATAATCATCGTGCAAAATCGAGTTTCAGTCGGTAATCGCGAGGTCTGATGCAGAGCTGAGCTCGCCGTCATGGACGCTCAGCGCGACATCTGTACACCAGATGGCGCCCGTACGCCGGCGACGGCCCCGCTCGTCAGGTCGTCGACGTTGGCATGGACGCCACGGCGCCCCGCACTCACTCAGCGCCCGTCCATTCTCCTCCTCCGCTCTCTCGCGCTCGCTCTGGCGGAAAACGCCGTCGCCATTGCCGCCGAGAGCTTCGCCAGCTCCTTGCGCCCTCGCCTCTGCGTCTTGCTTTGCCTCCGAGCGCCTCCAAGTCCGCCTCGAGCTCCTCCATCTTCTCCACCCTTCAGTTGGACGAGATCTCCCTGAGGTGAGCGGCATTTCGCAAGTTCTCCGTCGTCGGGTTCGCGGCCGTCGCGACACCGATTCCGGCGAACCTCGCCGCTGCTCCACCCTTGCCTCCTTTCTTCTCTCTGGGTAGCGTTAGGGTCTGCTTAGGTCTTGGCGTCGGTCCACACCATGCCATTACAGCTGAAACCTCACCGTCGCGCGGGAACACGGCCGCTGCACCGCCGTGCTCACCGCCGACGAGCACCTCGCACGTGAGCAAGTTCACTGGAGCCGTTAGGGTTAGGCGCTCCTACCTCGAAAGCTCCGCGCTGACTCACTGATGCTGTAGCCACCCTTCCCCGACGCTCTACCAGTCGGAGATGGCCGGCGTAAGCCGGGGTAGCTCCGCCGTGCCGCCATGGCCGACGGCGACCCCTCTCCGTAGCCGAAACCCTAGCGCCACCTACCTCAATCGACGCGGAATCTTCCCAGGAGCACGTTGGTGCCCTTGGATCTGCCGGAGAAGCTCACCGTCGGCGAGCTTTTCCCGGCGAAAGAGTCCTCTGTTCTCGGTGTCACTGACGCGCGGGTCCCGTCTGCCAGTGACTCAACGGTCGCCCCCTTTCTTTTATTCAAATCTGGATTTTTGGCTTTCTTGCAAAAATCATATCTCCTGTTTCTGAGATCCAAAAAATTATGAAACAAATTTTGTGGCATTTCTTGAGATGGCTAGTATTTAATAAAAATATAAAATGAACCATATTTTCTGGGAAAATATTTATTAAGTATTTAATCTTGTTATTCATGGATAAATGCATATCTCTTGTGATACTGCTTAGTTTACTCTGAAAATTTGATGGTAGTCTCTGTATGGTATGAGAGTGCTTTGGTAAATATTTCATGATTTTTGGTGTAATGCAGCTTTGATATGCAATTTATGATTGAAATGTGGCTTGTTTCTTGAATTAAATCATATAAAATAATTGGTGCTTGTGCTGGTGCTCTACTTTGGTAATAAACATGTTCGTGGTATTTCTCATATATAAATAATCTGAAATCTGTTGTTTGGTACCATATAAGTCATGTTTCTGAATTTATGAAATAAACACCTAGGCTCATGTTAAATACATATCTTTATTTTGGTATGTGCATTTGCTCTGAAATTTTTATGGTGATACTGTAATGCTATACTTGTGTCTCTGTAATTTTTGTAGATTTTTCTGAGCACTTCGACTAGTGTCTTGTAATTATGCCCTTTTCTATAATTAATTAATAAATGCCTTGTTAAGTAAATGTTTGAGGGTTATCATTGGGTGTTCTGGTAACCTGGTGATATGCTTGTGCTCATAAGTCATGTGGTTGGCATGGTTTATGTCTTGGTCATGTCATCAAATAATTAATTAAAGGGTTAAAAGCTGTTCTGGACAGCAAGGGAATACTTTAACTTTTGATTAGTGATAACTTGCTTTTCTGGGAAACTTGTCTAAATCAAAGTTGTTGTAAACTTATTGAACTAACTGTGGTTTAAACTTGGGGTCATTTGGTCCAGTAGTTTAAAAGTTATGGCTATTCCAAGTTAGGTTCCAGAAATAGGTGCTCTCTGTTTTTCTGGAACAGAACCTGGAACCTTGTTTAAATGACTAGTTCAATATATGAATCTTGTTGTGATGTTTAAAGATGATTTGTAGACAATTTCATAAGCTTTCCAGAATGTCTTTACTTATGTTTGTTGGATCTGCCTATCATTAGTTATGATTTATTTACTGAGCTACTCCTGTTTTATATTGCTCGCTGTTTTAGTATCATGATAGGCTGTGGGTTAAGTTAACTTGTTTACTTGTGTGAGCTTATTATAACTTTTGCTCCGTAAATGAGTGTCCAGTGAGTTACTTATGCTCTCAAGCATTCATCTTTAGCATGTGCATCTTCTTATTGTTCGAGCATGCAATAGGTGCATCGGACGCGACAGCCTCCTACGAGCTTCAGGCGAATCCCGAAGGTCAGGAGGGCAGCCAGGAGGTGGAGGCCCAGCAAGCCGGACTCGAGGAGCCTGAAGAAGAAGTTGAGTGCCCGAATCACGAGCCGGCATCGTTCGTGAAAGGCAAGCCCCAGAGCATTATAAGTCTCCCTTTATTTTCGAAAGTTTACTTAATATGTTATATCTATTGATGCATTACGTATAGGAGTTGTGATGAAACATTTGCTGCATTCTACTCTATCCTTGTCCAGATAACTCACCACACCCTGGTTGTAGAGTTAGGATCGAGTAGCAGCTTAGCCATGCTTTAATCGGTAGAAGTCGGGTGATATCCTGTCTCCTGCGCGATATAGGGTTATGTCGGATCACGATGGTCTATATGTGCTATCGTGGATGGAACCTGATTAATTTGACTTAAGCCGGGTGGAGTTTTGCAAGTTTGTAGTAACTCCGTCTATGGCAGCTAAGGACCGATCGTTGTACGTCCTCTTGTCATGTTGAACGCATGCATGACACTTCGTTGGCCGGATAACTCGTTCCGACCGCGAAGCCGAGTAGTATGACTCAGGCCGGAAGACCGGCAAGTATAAAGTGCGCACTACCGGAGGAAGTGCGGTGTGCGGGGGACCATTGGCGTAAGTCCATAGGCAGGTGAGTTAAAATTCCTGACCTCCCTGGCAGAGTGGTAGCCCTGGGAGTGCGGCGCTGATCAGAGCCACGATTCCTGAGTTGTACCAAAGGTGACCCGTTGGCTCTCCGGCAGGGGATGCTTGGGTGAGTGCTAGGAATAACCCTCTAGCTGGATAGGAATTCGATTCGAATCGCCGTCTCTCCCGGTTAGTGAGAACTTGACAGAGCAGCGGCAAACGTAGCACTCACTAATAAATTTGGTTCATGATAATGATGATAGCAAGAAGAACATATGATGAATTTGATATGGTTATTATTGTTTGTAATAATCAAGTGATATGTTGTAGTACAGGTGCTAATCTAGCGGTAGACTGATAATAAATAAATATGATGCTCTCAAAATAACTTAGTCGTAAGTTAAGCTTTTGGCAAAAGGTGAGTCAACCAGCTCCACTTGATATTTAGCCTTGCATGATCCTTGGTGTCTTTTATGTTTTACTAGACGGGTAAGTCTAGCTGAGTACATTCTCGTACTCAGGATTTATTCCCACCTGTTGCAGATGACATCTTCTATGACGGTTTCTGCAAGACCTGTCTCCATCCCGCTAGGGATGAGGACTAACCGTTGGGCACGGTTCTCTAACCATCTCGTCTTTGATGCTTTTGGAAGGATGGCATAGACTCTGGCAGTAACAAAAACTTGTGAACTGAACTTTGAACAAGTGCGTGTAATTATTTTGCTTCCGCTACTTCGAACTTGGGTTGTAATAACTTAATGACTCCGATGTGGTGCCGCTTCGATGGCAATGAATGACTATGTAACATTCGTTGTGTTTATGTTGAACTATTACGATCTTGGTTTGTTGCGAGTTGGTTTGAAGTCCTTCGTGACTTCAATTGACTACCGGGATTATATGGGCTCAAGTTTGGAAACTTGATTACTTGGCGATCGTTTCTGCACTTGAACTCTTATAATTTGGTCGGTTCTGTGACAGTGCTGGCTGTGCTGCCCTTGCTGCTTGTGCTGCCTGCTCTTCTTGTTCCCTCCTCTCTGAGTTCCTGCGTGAAACAGAGCTCCTGTGTCCTCCTTCCCTGTCAATGAGGGTGAAGGTGAGTGATGGGGAATTATACAGAGCGAGATCCGGGTTAAGTAACTGGATCTCATTTGTATATCCCGGAAAATAATATAAAATCTTTTTACATGTTTTGTTGCGTTTAATCATATGTGCATGCGAAAGATATGATTCATTAATCATGATGCGAGGAGTAGTGATGTAAATAATGATATTAGCAGCATGGGGATCAACACTTGTTGCAAGGTGAGTAATAAGAGATGTGCACATGATAGCAGCGGAAGTCTTAATGGAATGCAACCAATGATTAACAAGCTCAACAACAGGTGCAACCTTAATCTTTTTAAGCACAGCATAAAGCAACTTCAACTCTATGTCGTAAGTAAAATGCGTATCATCTCTTGAAAAGAACAAACTAGCGATCCACTTATGGAGAAGACTCAGAGTGGGGTGATGGATGTTGGCAGAATGCCCCTGAAACTTTCCAACGATGTGTTACCCTGAGATCAAATGCGAGAAAGCATGACGTTGGTAACCCCCGATGGAGAAACCTAAGTCAATGGAGCACCACTCATGGAAACCCAAACGGTTGGCAAGATCCTTCCAATAAATACCGAAATCTCTTGCAAAGCAACGGAAGGTAATACCATAATCGACAATTTGTAGAGTGCCCAAAATTTGGATCGTCAAAAGACATGACCCAAGCTCATGAATGGGGGCAAATCTACTCCAACCAAGATGCTCGAAAATAGTATCAAACTCCACATCCATACCTATTTGGTGCAAGAATGCGGGGTCCAATGCCGGCGAATGGAGGAACTCACGTTCCTTCATGAGGTTGTATGCCTGCATCTCCCGCTCGCTCTCCAAGTCAATGAAGGGGGCGTCGGCCTCGTCAATGGCATGGCCATGTGGCTCCTCCTCTCCTCCATGTGCCGGCTGATCGTTCCTTGCAGGCGTTGGTGGATCTTCCCCGCGTTGGTGGCAGCTCCTTCTAAGCCCAAAAATTCTACTCATGATGGACGAGCTAGCACAAGTGTATGGTGTTTTTGCTTGGAGAGGGAAGTGTGCAACAGGTTTTTGACAGAATTTTCTTGCACTAAGCTTGTGGAGTAGGCTATGAAGCAAGTGGAGCAAGAGAGTGAAGAAGGGTAGAGTAAAAAAATGTGTGTGAGAGGCGTGAGGTGGTCCACCCAGGATCCTCTCTATTTATAGAGTTGATCGCAGGTGGGGGAGCGCCCCCCTCAAAGGCTACTAGCCGTTGCCCAAAGGCCGAGGCCAGCAGGCCTTGGGCAGGGTGCGGCCACACCATGGTGCGCCCGCACGAGTGGTGGGCCCGCCTCTGCCCGGCCTTTTGGCTGCTGGCTCCAACGGTCACCCCAAACTTCTCTCTGATCAGACTTGGTTCAAAATCTTGCTCCAGATTTTGATTTTCCACATATTTATTCAAAATATTTTTGGTTTTCAAAAATTATAAAAAATAAGATTTGGAAATGGGAAAATCTATACTACCAGAAAATAATTTTTATAAGATTTTCAGAGAAACATTATTTTTGACTAAAAATAAAACTATAGAAAGGGAAACTTTGGAAACGAAAAATAAAAACTTTCTATAAAAAGGGAAACTAAAACGAAATTTAAAGAATTTAAAAAGACATAATACCTGAGCGGGGACACCTCCCCCAAGCTTGCTTGATGTCTTGGGCCCCCTTCAGATATCTTTATTGGGACACGAATAGCACAAAATTTATTTTTGTTAGATAACTACTGAATGCCTTTGGCAATGGCTCAACATTTATAGTCCGTTGGCAAGACTTTCCTTCCTTCATTCTTCTATGGCTGCAAGGACGAACCTAGTAGAGGTTTTCGGTTGCCCTAGGATCCTCTCTGTGTGTCAGTGACTGGAATTGATGCAGCTATCTGTGCTATCTGTGTTTCTATCATCTTGTTGAAACTCGTCTAACTTTGGATAGATGAACAAAGAGTTTCAAGCTTGGCATTGATGTTCTCAATGATCTTGTCATTGTAGGACAGCTTCTTGGTCAGATTCTCATTGATTTTAGCTTGCCCTATGACCAAATCATTCAAGGAAGGCTTGATTGAAGAAATTTCCGTGCGGGCAGTGCTGATTGTTCCACCCATTGTTACCTTGCTGTGGTGGCCGAAACCCATTGTTGACATATGCTGCTTCTTCTTGGGTTTCAGGGCAATTGTTCCCCGAATGGCCATCATCACCACAAACTTCACACAATATGTGTGAGTTCACTGCTTGGACGGTGCCCATGTTGGGATTTGCAACTTGTCCACCCGTTGGCTCTCCGGCAGGGGATGCTTGGGTGAGTGCTAGGAATAACCCTCCAGCTAGATAGGAATTCGATTCGAATCGCCGTCTCTCCCGATTAGTGAGAACTTGACTGAGCAGCGGCAAACGTAGCACTCACTAATAAATTTGGTTCATGATAATGATGATAGCAAGAAGAACATATGATGAATTTGATATGGTTATTATTGTTTGTAATAATCAAGTGATATGTTGTAGTACAGGTGCTAATCTAGCGGTAGACTGATAATAAATAAATATGATGCTCTCAAAATAACTTAGTCGTAAGTTAAGCTTTTGGCAAAAGGTGAGTCAACCAGCTCCACTTGATATTTAGCCTTGCATGATCCTTGGTGTCTTTTATGTTTTACTAGACGGGTAAGTCTAGCTGAGTACATTCTCGTACTCAGGGTTTATTCCCACCTGTTGCAGATGACATCTTCTATGACGGTTTCTGCAAGACCTGTCTCCATCCCGCTGGCGATGAGGACTAACCGTTGGGCACGGTTCTCTAACCATCTCGTCTTTGATGCTTTTGGAAGGATGGCATAGACTCTGGCAGTAACAAAAACTTGTGAACTGAACTTTGAACAAGTGTGTGTAATTATTTTGCTTCCGCTACTTCAAACTTGGGTTGTAATAACTTAATGACTCCGATGTGGTGCCGCTTCGACGGCAATGAATGACTATGTAACATTCGTTGTGTTTATGTTGAACTATTACGATCTTGGTTTGTTGCGAGTTGGTTTGAAGTCCTTCGTGACTTCAATTGACTACCGTGGGCTCAAGTTTGGAAACTTGATTGCTTGGCGATCGTTTCTGCACTTGAACTCTTATAATTTGGTCGGTTCTGTGACAGCTGGTATCGGAGCAAGTTCAGCATTATAAATGCAGCGTTTGTGTATTTAAAACAAAAGAGTTTTTAAATAAAATGGTGTAAATCAATAATTAAGTTATGCCAGTGGTCGAATCCTCCTTGCCCACATAAGGACTATAGGTGGCTATTTAAGTACTGACTTGGGGGGTTTTATTTAAGCATCTCCGGCAATACTCAGGTATGGATGTGTGATGACCGCACTATGCTACCCTGCGGTCGAATGGTGGAGGTAGCCTTCATATGTGAATTAGCCAGATATGTCGCTAGATTTAAATTATGCAACGTCGCTCCTACGCCCTGGTAAGTGTGAGCTGTGAGAGCATGATCGTCCAAACGGCGGTCTAGGGTTGTGTTCACGGTGGTTTTCTGGAGTGGTTACATGTCAAAACCATGGAACCACGAAAGAAACTTAATTGGGGAGCATTTAATTTCTCGGGTAGTTGTGGTGTCATTGTTTGTGCATGTTGGGCATGTCCAAGCAATGTGCACTTAGTTTACTGCTTTCTTGAGTGATATTGGGAACTGTTGGGCTGAAATGAAGTTTTCTGCAGGTACTCTAACAGCGCATGTGTAAACCGATAGTTATCGTATCGAGAGACGAATGTATGCCACCGTATATCCGTTAGAATATTAATTTTCTAAGTTTGTGAGGACGTACGGTTCGTGCATGCATCATGTCGCATTCATGCATACATTCTGTCTACTCCTTCCCTTACAATTTCGTCCCTTTTAAGTAAATAAATGTTGCTTAAACTAATCCTCTTTTACCATGGTATTCCTATTCCTTTTCACAGATGGACGCACCCGCTTCACCCCGTCCCAGTGACACTTTCTTGAGCGAGTTTGGCACTCCTACCTTGCTCTGGAGAGTGCTTCAGTCTGTCGGGTATACTGAGCCACCTCAGTATTCCTGGTGGGAGTTGGAGAGCACTGGAGGGATACAGTGGTTTGCTGTGCAGGGAGTTGTCCCTCCGCATGGGGACAAGCCTGCATGGACAGGCTGGACTTGTAGCTCAGATGGGCAGACTCCTTGGGAGGCAGCTCAGGTTGCAGCCCAGACCATCCTGCTTGATATCTGTCAGAGGTGTGGAGATGAGCTGATGGGAGGACCAGCGGCCTCCATTCCCAGTGCTGACCCAGCAGCAGCGAAGTGGAAACAGGCTGACGGTTGTGCTTTGGTTCGAGGCAGGGGAGAGAGAGCTGAGAGTTCTAGTCCTGCTATGAGTGCTATGATGGCTGTGCTCAAGCTGATTAGTCAGCGAGAGGGCACCTATGCACAGGTGATGGTGGCTGTTCGTAGGGCCCAGGAGATGCAGCGGAAGGCTGAGAAGCGTGCTCGCAAGTTTCGCAAGCAAGCTAGACTCTTGGAGCAAGCTCAGAAGGACCGCAATGACTGGGAAGACATTGCGGAGTACCGTAGGCAGCAGTGGGTGAAGGCCATTAGAGAAAGAGATCATAAGCAGGATCAGATGAGCCAGTTAGCTAGAGAGAGAGAGACCTTACAGGAGCGCTTGGTGCAGCTCACCCGTGAGAGGGATACTGCACTCCGCGTGTCAGAGAATAGGCGCCAAGCATGGGAGATGCACCGAGTTCAGTCGCTTGAGCGGGAAAACTATCTACAGGATCAGATTGAGGCTGGTCTTGTGGAGATTCACCGTCTCAACAACTTGCTATACCCTATTCCTCGCCCTATACCCGTGTATCCAGAGGTGGGACCTCAGGTGATTGTGGCCGATGATGATGGTATGGAGGTCGATGGACCAGCAGCGGCTGCACCACCTTTGCACGAGGACGTGGAGGACGAGGAGCTTGAGCCGGTTAGCGACGAGGATGGAGAGGCGATCTTCGACGCTGACTCGGACAACGAGCCTGGAGTGTAGGGAGTAGTGGGTAGTGTCTTGTGAGGATCTTTTGTAGTTGGCAGCTAGTGGTGATGCTTTTGTACCCATGTTGTAATCCGGAACTTTGACCTTGACTCATAGCATGTACTGTGTTGGTGTAATAACTTTATGGACCCAATGTGCAATCTTAACATGTTCGTTATGTTATGCCGATGTTTTCCGTTGTGGTGCGTATTGCGGATATCTATGTCATGTGTTGGATTGGTGATGTTGTTTTGTGGAATTGAATTGTTGTGCCTTTCTGTAAAGCTATTCTCTCGAATACTTTCAGGCATGAATATAAGTTCTTCTGCGGCAAATCTTGTCATCATCAATGCTCACTGACTGTGTCTTTATAGATGTCTCGTGGCACCCGAGGTGCGGAACAACGTGCAAACATGAATCCCCCTCCTCCTCCCCCACCACCAAATCCAGCTGAGCTGATGCAAATGATGGTGGAAAATCAGAGGATGCTCACTGAGACCATCAATCGGATGGCAAATCAGGGTGGTCGTAATGCACAGGAAGGGCCAGCTCCCAACCAGTACAGTAGCTTCAAGGACTTCATGGATACGAAGCCCCCACCTTTCAGAGAAGCTGAAGAACCCCTTCAAGCTGAAGAATGGCTGAACACGGTGGAACAAAAGTTCCGCTTGCTTCGTTTGACTGAAGGTTTGAAGGCAGAGTATGCAGCTCACCAACTGCAAGGACCGGCAGGCATCTGGTGGAATCAGTATCGGGAAGCTCTTCCAGCCAACACAGTGCTTTACTGGAATCTTTTCCGTGAAGCTTTCAAGGGGCATTTCATTCCTCCTGGTGTCATGGAGATGAAGCATACTGAGTTTATGCAGTTGACTCAAGGTAACAAGACTCTAAAGGAGTATTTGCATGCTTTCAATCATTTGTCTAGGTATGCTACTGAGTTTGTGAACACGGAGACGAAAAAGATTGCTAGCTTCAAGCGGGGTTTGGGCCCCAAATTGCTGAAGACTATGGGCCGCAGTAAGTGTGCAAGTTTCAATGAGTTTGTCAGTGATGCTCTCACTCAAGAGAACTATAACACTATGTACACTGCGACCAAGACTCGCAAGAGGGCTTTTGAGGCCGGAGCCGGGTCATCTCTGTCCAAGGCTCCAGTGGCAGCTAAGCCACCGTTCCGTGCTCCAACGCCTAACCAGCGGTACCGCCCTCCGATGAAGAAGAATCAGGCCAAGACGGGTTTTCGCAAGGAGTACTCTATTGCGCTTCCTAGGGGCAACACGGGTCCCAACTATGCCAAGACTCCACCTGCCAACCGTCCGTGCTGGAACTACAATCAGACCGGGCATTGGCAGAGCAACTGTCCTTACCCGCCAAAAAAGGGCAACCAAGGGAACGTCCGTCAGGGGCGTGTTCACTACACCACTGTGGAAGCAATCCCTGCTAGTGAGGTAGTCACGGCTGGTAAGTTTCTGGTTAATCAACATGATGCACTCGTGCTTTTTGATTCTGGAGCATCGCATTCCTTTGTGAGTTCTGAATTTGTGTCTAAGCATAGCATCAAGGCCATTACACTTGATAAGGGCAGTTATTGTATTAGTGCTGCGGGGAATGATATTTCCACCAATCAAGTGGTTTTGGGGGCAACTCTGGATATAGGAGGCCTTCAGTTTCTTGCTGATTTGGTTATTCTACACGGTGTGGGCATAGATGTAATTCTGGGGATGAAGTGGATGAGTGGCAATGGAGTTCTTATCGACACCACCACTCGTGTAGTGATGTTGAAAGACCCAGATACCAAGGAGGCATTTCTAGTGCAACTTCCTCGTGATATTCAAATCCGTAGCACTGTGAATGCAGTTACATCTAAAGCTATTCAGGACATTCCGGTGGTGTGTGAGTTTCCGGATGTATTTCCTGATGATTTGCCCGGGCTTCCTCCAGATCGGGATGTGGAGTTCAAAATTGAATTGATTCCAGGTACCGCTCCTATCTCTAGAAGACCTTATAGAATGCCACCCAATGAATTAGCTGAGCTTAAGACCCAACTAAATGAGTTGTTGAAGAAGGGTCTTATTCGTCCTAGTTCTTCTCCTTTGGGTTGTCCGGCTATCTTTGTGAAGAAGAAGGATCAATCTTTGCGCATGTGTGTGGACTATCGTCCCCTAAATGTGGTGACTATTAAGAACAAATACCCTCTTCCTCCCATTGATATCTTGTTTGATCAGTTGTCTAAAGCTAAAGTATTCTCCAAGATTGATTTGCGATCTGGGTACCATCAGATCAAGATCCGTCCTGAAGATATACCTAAGACAGCTTTCTCGACGAGGTATGGGCTGTATGAGTACCTTGTCGTGTCCTTCGGTCTTACAAATGCACCTGCTCACTTCATGTATCTCATGAATTCGGTGTTCATGCCCGAATTGGACAAGTTTGTGGTGGTCTTCATTGATGATATCTTGGTATATTCCTACAATGAAGAGGAGCATGCAGAGCATCTGCGTGTAGTGTTGTCGCGTTTGCGCGAACATCAGCTTTATGCCAAGTTCAGCAAATGCGAGTTTTGGCTAAAGAAAGTACCTTTCTTGGGCCATGTCTTATCTGAAGAAGGCATATCGGTGGATCCGGCTAAGGTGCAAGAAGTGCTGGATTGGAAAGTTCCAACTTCGGTACACGAGGTTCGGAGTTTTCTTGGTCTGGCAGGATATTACCGTCGATTCATTCTGGAATTCTCCAAAATATCCAAGCCTATGACTCGTCTACTTCAGAAAGGTGAGAAGTTTGTGTGGACACCTGAGTGTGAAGAGGCATTCCACAAGTTGAGGACATTGCTGACATCAGCTCCTGTCCTAGCTCAACCTGATATCGAAAAGCCCTTTGATGTCTTTTGTGACGCGTCGGGCATTGGTTTAGGCTGTGTGTTGATGCAGGAAGGTCGCGTAATCGCGTATGCCTCACGCCAACTTCGAAAGCATGAGGTCAATTACCCTACTCATGACTTAGAATTGGCAGCAGTTGTTCATGCTTTGAAAATCTGGAGGCATTATTTGCTGGGTAATCTGTGTAATATCTACACCGATCACAAGAGCCTCAAGTATATCTTCACTCAACCTGAACTGAACATGCGACAACGAAGATGGCTTGAGTTGATTAAAGATTATAATCTCCAAGTGCACTATCATCCGGGAAAGGCAAACGTGGTGGCGGATGCCTTGAGTCGGAAAGCGCACTGTCACTCAATCCAAGTGGAAGATCCGTTGTTATCACATTTTATGCATCCACTTGTGCTCAACCAGATTTCTCTGGAAAGTACCATTCGCAATCGAGTCATCGAATTGTAGCAGACAGATGTAGGCATCCACCATATAAAGAGGAAAATGAAGGAAGAAGAAACCAAGCATTTCCGGGTCGATGAGAACGGAATCCTTTGGTTCAAGGATCGACTTGTGGTCCGAAAAGACCGTGAGCTGCGAAATCAGATCTTATCTGAGGCTCATTCATCTAAATTGTCTATTCATCCTGGTAGTAGCAAGATGTATCAGGATTTAAAACCGTTGTTTTGGTGGACAAAGATGAAAAAGGAGATAGCTGCTTTTGTCGCTCGCAGTGACAATTGTTGTCGTGTGAAGGCTGTTCACATGAAAGCTGGTTTGCTTCAACCCTTGTCAATTCCAGGTTGGAAATGGGAAGAAGTCAGCATGGATTTCATCGTTGGGTTCCCAACTTCTGTTAAGGGTTACGACTCCATCTGGGTGATTGTAGATCATTTGACCAAGGTTGCTCGATTTATTCTAGTTCGAACCGACTATCGTCCACATCAGTATGCGGAGTTGTATTTCGAGCACATTGTTCGTCAGTATGGTGTGCCTCGAACGATCATATCCGATCGTGGACCACAGTTCACTGCTCGTTTTTGGGAATGTTTGCATGAGCAGATTGGTGCTCATTTAGTCTGCAGCTCTGCTTATCATCCCCAAACAGCTAGTCAAACTGAACGAGTTAACCAAATCCTTGAAGACATGTTGAGGGCATGCACTCTCTCTTCAAAAGGTTCTTGGGTTAAGTGGTTGCCATTGGCTGAGTTCTCCTACAACAATAGTTATCAAGAGAGTATCAAGATGGCTCCATTTGAAGCCTTGTATGGTCGAAAGTGTCGAACCCCGTTGAATTGGGTAGAAGCCGGAGAGCGAAGGTATTATGGCATCGATTTCGTGAACGAAGTCGAGCAGAAAGTCCGTACTATCTAGCAACATCTGGAAGCTGCTCAAGCTCGTCAGAAAAGTTATGCCGACAAGAGAAGGAAGCCGATTGAGTTTTTAGTTGGTGACCATGTGTACATCAAGGTGTCTCCGATGAAGGGTGTACAAAGGTTCGAAGTCAAGCGAAAGCTTGCACCTCGCTATGTGGGACCTTATCGAATTCTCGAAAAGAAAGGGAATGTGGCATACAAAGTTCAACTCCCAGTTGCGCTTCGAGCTATTTTCCCTGTCTTCCACGTCTCACAATTGAAGAAGTGCCTTCGCGTACCGGAGGAACGAGTGGAAGTTCGAGATATCAAGTTGAATTCAGACTTGGTGTATGAGGAGAAACCTGTGGTGATTCTTGATCGCAAGGAACGGGAGACGCGTAATCGTGTGGTCAAGCTCTACAAGGTGTTGTGGAGTAACCACGGGGAGGAAGATGCTACTTGGGAGACGGAGGATTATTTAAAAGAAGTTTACAAAACATTCTTCGAAAATCAGTAAGCTTTCAAATCTCGGGACGAGATTTTTGTAAGGGGGGAGGGCTGTAACACCCCAGTGTTATGGTTGCATTAGTAATGTGTATAGCATGAGCATCATCATCCATTCAAAGCATCCATGATCATCATCTATCTTGAGCCATGTCATTCTATGCAAAAATGTGTTTGAGTGAACCATGCTTGTGTTTGTGCCCTATGCCTTGCCAATTAGTTTATCTATGCTTAGCTTAACCTTGGGAACAATGTTCATGTTGATCACTTCTCAAAAATCATCACTTAAGTCATACTTATGCAAATAGGCCCTAGAAACCTCTTTTGCTTAGGCTTTTAAAAAGTGTTTCATAACATGTTTCCATGTCAAAACTTCCTACAGAAAAGTTGTAGCAAATTTTATAAGGAACAAAAGTTATTTTATGGCCATCTCATGAAAATGATCACAAATAGCTCAAAAGTGACCCACAAGGCAAATTTGGGCTGTTTCCAACACTCAGAAAATTTCTCTAAGTCTGGAATCACTGCAGTTTGCTCAAGGGGGTATTGTTCATCTTCTAGTTTGATTTCTAGCCCGTATCAGACTATGATCTTGTAAGCAATGTTGGAGTACTCATGTAGCTCTCCAGCATAGAGCATTTAGTCAGCAAAATCATCGAGTGGTTTAGGAGATAATCATCGTGCAAAATCTAGTTTCAGTCGGTAATCGCGAGGTCTGATGCAGAGCTGAGCTCGCCGTCGTGGACGCTCAGCGCGACATCTGTCCGCCAGATGGCGCCCGTACGCCGGCGACGGCCCCGCTCGTCACGTCGTCGATGTTGGCATGGACACTACGGCGCCCCGCACTCACTCAGCGCCCGTCCGTTCTCCTCCTCCGCTCTCTCGCGCTCGCTCTGGCGGAAAACGCCGTCGCCATTGCCGCCGAGAGCTTCGCCAGCTCCTCGCGCCCTCGCCTCTGCCTCTTGCTTCGCCTCCGAGCGCCTCCAAGTCTGCCTCGAGCTCCTCCATCTTCTCCACCCTTCAGTTGGACGAGATCTCCACGAGGTGAGCGGCATTTCGCAAGTTCTCTGTCGTCGGGTTCGCGGTCGTCGCGACACCGATTCCGGCGAACCTCGCCGCTGCTCCACCCTTGCCTCCTTTCTTCTCTCTGGGTAGCATTAGGGTCTGCTTAGGTCTTGGCGTCGGTCCACACCACGCTATTACGGCTGAAACCTCACCGTCGCGCGGGAACACGGCCGCTGCACCGCCGTGCTCACCGCCGACGAGCACCTCGCACGTGAGCAGGTTCACCGGAGCCGTTAGGGTTAGGCGCTCCTACCTCGAAAGCTCCGCGCTGACTCACTGATGCTGTAGCCACCCTTCCCCGACGCTCTACCGGTCGGAGATGGCCGGCGTAAGCCGGGGTAGCTCCGCCGTGCCGCCATGGCCGACGGCGACCCCTCTCCGTAGCCGAAACCCTAGCGCCACCTACCTCAATCGACGCGGAATCTTCCCAGGAGCACGTTGGTGCCCTTGGATCCGCCGGAGAAGCTCACCGTCGGCGAGCGTTTGCCGGCGAAAGAGTCCTCTGTTCTCGGTGTCACTGACGCGCGGGTCCCGTCTGCCAGTGACTCAACGGTCGCCCCCTTTCTTTTATTCAAATCTGGATTTTTGGCTTTCTTGCAAAAATCATATCTCCTGTTTCAGAGATCCAAAAATTGTGAAACAAATTTTGTGGCATTCCTTGAGATGGCTAGTTTTTAATAAAAATATAAAATGAACAATGTTTTCTGGGAAAATATTTATTAAGTATTTAATCTTGTTATTCATGGAGAAATGCATATCTCTTGTGATACTGCTTAGTTTACTCTGAAAATTTTATGGTAGTCTCTGTATGGTATGAGAGTGCTTTGGTAAATATTTCATGATTTTGGGTGTACTGCAGCTTTGATATGCAATTTATGATTGAAATGTGGCTTGTTTCTTGAATTAAATCATATAAAATAATTGGTGCTTGTGCTGGTGCTCTACTTTGGTACTAAACATGTTCATGGTATTTCTCATATATAAATAATCTGAAATCTGTTGTTTGGTACCATATAAGTCATGTTTCTGAATTTATGAAATAAACACCTAGGCTCATGTTAAATACATATCTTTATTTTGGTATGCGCATTTGCTCTGAAATTTTTATGGTGATACTGTAATGCTATACTTGTGTCTCTGTAAATTTTGTAGATTTTTCTGAGCACTTCGACTAGTGTCTTGTAATTATGCCCTTTTCTATAATTAATTAATAAATGCCTTGTTAAGTAAATGTTTGAGGGTTATCATTGGGTGTTCTGGTAACCTGGTGATATGCTTGTGCTCATAAGTCATGTGGTTGGCATGGTTTATGTCTTGGTCATGTCATCAAATAATTAATTAAAGGGTTAAAAGCTGTTCTGGACAGCAAGGGAATACTTTAACTTTTGATTAGTGATGACTTGCTTTTCTGGGAAACTTGTCTCAATCAAAGTTGTTGTAAATTATTGAACTAACTGTGGTTTAAACTTGGGGTCATTTGGTCCAGTAGTTTAAAAGTTATGGCTGTTCCAAGTTAGGTTCCAGAAATAGGTGCTCTCTGTTTTTCTGGAACAGAACCTGGAACCTTGTTTAAATGACTAGTTCAATGTATGAATCTTGTTGTGATGTTTAAAGATGATTTGTAGACAATTTCATAAGCTTTCCAGAAGGTCTTTACTTATGTTTGTTGGATCTGCCTATCATTAGTTATGATTTATTTACTGAGCTACTCCTGTTTTATATTGCTTGCTGTTTTAGTATCATGATAGGCTGTGGGTTAAGTTAACTTGTTTACTTGTGTGAGCTTATTATAACTTTTGCTCCGTAAATGAGTGTCCAGTGAGTTACTTATGCTATCAAGCATTCATCTTTAGCATGTGCATCTTCTTATTGTTCGAGCATGCAATAGGTGCATCGGACGCGACAGCCTCCTACGAGCTTCAGGCGAATCCCGAAGGTCAGGAGGGCAGCCAGGAGGTGGAGGCCCAGCAAGCCGGACTCGAGGAGCCCGAAGAAGAAGTTGAGTGCCCGAATCACGAGCCGGCATCGTTCGTGAAAGGCAAGCCCCAGAGCATTATAAGTCTCCCTTTATTTTCGAAAGTTTACTTAATATGTTATATCTATTGATGCATTACGTATAGGAGTTGTGATGAAACATTTGCTGCATTCTACTCTATTCTTGTCCAGATAACTCACCACACCCTGGTTGTAGAGTTAGGATCGAGTAGCAGCTTAGCCATGCTTTAATCGGTAGAAGTCGGGTGATATCCTGTCACCTGCGCGATATAGGGTTATGTCGGATCACGATGGTCTATATGTGCTATCGTGGATGGAACCTGATTAATTTGACTTAAGCCGGGCGGAGTTTTGCAAGTTTGTAGTAACTCCGTCTGTGGCAGCTAAGGACCGATCGTTGTATGTCCTCTTGTCATGTTGAACGCATGCCTGACACTTAGTTGGCCGGATAACTCGTTCCGACCGCGAAGCCGAGTAGTATGACTCAGTCCGGAAGACCGGCAAGTATAAAGGGCGCACTACCGGAGGAAGTGCGGTGTGCAGGGGACCATTGGCGTAAGTCCATAGGCAGGTGAGTTAAAATTCCTGACCTCCCTGGCAGAGTGGTAGCCCTGGGAGTGCAGCGCTGATCGGAGCCGCGATTCCTGAGTTGTACCAAAGGTGACCCGTTGGCTCTCCGGCAGGGGATGCTTGGGTGAGTGCTAGCAATAACCCTTCAGCTGGATAGGAATTCGATTCGAATCGCCGTCTCTCCCGGTTAGTGAGAACTTGACAGAGCAGCGGCAAACGTAGCACTCACTAATAAATTTGGTTCATGATAATGATGATAGCAAGAAGAACATATGATGAATTTGATATGGTTATTATTGTTTGTAATAATCAAGTGATATGTTGTAGTACAGGTGCTAATCTGGCGGTAGACTGATAATAAATAAATATGATGCTCTCAAAATAACTTAGTCGTAAGTTAAGCTTTTGGCAAAAGGTGAGTCAACCAGCTCCACTTGATATTTAGCCTTGCATGATCCTTGGTGTCTTTTATGTTTTACTAGACAGGTAAGTCTAGCTGAGTACATTCTCGTACTCAGGGTTTATTCCCACCTGTTGCACATGACATCTTCTATGACGGTTTCTGCAAGACCTGTCTCCATCCCGCTAGGGATGAGGACTAACCGTTGGGCACGGTTCCCTAACCATCTCGTCTTTGATGCTTTTGGAAGGATGGCATAGACTTTGGCAGTAACAAAAACTTGTGAACTGAACTTTGAACAAGTGTGTGTAATTAGTTTGCTTCCGCTACTTCGAACTTGGGTTGTAATAACTTAATGACTCCGATGTGGTGCCGCTTCGACGACAATGAATGACTATGTAACATTCGTTGTGTTTATGTTGACTATTACGATCTTGGTTTGTTGCGAGTTGGTTTGAAGTCCTTCGTGACTTCAATTGACTACCGGGATTATATGGGCTCAAGTTTGGAAACTTGATTGCTTGGCGATCGTTTCTGCACTTCAACTCTTATAATTTGGTCGGTTCTGTGACAATTATTATTAATCAAATGGTAATCAAGGTGTTAAACTAGGTTTTTGGAAAACTATCTAGTGTGCCATAGTCATATCCTTTATGCCCAGTTAAGGACACTAAGGTGGCTAGTTAAGTACTGACTTGGGGGTTAATGCATCATATTTCTATTTCGTCGCTCATACGGCATGCAATAGTATGAGTACCATTCATTTGAGTGGTAATGTATAGATCAATTCTTCCTCCACGCCTCGGTAAGTGGGAGCTGTGAGAGCATGATCGGATACACCGCCGATCTAGGGAAGTGTTGTTAGGTGCTGTGTCATGTACACATGTTTGGTGTGCCTGGGAACAGTACCGCATGTTGGGAGATTCCGTCCTGAGAGGCGATGCCGTCACTAGGGCGATGATGTGGGTAGTACACGTCATATGCATGGACAGGGTGTCTATCTGTGTGGGGTGTATAGCTTTAAAATCTTGTTCTGCATGTTCATACTCTGGTTGGGCTGAAATGAGATTTCTGCAGGTACACTAACCACGTTCCCGCCTAGAACGCTAGTTACGTTATGAGAGAACGTGTGTGCCACCGCTATACCGATTAGTGATAACTTTTGTTTCTAAGTTTGTGAGATCGTAAGTTCGTGCATGCATCATATTCATTTCATTTCATTGCTTACTTCCTCCCCTTAATTAAATCTGCCCCAATTTTTTTTAATTAAGTTAATAAAAGGTACTCCTCAATCTTACCTAAGGTATTCCATTTGCAGCAGATGGCACGCACTAGGCTCACCGCTCGCAAGTCCACTGGTGGGCGGGCCCCTCGCCATCAGTTGGCAGCCAGGAGCTCGCGTCATAAGAGCAAGTTCCTGGAGGAGTTTGGGATGCCCACCTTGCTGTGGACGGTGCTCAGTTCAATGGGGTATCCGAAAGGGAGGGAACCTCGCTACTATTGGAACAAAGAGTAGCTTGGTGATGGGACCCTGGTGGGGATCGAGGCAGTGGTCCCTACCAGCGGAGGTGACCCAGCTTGGGGCGGCTGGGTGTACGAGTCTCGAGGTACCACGCCTTTCCACGGTGCCAGCCGAGCAGCTTTTGCAGTTCTGAGGGACCTCATGGAGAGGTTTCCACAGGAGCTGGCCCACGCCTTCGCTGGGGTGTTTCCTTGGGGTGACCCCTACACTTCGGTGTGGGGTCAGTCTGAGGTGAACGCTCTAGAGAGGAGTGCGGATGAGGACCAGCACAGTGACAGTGCAGCCATGAGCACTATGTTCGCCTTGATGAAGACCTATGGGGGTCTGGAGCGTTGCTTGGGACGCTTGTCTGGGTCCCTTCTCACAGTCCAGGATGAGAAGCGCCAGTTGCAGCGTGAGTTCGACGCTGAGGTTGAGAGGTTGCAGGCAGAGTTGGCCCGCGTGACCCAAGAGAGGGATCAGGTGGTCCAGAAGAACTGTGAGCTGAGTCAGGACCTGCTTGCAGTGAGAGAGCAGAGGGATAGGGTGACTACTGCTCACAGGAACTGCGAGTGCATGTTAGTTCATGTGCTTGGTCAGAGAAATGAAGCATTGCACGAGGAGGACACCCTGAGGGCCCGACAGCTAGAGCTTGAGCAGCAGCTAGCCAATGCTGAGGAGTACAATGAGAACCTGCATGAGGAGATCCACCAGCTGCATAACCAGCTCCACCCTCACCACCTGCCTGGAGCAGCTGAGTTAGATTCTGAGGATGAGATGGATGAGGATCCAAAGATAGAGGCCGCTGCTAGTGGAGATGAGGACGAGGAGGGCTTCGGCATGGACAGTGAACATAGCGAGTAGATGCTAGGGCTCTAGAGCTAGTCCTTATTCTTTTATGGTTGTTGTTGCATAGCATGTCCTGTAATCTGTGGGTCTGGGCTGTGTAAAACTTCATGTGATGACGCTGAAAGTCCAGTGTATGTATGCTGGCAATTTTGGATGTATGCGAACCTTGTTGCTCGAATGTTAAGTAATCTGTTAGTGATGTTGTGTGTGGATGATGAATTGTTGTGCCTCTATTTATTGTGCGAATTTATTTTCCTCAGTAAATTCAGTACGGCATAATTCTACATATGTCTACCGTTGATGGCAACTCCTAACGATTGCTTATCATTGACGCATGCAGATGGTGCAAACACGTGGCGGGGGTAACAGCAACCCCGGTCTTGGAGCAGGTACTTCCGGAGGTGGGGCTCAACGGAATGAGGAAAGAGCACCATCACCGCCACCACCACCACCTCCTCCGTACACTGCAGACGTATTTTCGCACAGTTTCTGGGGAGCCAACGCAACATGGAACAGATGCAGCGCAACATGGAAGAAGCCCTGTGCAATATCGTTGACAATACCCGCCGTGGGGATAACCAGGGCGGTCACGAAGCCAATCAGTACAGCTCTTTCAAGGACTTCATGGATACCAAACCACCTGTTTTCAAGGAGGCCTTAGAATCGCTCGAGGCAGATGAGTGCATCAACACCATGGAGCAAAAGTTCCGTCTTCTTCGGATGACTGAAGAACTTAAGGCTGAGTATGCAGCGCATCAGTTGCGGGGACCTACTGGGATTTGGTGGTCCCATCATCGTACCACCTACCCAGAGGGGACCCCAATCACCTGGAACCGCTTCACCACCGCGGGGAAATTATATTCCTCCTGGTGTGGTGGAAATGAAGGTTGGAGAATTCATGAGGCTGTCTCAGGGAACCAAGTCTGTGAAGGAGTATCTACACGCTTTCAATAATCTTGCTCGCTATGCCCCTGAGTTTGTGAACACGGAGGCCAAGAAAATCGCTAGTTTCCAGAGGGGTTTGAGCCCAAAGATGGTGAAGACCATGGGTACAGGGACCCGAGCTACCTTCAATACTTACATTAGTGACTGTCTGACCCAGGAAAACAATAACAACAACTATAGTGCATCCAAGTCTCGTAAGAGGGCTTTTTGAAGCCGGGTCATCTCAGTCTAGGGCACCGGTGGCAGGGCGACAGCAGTATCGTCCTCCTGCCCCACGTGCTAGGTTCGGACCGCCGTAAAGAAGGAACACCGGGCATCCAACGCAACAGAAGCCGTACAAGGTGGCGATAGCTCCTGCCAAGCCAAAGCCAATTCAAGCCGCAGTACCTGCCGCCAACAATACGACCAAGGGACTGTGCTATAACTGCCACAAGATGGGGCACTTTACTAAGGAATGTCCCTACCCCAAGAGGCAACAGACAACCTACCCAGCTCGGGTGCACCATACCTCGATAGAGGAAATCCCGGAAGGAGAACCGGTCACAGCTGGTATGTTCCATGTCAACCAACATCTTGCAGTTGTTTTGTTTGATTCTAGATCATCGTATTCATTCATGAGCCAAGCATTTGCACAAAAGCATAACCAACCAGTTACTGAGTTGGGTTATGGTTATCACATCAGCTCAGCAGGGGCTGATGTGTTGACTAACAAAACAGTAACAGGGGTTACCTTGGATATCAGTGGCCGAAGGTTTCGTGTAAACCTTGTGGTCATGCCAGGGCTGGTTTTGGATGTTATCATTGGAATGAATAAGATGACCGACTGGGGTGCAATTATAAATGCCGGAAATAGAACTCTTTCCCTCAAGGACCCACAGGGGGAGGGTATGCTTCAGGTTAAGCTACCCCGACGATTGGACTTCACCAGTCTCTCATGTGCAGTATAGGTGGTTCCACTAGAACAGATCCTAGTAGTCTTTGAGTTCCCTGATGTCTTTCCTGAGGAATTGCCGGGACTCCCCCAGATAGGGAAGTAGAATTTGCAATCAAGTTGATACCAGGTACCGCACCAATATCTAGAAGGCCGTAATAGATGCCACCTAATGAGCTCGCTGATTTGAAAAACCAACTAAAGGAGTTACTGGATAAAGGGTTCATCCGGCCAAGTTTGTCAGAATGGGGTTGTCCGGCGTTGTTTGTGAAAAAGAAGGATCAATCGCTGCGCATGTGCGTGGACTATCGTCCACTCAATGCGGTGACAATCAAAAATAAGTATCCCTTGACAAGGATTGATATCTTGTTTGATCAGTTGTCCAAGGCCAGAGTGTTTTCCTGGTCCGGGTATCACCAAATCAAGATCCGTCCGCAAGATATCCCGAAGACTGCTTTTTCCACCAGATATGGATTGTATGAGTATCTTGTCATGTCCTTTGGGTTGACAAATGCTCCTGCATACTTTATGTATCTGATGAACTCCATCTTTATGCTAGAGTTAGGCAAGTCGTTGTGGTGTTCATCGATGACATTCTGGTTTATTCAGAGAATGAGCAAGATCACGCCGCGCACCTAAGAGTCGTGCTAAAACGACTACGAGAGCATCAGTTGTATGCAAAGTTCAGCAAGTGTGAGTTCTGGTTGAAGAAAGTTCCTTTCCTAGGGCATATTCTGTCTAAAGAAGGGATTGCTGTGGATCCGTCAAAGGTACAGGAAGTCATGGACTAGAAGGCACGAACTTCTGTCTCGGAAGTTCGAAGCTTTCTTGGCCTAGCCGGGTATTACCGTCGTTTCATACCCGACTTTTCCAAGATTGCTAAGCCAATGACCAGTTTGCTACAAAAGGATCATAAGTTTGCCTAGACGGAAGGCTATGAATTTGCCTTCCGCACCTTGTGAAAGTTGCTAACCACCGCTCCCGTTTTAGCGCAACCCAATATCGAGAAGCCTTTTGATGTGTTTTGCGACGCATCGAAAAGTGGCTTATGATGTGTGCTGATGCAAGACGGCAGAGTTATAGCTTATGCTTCACCACTGTTGAGAAAGCACGAAGTCAACTACCTGACTCATGACCTCGAGCTAGCGGCAGCAGTGCACGCCTTAAAAATCTAGAGGCACTATTTGCTGGGAATAAGTGTCATATCTACACCGATCATAAAAGTCTGAAGTACATCTTCACTCAATCTGAGCTGAATATGAGGCAACGAAGATGGTTAGAGCTGATCAAGGATTACGACCTGGAAGTTCACTATCATCCAGGCAAGGCTAATGTGGTCGCAGACGCATTGAGTAGCAAACCGCACTATCAAGTGGTTCAACCATTGTTTGAGGATGGTTTCAATCTCATGCATCCTGAAGTCTTATGTCACATACATCTTAGTTGTTCACTTGAGAGTCAGGTCATTGAAGGTCAGAAAACAGACAAGGGTATTTTCCACATCAAAGAAAAGATCAAAATGACCTAAAGACTCAATTCAAAGTTGATGAAAAAGGGGTATTGTGGTTTCAGCACCGGCTGGTAGTTTCGAAGAATCGAGAATTAAAGAATCACATCATGGATGAAGCACATCTCTCCAAGCTCTCTATTCATCCTGATAGCAGTAAGATGTATCAAGACCTAAGATCTCACTTTTGGTGGACTAAGATGAAGAAAGAGATAGCAGCATATGTGGCCCGTTGTGACACATGTTGCAGAGTCAAAGCTATACATATGAAACCTGCGGGTCTATTGCAACCGTTGTTAGTTCCAGAGTGGAAATGGGAAGAAGTCAGCATGGACTTTATCACAGGTTTATCGACAACACGAAAGGGGAATGACTCGATTTGGGTAATCATAGATCGATTGACCAAGTCGGCTCATTTCATTCCTGTTAAGACTCGTTAGAGACCTCCCGAGTATGCTGATTTGTATCTTGCTGAGATTGTTAAGTTGCATGGTATTCCCAAGACCATCATATCGGACAGGGGACCGCAGTTCGCCGCTCATTTTTGGGAGCGAATGCATAAGAGTTTGGGGACTAGTCTGATAAGAAGCACAGCGTATCATCCCCAAACCTTGGGTCAAACGGAGAGACTCAATCAAGTGCTAGAAGACATGCTGAGGGCTTGTGTGTTATCATCGAAAGGATCATGGAATCATGGTTACCTTTGGCTAAGTTCTCGTACAATAATAGCTACCAAGAGAGTATCAAGATGGCTCCGTTCGGAGCGTTGTATGGTCGTAAGTGTAGGACTCCATTAAACTGGGTCGAACCTGGTGAAAGGAGATACTATGGCATCGACTTTGTGAACGAGGTTGAGAAAAAGGTGCAAATCATACAACAACATATGAAGGCGGCACAATCGCGACAAAAGAGTTATGCTGATAAGAGAAGAAGGCCACTTAAATTCATTGTAGGTGACTACGTTTACCTCAAGGTTACACCAATGAAGAAGGTTCAACGTTTCCGAGTTCGAAACAAGCTTGCACCCAGATATGTGGGACCATATCAGATACTAGAAAGGAAGGGCCCTGTAGCCTACAAGATTCAGTTACCTGAAGAGTTGGGTTCAATCTTTCCAGTCTTCCATGTGTCGCAGTTGCGGAAATGTTTAAAAGTGCCCGAGTAGAGGATTGAACCCCGAGGAATCAAAATAAAGGCAGACTTAGAATATAAGGAGCAGCCAGTGGGTATCGTAGATACCAAGGAGCAGGTAACCCGGAACAGAGTTGTCAAAACATATAAGGTGGTATGGAGTCATCATGATGATAGGGATGCCACCTGGGAAACCGAGGATTACCTAAAAACAGTTTATCCAAAATTTCATAAGAAATGGTTAGTTACCCAAAATCTCGGGACGAGATTTCCCTAAGGGGGGAAGGGCTGTAACACACTAGTTGTTAAGCATGCACTTACTCTCATAAACTCATCCATAAGCATTCTCATCAAGCATAGCATTGCATGAACATGTCCTTCCTTCAATTGTGATTTTATGTGCTTTGTTTTATGTGAATTAAATATGGTAAAAATATTATACTTGCTTCTAAATTCTTGAATTACCCAAATTAAGTTGAAATAAGTATTAGAAGATTTAAGAGTAAGTTTTTGAAATTTTTGGAGCTATAGAATCTGAGAAATGGAATTTATACAAAAATCCCTAAAATGAATTTATTAAAAACCTAGAACTAGTTTTAATTTGTGATGGAATTTGACTTCACCTATTAAAGCAAAGTTGTAGGGAGTTTTATGGGGAGCAATTCTTCTTTTTACTCCAACCCCTAAAAAGTTTTGTAAAAGCTTCAAAAGTCTTATTTAAACTTTTTGGAGAAAAGAAATTCAAAAAAAAAGAAAAGGGGACAGGCGCTGCTGGGCCGACTCGCCTCCTTTTCGGCCCAGCCACGCAGTGCAGCCCGCTTTCCCCTCCCCTCTCTCCCGTGCGCAACGCCCACCTTCGTCCACCCGACGCCGGCCACGTGGCGGCCGTACGTCGGCGTCGTGGACGCGCCGCGGCCGACCGGCCTTAACCTGGTCGGGACGCCGCCCCGCACCCCCAGGCTCCACTTTGTCGCCCCGCTCCTCTCTCCTCTTCGTCCTCCGCTCGCAAGCGCCGTAGCTGTAGCAGTTCTGCCACAGCGCCATCGCCTGAGAGCACCGCCGCTCACCGCCGGCCACGCCAGTGCCCCAATCTCTGAGCCAAGTTCACCGCTACACTCGTCTTCGCCGCGGTAAGCTTCTGCGCACGCTCTACCGAAGTGAGAGACCGCTGCACGCCGTGAATCGCTCGTCGGAGTTTGCCCGACCTCGTCGGAGTGCTCCGCCGCGTTGAACTTCGCACGTTTCTGCCTCGTTTCGTTTGCTTTTTGGCGCGTTAGGTCCGTAGCTCGACGAGGAAGCCCCGATGGCACCCTGCGCGGGCTCTACCGCACTGGAGTGGCCTGGCCACCGCGAGCAGTGCCGCCGTGCCGCCATGCATGCTCGCGAGGGTGCTCCATTCGTCTTCCAGCCGATCCAAGGGCACCCTTGGATGCGCCTCGCTGCGGGGAGCACGATGGTGCTCACCCCGTGGCCGGGGAGCTCACCGCCGACGAGATCCGCTCGTCGGAGGTGCCCTCCCTCGCGGTCGCACTGACCAGTGGGGTCGGAGGCCCACTGTCAGTCGCAGGGGGACCGAGGTGGGTAGAGATCTGGGTGTCTTTAGTGTTTTTCATCCCGATTTCGAATTGGTTTTCAGAAAATAATTTCCAGAAATTGATTTAAATGATGTAAAATCCATATCTTGAGTTATATGGCTCCAAAATTGGTGAAATAAATTTTAATGTGTTCTAAAATCTCAGATCTATAGTTTGGTGTGCTTGCATGTCATGTTTGAGCAACTTTTCTGTGCAAATATATTTAATCCATGTTTTTGCTGAAAATTGGAAAATGCATAGAAATTAAAATATAGCTTAGAAAAATATGAAACTTGCTTTGTTGGCTCTGCATGGATGTTTAGGCTCTGGGAAAAATATGTTACATATTATTTGCTGTATGAATTAATTTATGGTGATTTAAATGCTTGCATGGCAGTGGTTTATGATTTTTAATAAATAATTGGGTCATGCAATTAATCTAGAAACTTTTGTGGGTGTTTCTCATGTTAATAAGTAAATTATAAAAAATATGAAAACTGTTGTTTGACACTTACACAACCGTAGGGTAATTATACTTATCTATATGGATTAATCTTGTAATTTTTGTAGCCCAAAATAAGTGTCCAAATATTATGAGACATTTATAGTAGCCTTTATGGTTAGCTAGTGATTCACTGTAATTTTTGTGGAATTTATTGTTAAACAGAAATATATGCTACTTTTGTAGGTCCAAAAGTGATTAAATAAAATAAGAATTATTGTGCATTAATTAAATAGAATAAAAGATTGTTTGGTGTATCCTTGAAGCATCTTGTGAGCTTGCTGGTTAAACATGAGGACCACTTGTAGAAGAGAATGTAATAGATGTATAGTTCGATTACAAGTTCTTGGATGATGTTGACTACCTTGTAGAAATAACCACCTATATCATCTATGCACCATGTCATAGTCATCTGTTACCCACTTGCATGAGCATTGCACCCAGGGCATCTCGCACTACACTCATGAGCACACCTGCATCATACAGGCTCGCAGGAGAACGAGGTGGAACCCGAGGAGCAGGAGGAAGCCCAAGAGCAGGAACCTCTAGGAGGACCGGAGCCCGGACAAGAGCTGCAGGAGTGCCCGGATCACAAGCCGAGCACGTTTGAGAATGGCAAGCCCCGGAGCATTCTAAGTCTCCCTATTCTCGCTAACATAAGTGATATATTATGCTTGTTCTACTATGTTGCATTTAAGTGATAGGAATTGCTTGATAACGTTGATGCATATGTACTCCTTGATATCACCACTTGTTTATCTACCTTGTCCTATGTAGATAGGCACGGAGTCTATGCTTAGCTTGCTTAGTCCGGTAAAATTCGGGTGATTTCCTGTCACCTGTGAGATATAGGCGGATACCTGCTTGATTAGTGGTGATTGCTTTGGGAAAGGATAACCAAGGGTGGAAAGGAATTTGAGACCGGGCAGGGTCTTATGGTGGGTTGACCGTACTGCCCCTGCCAATGCCGATTAAGGACCGATCGTTGACGGCCCTCTTGTCATGTGGAACGCATGCCCCACACTTAGCTGGAAGGATAAGTCGTTCCGACCGCGAAGCCTGAGCACTATCCGGGCCGGTAGTTGGCCAGATGTACGTGTTGTATTGGTGATGGTTGAGGAGAACGACGAGGGCGCGGCGCGCAACCCTGGTATACCTTGGATACCTCGGTCGTCGGAACGGTCCTCGGGTACGGGCGGAGCCTGTCGAACCCGCGAATTGGTCCTGGATAGTGTTGACACCAGAAGTGGCAAACGGTTATACCGCAAGCGTACGGTAGTCAATGTAGCCTTCACCGGGAGTATTCCAGGTATCATGATTTCCACGGGGAACGCGAAGTGAATTAACTAGGCTTTAGATCGTTAGGTGATGATCAAAGGGTCTAGGATAATGGGGTAGAGAGGTCTAACTAGTATTAATGCCTGGTCTTGGTAATTAAGTATAGTCAAGGTTTTTCACCTAACTCTTTACTGAGGGCGATACCCGAAAAGGAGGATTGAGTTAACGAAGTTTTTCACCTCCTCGTCTCCTAAGCGACTACCCTGCTCAGCCCAACTATTATTTGCAACTTGCCTACAACAGATGCGAGGAACTTTCCGCCTAGCGAGGACTGTCACTCTCACACTAGGTGTCTACACAACTGCGACAAGGAGTCCACACTGGCAAGAAGTAGTCTAGACACCACGTCTAAACTAGCTCTTGCTACCCTAAGCTTAGCTAAAGCTAAGAGCACTCAAGATCAAGCAATGTGCCAGTAAAGGATTCTTATACTTAAAGTACCAGACCAAATATTAAATACTAGAAAAGACTCAGAAGTAAGACTTACAAGAAGACCTGCTTCCGCTGAGGTGCTCCGCGAAGAAGACTCCCGACAGGCCGGGACTCCTCCTTGGAACTCCTCACTCTCTACTCACTATGATAGCACTAAGCTACTAAAGTAGTTTACTCCTAAGATACATGACTCTTAAGTGAAGGAATAGGGGGGTATTTATAGTGGGAGATGGAGTAGGGGCTACTCCGGTGCCACGTCAGCGATCCGCGTCATCTTCATCATGCACCATTGGATCAAACCGACTTCACAACCGCCATCTGATCAACAGTAGAGGCAAACTAACATGTGCAACATGTGGGCAAGGTCGGTGGGAGGCCAACCGACCCTGGAACCGCCATGAAGTGGGGTCGGCCGACCCCCTATCTGGCTGGTTGGGCCCACCTGCAGTGTCCTGGAGGCTCTCTGATGTCGGTGGAGTTGAGCTGACCTGTGGGACCCACCAAAGTGGGGTCGCCTGACCCCAATTCTATGGGGTTAGGGTGTCAGCCCTGTCCTACATGTCTTCCTCTTCATGACTATAATGTTGTCTTGGTTACTGGTGTCACTGATCTTTAGTTATTCACCCCTTCTTAGTGTTTGGACCCTTGAAAAGTACCTGTTCTTACTCCTGCAACCAAATAGTAGCATGTACATGTGGAACTAGGTTATATGTACCTATATTACTACTTTGTTTGGTTGTTTTCTCCCAAAATGAGTCTTATGTTGACGGTTATGATAGTAGAAAACATGGTATAAATACCGTCAACAAGACCCCCCACACTTGAGTCTTTGCTTGTCCTCGAGTAAAGGTTAAAAATGAGTGATCAATGGTTTCTAACTTAAGATAGTAGTGAGCATAAAATGCTAGTTCGAACATAGTTCATCCAAATGGGTTTTTGTGTAAGTGTCTAGCATATATCCTTCAGAGGTTGAGAAAAGGAACAACTCTCAGAACAAGATCAAATTCCAATTTCATATTCTTGGTACTTAGAGTTTTTATGACACTTTTTAAAATAAGTCACATAGTTCAATCCTACTCCTCATTTAGCGCTCTAGATCACTCAAAGTTTTTTTTAGTAGTCCTCACCAAGGCATGAATGCCAACTTGTTTCATCCTATAACTATAGGCTTATATGGGGCTTGGTAGGGATAAACAAGGTAGCATACTCTACTTTGCAAATATTGTTAAGTCAAAAACAAGGATCCAAAGAGAGGAGTGTCATAGTCATAGATCAAGATGTGCAAGTGTGTTATATGGTGGACTAGGTTGCTCCTTTATTTGCTACACTCTCTCTACTTGTATATTGAGACATGGCTAGATTTTCTTTTTCTTCGAGCTTTATGTGCTCAATTTTTTTTTTGCCAAGCCTTTTATGTCTTATTTTCTAAACAATATTTAGAGAGGTGTTCTAACACTTAGAGTATGGAGCAACCTATTTAGTGGATGCACAATACATGTGGTTGCGTACTTCCAGTGTAGAAGCAGCATATATATATGTGGTGTGTACGTGATCTTGATCTTGTGACTATGATACAACTCTCACTAGGGTCAACAAGGTTTTGACAAAACTCATTACAAAAGCAGGTTGCATTTCATAAAATGGTTACTTGAATATCTAAGTGTATGGCTTTTGGTGGGAATTTCTTGCTAATGAGGAGTAAATGATACTATGGTTTTGTGATATTTTTGAAACAAATCTCTAAGTACCTTGAATAGAAATGTTATGAATTCTTAGCCAAGAGTTATATCACTTTCATCAACAACTTAGTCAATATGGTTCCTATAGATTTTTACCCATGAGGATGAACAATTGTAAGAACTATACTTTATGTCACAATTTCTCTTAAATCATGAACCAGTTCACTTTTTATTTTGCAAACAAGTTTAAACTATCAAATTTTATTTTAATTGTGACACAAAGGTAAAGAATTGGACAGACTGAGAGGGGGAAGAGTTAGCAAACCGGGCAGGAAAGATGTGTTTCGTCGTATAGAAGCTTCCTGGTGGGCCCAGGGCTCTATGGAGGGGTCGGCCGACCCCACCTGGAGGTTCCTGGCCCTGCCACTCGATTCTACGTCCCTCGGGAAGTCTTTCTGCACTTGTGTCGTTTCCTTTTGCCATAGAAAGGGGGTCGGGCGACCCCCTCCTCGCGCCTGTTTTTGGTGCCATGACGTGCCAAGGTGTATGCAGTGTTGTTCCATGCTCACAGCAGTTTAGAGATGAAGTTGGGGGGTCGGGCGACCCCCCCACACTTGCAGTTTTTGTGCAGCTGAACTTAAAACAGAGAGAGACGATCAAATGCAGATGTCCTGCTGGTGGCAACACACCAGCAGGACCAAAAACGACTCCATTAAATCAAATTTCAATTGTATAGGCACTTTTACATTGCGAAATTCAAAGTGACAAATTGAAAAATAAAATTGAGTAATCAAACCTAAATAATCAAATAGTGCCTATAACCTAAACTAACTAATTTATTTAGGGAGATGGAGGTTTGAGGAGATCCTCCCGCCCAATTGCTTGCGCCAAACGCTTGATTTTAGCGCTGGTGCTAATGCGCAGGTGGCGGAAGTGATCTTCTAACTCAAGATTCTCCATCCTGAGCTCCGACACTGTCTCCTCTAAGATCCTATTTTTCTTTCTAAGGCTAGCTGTGACTTCTAGGAGCTTCTCGATGTCGCCTTTCTCTGGATCTTCTTCGTATTTGCCAGGCGCACCGTTGATCGGAGGTGGATCCATCTTCCGCCGGATGGATGGACTTGCTGACGAGTCAAAGGACTCCCGCAACTCCATCTTTCCCTTAGAGTTCAGCGGCGGGATCAGCACCTTCCCCTTTCCCGGCCCACTGCCCACCACTTGGTGGTTCCTCCAAAAGGTTGGGGTGGACGGCGAGTAGGAAGAGGTGTGGATCGTGTCGGAGGAGATGGTGATGGCCTGCTTGGTGGCCATCGGCGCCTTCTCCCGCAGCGCAAGTTGGCCCGTGGTAGGTCGAACCGGCGTTACGGCTCGAGTAGGGGACTTGCCGATGCCCCTGCGCGGTGTGAGCGAACGAGAGGCCGACGCGGAGCGCTGCGTCACCCGGGGCGAGGTCGGGCGACCCCTCTTGGGGTCGGGCGACCCCCACATGGGGCCCGTCGGCCCTCCAGCCGGCGGCACCATGGCTAGTGGTTCAGGCTCCAGCACGTTGACGTCTAGGGCAAGCTCTAGGCTCTCAGTTAGAGACCTTTGCGGACGTGGGGAGTTGGAGCGAATGGCTTGGTTGGAAGATTTAGTTGGAGGAGCCATGGAGATGGATCTCTTGGCAAGGAATGGAGGCTAGGAGAGTCTGGTTCGAGGTGAAGATGAGAAGGAATGAATTGAGAGGAGGAAGAAGAAGAAGAGGGGGGATAAATAGATGTGTTCGGAGCCTGAAAGTTTGAGTTTTGAAAAGAAGCGTCGTGGAACGTTTGAGGGACGATCCGAGACTCCAGGGGATTTCAAAACTCAAAATATTGGGGGTCGGGCGACCCCTATATTTCAGGATTTTGAATTTTGAATTTCAGCGCCGAACTCTATTCATTCCCCTCTTTCTAAACCTATCCCCCCTTGGGCCAAAACCCCTAGAAGAGGGGTCGGCCGACCCCCATTTGGGGTGTTCGGCGGCCCAACTTTGATCCTACGTCATCTAAAACCCTTTACAAACCTATTTCAAAACAAAAAGGAACTAAATATATTGATTTAGCAATTATTTAAACAAAAAGGGGGTAAAAAGAAGGAGATGTGGATTTTAAGACTTTGTGTCAGATTCAAATTCTATCATATCAACTTCTTCTTCTAAAGGTTCATGTTCATGGAAAACTTTAAGACGATGACCATTTACCTTAAAGGTGTTGCCGTCGTCGTCCCGCAGCGTTACCGCTCCATGAGTCGCGGCGTCAACAACGAAGAATGGTCCTTCCCATTTGCTCCTTAGCTTTCCATGGCCAAATAACTTGACCCTTGAGTTGAACATGAGAACCTTATCCCCAGGATGAAATTCCTTTTGCTTGATCCTTTTATCATGCCATCTTTTTGTTCTCTCTTTGTAGATCCTAGCATTGTGATAGGCTTTATCTCTCCATTCTTCTAGTTCGGAGATTTGGAGCTTTCTATTTCTTCCGGCCGAGGGCAAATCCATGTTCCATTTCTTGATTGCCCAGTGAGCTCTATGCTCTAGCTCTACCGGTAGATGGCATGTCTTACCGTATACAAGTTGGTATGGTGTCATACCAATTGGGGTCTTGTATGCGGTCCTATATGCCCAAAGTGCATCTGGTAGATGGCTTTTCCAGCCGGTTCCCATCTTAGTGACAGTCTTCTGCAGAATGTTCTTGATTTGTTTGTTAGATGTTTCTTCTTGTCCGCTCGTTTGAGGGTGATAGGGTGTTCCAATGTTGTGCCTTATCCCCACTTCAGCTAAGAACCGTCGGAATCTTCTGTCAATGAAGTGGCTCCCTCCATCACTGATAACTAGTCTGGGGGTGCCGAAGCGTGGAAATATGACTTCCTTGAACATCTTTATCGAATGTGTAGAGTCGGCTGCTCTGCAGGGCATTGCTTCGACCCACTTGGACACATAGTCTACTGCCACTAGGATGTACTCACACCCTTGTGACAAAGGGAATGGCCCCATGTAGTCTATGCCCCAAGCATCGAATATCTCGACTTGTAAGTTGTTTGTGAGTGGCATTGCATCACGAGTATTGATGTTCCCATGCTTCTGACACCTTGCACATCTCCTCACGAAGTTCTTTGTATCTTCGTACATGGTAGGCCAGTAGAATCCACTCTGCCATATCTTGGCATGGGTCCTGAATGCTCCATAGTGGCCTCCGTACTCTGCCCCATGGCATTTTTCCATTATTTTTACTGCTTCGTCCATGGGAACACATCTCCTGAGTATGCCATCTTGACAGACTCTGTAGAGATAAGGATCGTCCCATAGGTGCACCCTACTCTCTTTAACAAGCTTCTTCTTGTCTACCCCAGATGGTATGTATCCGGACGCCAGGTAGTTGACTATGTTTGCATACCATGGGTAGGCTTCTGAAACTCGGAGGAGTGTGTCGTCTCGAAGGTAGTCGTTGATAGGTGGATCCTGTTTATCCTCGATTTGCATCCTAGACAAGTGATCGGCTACCGAGTTTTCTACTCCCTTTTTATCTCTAATTTCTAAGTCAAATTCTTGGAGTAGTAGGATCCATCTTATTAATCTTGGTTTAGCATCTTTTTTAGTGAGCAAGTATTTTAGAGCTGCGTGATCGGAGTAAACAATCACCTTTGCTCCAACTAAATAAGATCTAAACTTGTCTATAGCAAACACTACAGCCAACAGTTCTTTTTCAGTTGTTGCATAATTCAGCTGTGGTCCTGTTAGTGTTTTGCTAGCATAAGATATTGCGTGATGCTTCTTATCTTTAGTCTGTCCTAAGACAGCACCTACAGCGTAATCACTAGCATCACACATTATCTCAAAAGGTAGCGACCAATCAGGGGGTTGAATGATTGGTGCAGAGATAAGTGCTTTCTTAAGATAGTAAAAGGAATCCAAGCACTCATCATTAAAATCAAAGGGTGCATCCTTAGCTAACAGGTTTGTTAAAGGTCTAGCAATTTGAGAGAAATCTTGTATGAACCTTCTATAAAAGCCTGCATGGCCAAGAAAGCTACGGACGCCCCTAACATTTGTGGGAGGAGGGAGCTGTTCTATAACTTCAATTTTAGCTCTATCTACCTCTATCCCACGTTCGGACACTCTATGTCCTAACACTATCCCTTCTCGAACCATAAAATGGCACTTTTCCCAGTTCAAGATCAAGTGCTTCTCTTGGCACCTTTGTAAGACTCGGTCCAGGTTCTTTAGGCAATCATCAAAAGTTTTCCCATAGACGGAGAAGTCGTCCATGAAAACTTCCATGATTTCCTCGATCATATCGGAGAAGATGGACATCATGCACCTTTGAAAAGAGGCAGGAGCATTGCATAGGCCAAAAGACATGCGCCTATATGCATATGTTCCGTAGGGGCATGTGAATGTAGTCTTACTTTGGTCGTCGGGATGGATTGGGATTTGATGGTAACCCGAATACCCATCAAGGAAGCAGAAGAAAGAGTGTTTGGCTAACCGTTCCAGCATCTCATCGATGAATGGCAACGGAAAGTGGTCTTTCTTAGTGGCCTTGTTAAGTTTTCGGTAGTCTATGCACATTCTCCATCCCGTGACAGTCCGTTGAGGAATGAGTTCATTGTTGTCATTTTTTAACGACCGTCATTCCTCCTTTCTTAGGAACTACTTGAACGGGGCTGACCCATTCACTGTTCGGAACAGGGTAGATTATGCCCGCATGCAATAGTTTTAAGACCTCTTTCTTCACAACTTCTCTCATCGCATTATTTAGCCTTCTCTGAGGCTCCCTGGAAGGTATAGCATCGGGTTCGATAGGGATGCGATGAGTGCAGAGTGCAGAACTAATTCCCTTAAGGTCTTCTAACGAGTATCCTAAGACAGAGCGGCGTTCTTCTAAGACGATGATGAGTTTGGTGACTTCTTCTTCTGTCAGTTGATCACTAATGATTACCGGAGTCTCTCTATCACCATTAAGGAAGGCGTACTTAAGTCCAGAGGGAAGTGGCTTAAGTTCTATAGAGGGTTTTGGTGGTGGTTTAGATTCATCCAAGTCTAATGGTTCTTCTAATTTGTTCTCTTCTTCTTGGATGAAGTTTTCGGCGTCTTCTTCTAAGTCAGGCTGAGAAGCGTCCAGAAGAGATGCAGACATCACCTCCTTTATTGGGTCAGGCTCGGGCGGGGTCTCGGCTTTAGAATTAATAGAGCCGGCAAAAGGCATAGAAAGGTCTAAGCCCTTCCCGAGGTTACCCTTGAGACGCCCTTCATGAAATCCATTTAGGAACCTCATGATGGGGTGCCCGATTAACAAGTCAACTTCTTTCATATCAAAGATAAAGAAGTTTAGCAGAATGTTGACTTTGTTAATGGAGACAGGAATATTCTGCGCAATCCCACAACTCTCGACCATTTCCCCAGAGGGTAATTTAAGAAATTTGCTGGTCGGGGTTAATGGTTCCTCGCCTAGGAGTGTCAGTACTAATGATTTGGACATTAGGCTTACTCCTACAGCAGGGTCATAAAGGGATTCTATAGGAGTGGAGTTTATGACACAGGGAATGGGTGCAAAACTCGAGAGAAGTTTGATGACATCAGATGATGTCTCAGCTTCTCTAACCCATTCATTACTCATAATAGCCGTGAGTTCTTGGGCAGTTGCCCTGAGGTAACCAGCCTCAAGATGAGCTGGGATATGGCTATTCGGAGCTCTGCGTGCTGTAGATCTCCTTTGCACAGGTTGATTCGAGACATTGCCAAAATCGGCAAATAGATCAGTCTCGATGTTAAGTGGGTAATCCAAGGGATGAATTACTTCTTCCCTTGGAGGTGCTTGTGGTATTGGTTCAGGTTCGACAGCTTGGGTTGCGGCTAAAGGAGTTTTGGCTGTCGAAGGTTCATCCCTAGGAGTTCGATCTTCCTCAGGAGCTTCAATATGATCATCAGTGTAAGGGGTATTCTCGAGAATAGTCCCAAGAATGGCCTTACCTTCACTGATAGGTAAATGAAGGAATGCTCCTTGGAGGCTAAATCAAGGAATTGTGCGGATTGTTGGCTAAGTCCGAGGTAAAAATGTTGCATAAGAATTGGCTCAGTTATACCTAAGTCTGGGCCAGATGATGTTAAGTCGGTGAGACGCGCCCAGGCCGCACCTAGAGACTCCTTCCCTTCTTGCTTGAAGTCTAGGACTTCTCTACGGAGACGAGCTATTCTAGAGATGGGAAAGTAGGTGAGGCAAAATTTGGCTTGCAGCTTTTCCCATTCTCCTCCTACACTACCTACATAGCGAGTGTACCACCGTCTGGCCTTTCCCGTCAAAGAGAACGGAAAGAGCTTCCACTTGAGGGTAACTCGCCTAATCCCTTGGATGTGGATGCATGAACAAAGTTGTTCGAAATCTCGTAGGTGTGTGTAAGGATTTTCATCTCCTTCTCCCGAAAAGGGATTCTCCTGAACCATCGCTATGAGACTCGGGCGAAGCTCATAGTGACAGGCCAAAATGGCTTTTGATGAACTCGCTGGCTCCAACTCAGCGCCCGTTGGAGCAGCGTAATCGAAGAGGGTTGTTTGATCCATTTGGATATGTGTATAAAGTTTTAAATCAAACAAAGATAACTTAACGATTTTTTTTTGTCCTAGTTAAAACAGCTACCGTTCCCCGGCAACGGCACCAGAAAGCTTGTTGACACCAGAAGTGGCAAACGGTTATACCGCAAGCGTACGGTAGTCAATGTAGCCTTCACCGGGAGTATTCCAGGTATCGTGATTTCCACGGGGAACGCGAAGTGAATTAACTAGGCTTTAGATCGTTAGGTGATGATCAAAGGGTCTAGGATAATGGGGTAGAGAGGTCTAACTAGTATTAATGCCTGGTCTTGGTAATTAAGTATAGTCAAGGTTTTTCACCTAACTCTTTACTGAGGGCGATACCCGAAAAGGAGGATTGAGTTAACGAAGTTTTTCACCTCCTCGTCTCCTAAGCGACTACCCTGCTCAGCCCAACTATTATTTGCAACTTGCCTACAACAGATGCGAGGAACTTTCCGCCTAGCGAGGACTGTCACTCTCACACTAGGTGTCTACACAACTGCGACAAGGAGTCCACACTGGCAAGAAGTAGTCTAGACACCACGTCTAAACTAGCTCTTGCTACCCTAAGCTTAGCTAAAGCTAAGAGCACTCAAGATCAAGCAATGTGCCAGTAAAGGATTCTTATACTTAAAGTACCAGACCAAATATTAAATACTAGAAAAGACTCAGAAGTAAGACTTACAAGAAGACCTGCTTCCGCTGAGGTGCTCCGCGAAGAAGACTCCCGACAGGCCGGGACTCCTCCTTGGAACTCCTCACTCTCTACTCACTATGATAGCACTAAGCTACTAAAGTAGTTTACTCCTAAGATACATGACTCTTAAGTGAAGGAATAGGGGGGTATTTATAGTGGGAGATGGAGTAGGGGCTACTCCGGTGCCACGTCAGCGATCCGCGTCATCTTCATCATGCACCATTGGATCAAACCGACTTCACAACCGCCATCTGATCAACGGTAGAGGCAAACTAACATGTGCAACATGTGGGCAAGGTCGGTGGGAGGCCAACCGACCCTGGAACCGCCATGAAGTGGGGTCGGCCGACCCCCTATCTGGCTGGTTGGGCCCACCTGCAGTGTCCTGGAGGCTCTCTGATGTCGGTGGAGTTGAGCTGACCTGTGGGACCCACCAAAGTGGGGTCGCCCGACCCCAATTCTATGGGGTTAGGGTGTCAGCCCTGTCCTACATGTCTTCCTCTTCATGACTATAATGTTGTCTTGGTTACTGGTGTCACTGATCTTTAGTTATTCACCCCTTCTTAGTGTTTGGACCCTTGAAAAGTACCTGTTCTTACTCCTGCAACCAAATAGTAGCATGTACATGTGGAACTAGGTTATATGTACCTATATTACTACTTTGTTTGGTTGTTTTCTCCCAAAATGAGTCTTATGTTGACGGTTATGATAGTAGAAAACATGGTATAAATACCGTCAACAGATAGTGCAACACGGTGATCTGTTGCTCACTTGATCAGTGAGTGTGGTTTGTGTGGGGAATAAACTCGTAGCTAGTCAGAAATTGATTCGAATCGCCATCACTCCTGGATAGTGAGCACTTGACATGAGCCCTGTCCTCGTAGTAAGGACTATGGAACACTTGGGTTATGATGAGAAATGATTTATGAATGCTAGATGAGGTACCATCATATCACTGTATTTGTTTGCAATAGTACAGGTGCAAACCTAGAAAATAGGTAATGATAATATCGAACTTGAGCTAATTAAAAGAAGAAAGGTTTTCTTTAGGCTATGTTTAGTGGAACAGTGGTTTTATGCAAAAAGTCTCAGCTACCCCACCATATAGCCTTCATGATCCTTGAAGAGTCTTTATTTTTGGTTTATGACGGGTAAGTCTAGCTGAGTACATTCTCGAGCTTAGGGTTCTATTCCCATGTTGTTTTGCAGATGGTCAAATGTACTATGGTTACTGCATCCTCTGCTTGTACCCAACAATGGGCGATGACTAGTCCAAGGGCGATGGTCACTCTATCTTCTCTTTTGCTTTTGTGGGGATGACCAAACGATGGCATTGTATCAAACTATATGTGTGTAAGTTACTTTCAAACTATGAAGCTTCCGCTACTAAGAACTTGGTTTGTAATAATTTTAAGAACTCCGATGTATTTTATGAATGTTGCGAACTGGATGTAATTGTGAATGGTGATCGCTAAACTTATTACGATCTTGGCTATATGTACGATATGTGGTTTGAAATCCTTTGAGATTTCACGGACTACCGGGATTATATGGGCTTAAGCTTGAGGGTTTGACTGTGCAAATGGTCACTATTAGGCTTAATCTCCTATAATTTGGGCGGTTCTGTTACAGAGACGATCCATGGAAGGAGACAAAGTACATAAACAAGATACACAGCCACTATGAATGGGAAGCTTCCATAATGTGAGATGGTACCATCACTCTTCAATTAAGGTAACATCATAAGATATGTGACTATCACTTTTATGAGCTTCTCCTTGGTTCTGGTGTTCATAGAAATAAAGAGACAAACATGTATGATTTATAACTCCAAATTAACCAACCCAACTGATTCAACATGTTTAGTCCTTTAATCTTTGTTCCTAGTACTACCTCCATGATCCCACACTCCCAATTATATGAGCTAAAATGTTGCACATTCAATCTTTGGGAAGATATAAAGACATATACATAGATAGATTATCTTTCCATAAGGTTGAGCAATCTGATCTGACAAATGTTTTAAATGCTACAGTCATGAACTTATCACCCATCAACTTTGTCTTGCTCCCTATGATTAAGGATAGAGAAGAATAAATACACTTTTGGTTCTGTTGGTGTTTTCCACCAACAGGGCCCATGCACTTGATCTCTGCCTTGTCTCTATGAGCAGGACACATTTTGAGAAACATGGAGGATTTTTCAACTCCCAGACTCTACCATGTGAAGGACGTTGATCTACGAGCACAAACACAATGAGCCAGATACTGCCAACGCCGCACTTCGAACTACTGGGCAAACGAAAGACATGGGTGACACTGTATCAAGGGCTGCAGATGTCAAGGTCCACACCTGAATCAAATGACGCACTTGAAGAATGAACACTGTGAGAAGTCTTGTTCAGAAGACATAAAACATTGAACCCTTGCCGAAAGGTAAAATCGGTAGTTATCCATATTTATCCTTTCTGCATTCCCTTTTTCCTCAAAACTATTTACTTTTCTTAAATAGCTTGTTAGTTAATCATGCTATCTTGAAAAGAAATAAAAATGTTAAAAACAGTAACCCACTTGTGAGTATGCTCATGGCATAAAACCCATAAGTACATTCACTGTGGTGGCGATAAAAATATTCCTGTCCTATAAAAATGAAAATATAAAAATAAATTTATGATCCTACCAAAGAAAGTAACAATTATTAAAGAGGCTCAACATGATAAAGGCTAGATATTTATGCTAACACTTAACTAGTTTCACAAAGCTTTGTTGTCTATTTGTGCTCCACAAAATTCAAGGATCAAAGAAGACTAGCAGACGGAGGACATCCTAATCGCTGTCAGGGTGCTGCCGACATTCAAATACACCTCCCCCACCTGCTAGCTACATCAGAAGAAATTACGTCAAAATCCAGCTTTGGGGAGAGCACCCCCATTTATCCAGCTATGTGTTTATATTCGCGTTTATACTTTACTCAAATAATAAAAAGATGCATAATCATAAAAACCCAAATAAAGATTTTATGCTTATATATATATATATCTTTGCTTAGTTTGCTAAATAAATAAATAAAGTTTGCTATAACCCTCATGATAAGCTCTCACATGAAAATGATGAATAGTTGCTCTGCCATGACTAGTTCTCAAAATTGAATTCTCTCTCAAGTTTAGGCATGACTGTTATGAATTAAGATTTGCTCTAAAACTGAACTTGTGGGAAGAGTACTTGATCTAAAGTCTAAATCGTTAACAGATATGATATGGGAAGGTTGAGCTGCTATTTATCTGTTCCTAGAGATGCTAGAATTCTAGAGAATTTTATCTTTGAAAATCATTAAAATGTTGTATGATGAGTTCCTGTATGATGAGAGTTTAAAATCCTACCACAGCCACATATACATGCTTATTAGACTATGAACCATATATTTACTTTTTACTACTTATGAGCATTGAGTGTGGTCAAGCTGTGTAGACCCTTAGGAGCTTGTCGTGCGGTTAAAATCAAGATTCACTTGCACGTTCACTCATACATGTTGCTTCTACTCCGGAAGTACGCATCCACATACATCCACTCATTTCCATCTTCAGATTTACCCAAAATTATTCTACTCCTATCTAGGAGAGAATAACCAAAAACATTATCCTATCCCTGTTATTCCTCGTGAAATAAATGCTCGAGATATTTTGGTTACTACCACTTGCTACATTATTCTAGGAGGGTGAGTGCTCTGAAAAAAGTGAAAACGAGGAAATAAAAAGGGGCAAGTGCCCAGAACCTTGAAGAAAAGAAAAAAGTGAGACAAGAGGTAAAAATAGAACAGTGTGTGATAGTAGAATTAGGGGTACAAGATAAACACCTGAGAGAAAAGAAAAAGAAAATATAGAGCATCTCATTCCCCCTCAAAAAGCTTCAAAGTGCAAGAAAGGTATGTACCCCTCAAAAGAGCAAAAGTAGAATTAGACTTTCACCATTGTTTTCACCATTATCACCATCATCACCATACACCATTCATTCACCACACATGCACATCTTGATTTGACTTATTGACTTGTTTCTCTGCATCCATGGTTTGACTATGCAATAAATGTCTTGTAAGTATGTATTAGCTGTCTCCCACCTATGAGCTCCAGATATCAAAGCCTCATTAGAGTAGGATGAGAGAGAAGGCAATATCACTATGCCTCATACCATAAATACTACATACTTTGAGAGAAGGTATATATCATTACTGCCTTGGTGAGGATCCAGAAATACCACAAAAGAGAGAATTGAGAGTGTCATACAAGGAATCTCTGAGTTTTATTTGAAAATCTGCAAAAACTCCAGAGCTATAGTTGATCAAGAACAAGAGACATGGCGCTTGACTTGACTGTTCTATCTTTTAACTACTCAAGATACAAGTGATGGTTACAAGCCCCATGGTGGAAGGTAATATGAGTAAGTTTAAATTTTAACAGTTTACTCTAACCTAAAGATGAGATCTTGTTTGAACGCATGTGTACCTTTAAGGCATGAAACCACTGTAGAAACTCTTGAGTTCATCCTTGCTCAGGGACGAGCAAGAGGTAAGCTTGGGGGAGTTGTTGACGGTCCGTAAGCACCAAATTTAATTATCAAATAAACAAAGAAAAGGATCCAATTACAACCAACACCTAGACTTAGGGTTTTATCCGACAGAATTCCACAAGTTTTGGTGTTTGTCTATATCTGCAGTGGGTTATCAGGAAATATGGAGGAAAGACCCACATGTCAGGTTTACATCGAGATATTAACGTGCCGCGCAATTTTCTATCATCTAGAAGACTACAGAAGCCACGGGAACGAATGAGAAGCCGAGCGGGCCCGGGGACAGGGCGCCCGCCCTCCCCCCTTGGGCGCCCGCCCTGTCATCTGGACCAATCAAGCTCCGCCTCGCGAATTATGCTCCACCGACCTAAAGGATCAAGGAAAACCATGCGATTAAGGTCGGTTTGATCCGACGGCCCACATTCAATTGGAGGGGCTATATAAGCAGCCCCCTGGCCCCTGGAGGAGGCACCCCCTTCATCCTTATCCATTATTCATAGACAGAGCAAAAGCTAGGGTTTGGAGATGACAGCTCTCCTCTCTTCTCTAAACTAGAGTAGATCTAGATAGTAGCGAGATGCAGAGCGAGGGAGGATTGGAGGAGAGGTCGGCCTGTCGGTTCTTCCTCCGGTTGTACTTTGCCATGATCAAGCACTAATCAAGCTTGCTCATGGGATGACTCTGGTAATCTACTTCTATTTTATTATGCAATTACTATCCATGTATGTTCTAGTTCACAACTCTTTTGAGTACTTTAATCTATAGGATGCTATAGGTGAGAGTTGTAGTATAGGTGTAACCGTGGTGCTTAGACCTAGTTTACTTGTGGATATCCCCTGTCTAGCCGGATCGTGTGGTAGGCCACGTGGGTGACAGCTACGTTGGTCCTCTGTTGTCCACCTCCCGGTAGCAGGACTGGTAGGGTTTATCGGCCTATGGATAAGCATCCTTTGTGGTGTAATCTTATCACGTGGTTCGTCCCAGACATAGACATACCCCTTTGAAGTAGAGAAACCATAGTTATCCTCTCTATTCTCTTATGATCGCCCATATACTAGATTGCTCTACTCTCTATTCCCATATTATCACCCATTGTTATCTTACCTTCAATATTGTTCTTATTCAATTCTACCATATTTCCTATTTACACCTATCTATCTATCTTGGTTAAGCTAGAGCATAGTTGGTTCTCCAGTTTCCCTGTGGATACGATAAAACCTTTAATCGGGTAAAAGCTACAATGGTATCCATGCGCTTACGGATTTATCTGTGTCCGTATAAATACCATAGTGCACTCTAGTGCCATGCTAGGGATGACAACCTAGTATTCATGTTGTGTTAGCAAGTGTCAACAACCCGCCACCGCGTGTCTGGCCACCTGTCGGTCGTACGTCGATGCCGACCCCGCCAGTCAGTCCTAGCACGTCCACTTGAGCGCCACACACCGCCTGGACGCCTCAGATGCGCCATTCACCCCTCGAGCGCTCCACATTTCACCCGCCATCGTTCTCGGCGAGCTCCACCACACTTCAGCGAGCTCTCCTGGCAGCACCACCACGTCCCGAGCCGAGCTGCTTCGCTGAGAGCTCTGTCATGACGTCCTCTACCTCAACGTCCACCTCTTTTCCCTAGCCGAGCACCGATGAGGTCACATTGCCAACTCCGTCGTGAACTCTACCTCGCTGGAGTTCATAGAGATCACCAGCAACGTGGCCAAACGTCTCTGGTTCACATCTGGCCGTGATTCTTCTTCCTACAACTTCGCCTTGCTTCCCTCTTGCTCATCCGCAACCTCTACTGGGTCGCCATGGCCCCAGTACGCTGGCGTACCGCCGTGTAGCACGCGCCGCTCTGCCATTCTCGACGGCGAGCACCCTAGAGTCTAGTAGAGCATGAGCCAATTAGGTCAACAGGTTCGCCTTGATGTGAAGAACACGTAGATGCCCTCGGTTTCCCTAGAGACCTCGTCGTCGATGAGATCTCCGGCAGCTGAGCTTGCCTCTGCTCTGTGTATCGCTGACGAGTGGGACGCCTCTGTCAGCTGCTGTGTCGGTGTCTTGACCCCGAGGGGTAACACCAATGAGTGAATTTGTGTGTGTGCTCCCTCTTCCGGATAGTGATGCAAGAATGACACAGTGATTTATCCTGGTTCGGGCAAGTGATGGCCCTACGTCCAGTGAGGGAGGTGATTTTGTATTATCTTGCACCTAAGTGCATGTACAGGGGTGAATACAGGCAAATATAGCCAAGGATTCTAATTCCTAGCCGATGGTGGTGTATGGATTGCTTTCTACGAGTTGTGTATGTGATCTCCCTCTATGTCGCCCTTAGTGTCCCCTTTTATAGTTCCAAGGTGAGACCTAGGTTACAGGGTGTAGGCATTAGAATAAGCCTCGATAGGGGTAGGGTGCGCTGACCCACATGAGGCCTCCATATCGGCGTGGACTCGAGCCGTCTTGTTACAACGTACTTTGATGATGATGGCGCGTGCGCTTCTAAATTCAGACCTTGTAAATCATCTTGGATTGGCTTAGGCATCAGCATGCTTGTACGTCGCGGCAGTAGACACGTCTGGGGTGGTTGAAATACTGACTTTCATCGCCTGAACCTTCCCTAAGAAGGGACATGCCTGCTCGAGGGTCGGGCGCATGAGCGGCCTTGCTGCGTGGGAGCGCTGACTTCGGGTGCCTTGAGGGATATCGTGATGGGATATCACATCTGCTATACTATGCCGAGTCGTACTTTTGTCCATCTCAGGATAAAGCTCAAAAAAGTGGAGATTTGACGGGTGCTTGTTCCCTATCATGTTTCCCGTGACGTCGGGTTAGGTGGGAGTGTGGCAGACACATTAAATGCTCTAGCTTCCGTACCCACGACAGACGGTGGGAGGCACGTTTGCACTCGAGACCCATCGATTCGCTCGAGCCACTTCCATACTCGATGGTCGCAGTTTGTCGAGCCCCTATTGATGCGTAGGACCTTGCTTCGGTGTTCGAGGCCATGGTCGACATCAAGCCCTGGCGATTACATATTTAAGTCAAAGCGTCAAGTTGGAGTCTCGATTTGCTCACTGTTGGGTATTCTTAACATCATTACCAAAAGTAGACTTAGTTTTCTAATTCTAGTAACGGTGCCAAAAATGCCAAACTTATCCCTCATTCCACTTAAGCCAAGTTGTCATCCCCAGCATGACATGAGGGACGCGGTATTGAAATATGCAATTGCTCTTCTAAATAAATAATGAATGGGATCTGTAAGCACACAGATTAATACCAATGTAGCATTTTAACTAGGATGTATTCCAAGTATCGTTATTTATATTTTTACCACTGGGAAGGGATTAGCAACCATCAATATTGATTACAGAATAGAATATAAGATTGAGTATCTATCATTGCATGTATAATTGAGAACATTGTATCTAACTCTTTCATACAGGGATAAGTGTCACATAAAAGATATATGAAGTAATGAATAGTGACAAAGATAATTAATCTGATCAGCATACTTAACCACATAATAAATATGATAAGCACCTCAATTAGATACTCTAGAAAGTCATTAGCATGGAATTCGAACGAACTACAAGAATATTTCCTAAGTTATTCTCAACTATATAGTCTAGAATTATCATAGTTAGTGCAAGCATACTTAGCAATCATTGTGAGACAGGACTATGCCCATGCATAGTGATATTAGCAAGGTAAATGGGAAACATAGCAATCACTCCCCTGTAATAATGTTGCTCTGCCAGCCCAATACACGAGAGGGGGACTATATAAGAATCAATGAAGCTGTCACTATCATGAACTACCCCACGATCTGGCATATTGGGTACAATCGTAGATAAATACGGTATAAGCACCACGCCTACACAATATCTATCATTTACCCATGGATCCGATGGATAAACGCTATACGATCCTAAACATGTATATAGATCCAATCTAACTAAGCCAAGTACATAACAATGATAAACTAAGAACAATATAATCTTGAACATAAACAAGTAGAGCAAACTCATAAGCAATATATTGAAGTAGAACAAAGTCATATTTATAATATTGAAGAACAAAGATAATTAGAAGAACAATTAGAAGCACAATTAGAGAATTACCAAGAATCCTCTTGACAGATCCAGAATTCCAATCGAAGATTGACTCCTTCTAGTTCTAATCCTATGTAGCTATGCTAATCTAGATATCTAATTGATGTGGTGGCTCTAATCTTGATCAGGGGCTTCTTCTCCCTTGAGAATAATGAATTAGGGTTGAGAGGCTCTCTCCTCCAGGGGCTAGGGGGTCTGGTTTTATATTCCCTTCAAGTGAATATGGGTCGTTGGATCAAACCGACATTGATTGAACGGTTATCCTTGATCCTTTAGGTTGGTGGAGATCTTTCCCGAAAGAGTGTCCTGATTGGAGTCCAACAGGGGGCGGGCGCCCAAGGCAACTTGGCGGGCGCCTAGTGCCTAGCCCCGTTCGGTCTCCGCTTCCTTCCCGTGGCTTCTGGAGTCTTCTAGATATAAGATAATTGCGCGGCACGTTAATATCTCCATGTAATCCCGACGTGTGGGCCTTTCTTCCTTATTTCCTAATAACCCCCTGCAGAAATAGACAAACACCAAAACTCGTGGAATTATGTCAGATAAAACCCTAAGTCTAGATGTTGATTTCATTTGGATCCTTTTTCTTTGTTTATTTGCTAATTAAATTTGATACTTAAGGACCGTCAACAAACTCCCCCAAGCTTACCTCTTGCACGTCCCTGAGCAAGGATAGATTAGAAGTTGCTGCAATACTTTTAAAAATTTACGGTACACATGCTCTTTAAAGAAAATCTCATCTCTGAGTTAGAGTAAACTGTCAAGACTTAAAACTTACTTACTTTACCTTTCACCATGGACTTGGAACAGTCACTTCTGTCTTGAGTAGTTAAAAGATAGAACAGTCTAGTCAAGTGCCATGTCTCTTATTCTTGATCAGCTATAGCTCTCGAGTTTTTTTTGTTGATTTTCAAATAAAACTCAGAGATTCCTTGTATGATTCTCTCATATCTCTCTTTGGTGGTATTTCTGGATCCTTACCAAGGCAGTGATGGTATATGCCTTCTCTCAAAATATGTAGTATTTGTGGTATGAGGCATAATGACATTGCCTTCTGTCTCACCCTACTCTAATAAGGTTTTGATATCTGAAGCTCATAGGTGGGAGACAGTTAATACATACTTATAAGACATTTATTGCATAGTCAAACCATGGATCCAAAGAAACAAGTCAATAAGTCAAATCAAGATGTGTATGTGTGGCGAATGAATGGTGTATGGTGATGATGGTGATAACAATGGTGGAAGTCTAATTCTACTTTTGCTCTTTGAGGGGATACATACCTTTCTTGCTCTTTTGAAATTTTGTGAGGAAAATGAGATGCTCTTCTCTTTTTTTTCTTTTTTCTTTCCTCTCAGGTGGGTATCTTGTACCCCTAATTCTACGGTCGGACACTTGTCCATTTTTACCTCTCGTCTCACTTTTTCTTTTCTTTCGAGGTTCCGGGCACTTGCCCCTTTTTATTTCCTCGTATTTCTCTTTTTTTAGAGAACTCATCTCATGAGATAATATAGCAAGTGGTAGTAACAAGATAACTTGAGCATTTATTTTACAGGGGAAAAACAAAAAATTTTTTGGTTATTCTCTCCCGGATTAGGAGTAGAATATTTTTGGGTGGTTCTGGAGATGGAAATGGGTGGATATATGTGGATGGTACTTCCGGAGTAGAAGTAGCATGTATGAGTGAACGTGCAAGTGAATCTTGATTTAAGCACATGACAAGCTCCTAAGGGTCTACACAGCTTGACCACACTCAATGCTCATAAGTAGTAAAAAGTAAATGTGTGGCTCAAAGTCTAGCAAGCATGTATATATGGCTGTGGTAGGAATTTAAACTCTCATCATACAGGAACTTATCATGTGTTAAAGATTTTCAAAGATAAAATTCTCCATAATTCTAGCATCTCTAGGAATAGATAAATAGCAGCTCAACCTTCCCATATCATATCCATTAACAACTTAGACTTCAGATCAAGTTTCCATCCCACAATTTTAGGTTTAGAGCAAGCTTTAAATTATAACAGTTATATCTAAACTAGTGAGAGAACTTCAAATTTGCAATTTAGGTAGAGCAACTATTCCTCATAGCCATGCTAGAGTTTTATTTATTAGAATCCAGTTTAGCATAGCCACTTTATATATTTATTAAACACACTAAGCAAAAGATATATATAAGCATAAAATATTTATTTGGTTTTTTCATAGTTATGTATATTTAATATAATAAAAGTATAAAGATAGATAGAAATACTTATCGAGATAAATAGGGGTGCTCTCCCCCAAGCTGAATTTTGACGTAATTTCTCTTGATGTAGCTAGCAGGTGGCAGAGTTGTATTTGAAAGTCAGCAGCAATCTAACAGCGATTAGAATATCCTCCGTCTACTAGTCTTCTTGATTCTTGATTTCTGTGGAGCTCAAATAGACAACAAAGCTTTGTGGAACTGATTAAGTGTTAGCATAAGTATCTAGCCTTTATCATGTTGAGCCTCCTCAATAAATGTTACTCCCTTATATTTTTATTTTACAAAGCAGAAAAGAAATATTTATTTTATTTTTATGCCACCATAGTGAATGTACTTATGGGTTTCATGCCACTCGTATACTCACATGGGGCTTACTGTTTTTTAACATTTTTATTTTCTTTTTAGGGTAGTATAAATATAACTAATTAAGTAAACTATTTGAAATAATTGAAAGGGAAAGGATAACTACCAAGTTTACCTCTTGGCAAGGCGTTCGGTGTTTTTAAGTCCTCCGAACGGGACTCTCCATTTTCTCAATTGTCCTGGGATTCGTTGGGTGGCGTAGTCAGTACTTCCGGTGGCGGCCTCTTCATGTATAGTTATCTTCGCTCTCCATACCTGACTTGGTGCTTCGGTCTCCTCAGGATAGTTCTGTTTAAACTGTATGTCTTCTGACCTTACTACTTCTCCTTCGTAGTCTACCCATCCATCCTTGATGATTTGCCTCCTCTGGTTGCGGTTGCGTCGCTTTCTGACCTGCTTAGATTCTTCAACGATATAGTTAGGGTCAGTAAAATAGCGGCGTACCTTCTCTGAGGGGAAGTGCATATGGACTTCTCCAGTTCCAATGTAGATGATTGCTTTAACGGTGCTGAGGAACGGTCTTCCAAGGATGATGGGTGGATCGTATTTGTCTTCTCCCATGTCAATAACCTGAAAGTCTATGTAGACAAAAATGATCGTCTATTTTGACAGGGACATCAGTTACTATTCTTTTAACCTCTCGAAATGTCTGATCTGCCATCTGGAGCTGAATGTATGTTGGTTTTAAGGGCATGGTTCCGAACAAGAGCCGATAGGTGACTGCGGCCATTATGTTGACGCCCGATCTGGTGTCGCAAGTCGTCTTGTAGAAGTTGTATCCATTTATGGAGCAATAGATGCTTGGCATTCCTGGGTCGTCCTTCTTGGTCAGAAACGGTGACTTAAATTGATGATCTTGACCTCCAAGAACTGCAGTGACCATCTTAGCTGACTCGGTCCACACTTGCTTGTTCCTGTTCCTCCTGTTGGTCCTCTTCCTTGATTCTCGTCTGGATTGATCTGGAATTTGTGTAGTCTTGTTCTTGAAAGAAAACGTCTCCTTCCTCCGTTTGATGTAGACACTGATCTTGGCAGCACTAGCATAGATGACAGCTCCCGAGGTATTTAAGAATGGCCTCCCTAAGATGATGGGTGCTCTCTCATCATTACCGGTCTCTATCACCACGAAGTCTGCTAGGGCATATAAGGTACCAACTCGGACACAGAGGTTCTTCAATATTCCCTTTGGAAAACTTAACGCCTGATCTGCAAACTGCAAACACATAGAGCCAAAGTCGCAAAGTGCTTCTGGGACGTCCACCATGCCGATGGAGATCGGGATGACGGGGCGTCCTGGATCGCATCTCTTGACCGGCAGAAGGTCAGTAGTGAATTCGGTGACGGGGTTACTCCAAGTACCTACATCAAACATGTCTACAAGCTTTGCAGATTCTAATCCTTCCGGTTGTGACGGTATACCGGGGTTAGTAGCAGGAACAGTAGCAGCTATTTGATTCAACTGAGATTCAATCATTTTATTAAAGCTAATTTGATTCTTGATGGCAGTAGAGAAATTATCAATTCTATTGTTTATATTTTCTAGCATTTTATCATTAGATGCCAATTTCTTAGATAGGTTATCCATTAGCTTTCCTTGATTAGACACTAACTCTCTTAGAAGTGGAAAATTATTATTATTATTGTAAGAATTGTTACCTTGATAATTACCTGAGTAGTTAGGCCTCTGTTGATTCCAACCTTAATTTTGTTGAGGACGGTTGTAGTAGTAGTAGTAGTTGTTGTTGTTGTAGTTCACATCCTCAAGCATCTCAAGGCAGTGATTGCTTGAGTGTCTAGTATCTCCACACTCCTCACAAGTCATGTGAGAGTCGTAGATGTGCATAACTTCTTTCTTATCTCTAGCTCTATCATCGAGCTTCTTCATGAGCAGGTCTACCTCCTTGAGCTGATGCATACCTCCACCTCTCTTGCGTGTCTGGGTCCTTTCTTCATTCCAGCCTTGATTGGACGCCATCTTCTCCACAAGAGCTGTGGCTTGTGGTATGGTAAGTGATAGGAATGCTCCTCCGGCTGCAGCATCCATGGTTTCTTGGGCACTGTTGCCGAACCCGTGATAAAATGTCTGCATCAGTAGCCAACTCTCCATTCCATGATGGGGACATTCTAGGATGTAGTCTTGGAAGCGCTCCCATGCTTCTGGAAAAGATTCATCATGTTGTTGCTAAAAACTTATAATCTTCCCACGTAGAGCTTTGGTCTTGCCCATGGGAATGAACTTAGCCAAAAAGTTTGTTGAGCAGAGTGCCCACGTAGTATTCTTCTCCTTTGTAGCATAGAACCACTGCTTCGCTCTTCCTAACAGTGAGAATGGGAAGAGGCGAAGTAGTATAGCATCTCTGGGGACTCCTGATATGGTAAATGTGCTGCAAATCTCCAGAAAGTGTTGGAGATGAGCACTAGCATCTTCGTGTGCCTTCCCACAGAACTGGTTGGATTGCACCATGTTGATAATTCCAGGCTTGAGCTCAAAGTTGCCGTCGATCTCTGCAGCAGGTCTAGTGCGGATGTTGTCCGTAGTGGGAGCTGAGAACTCACGGATCGATTTGTTCGCCATGGCTTCGAACTCTGAAGACAAGTTCTGGTGATCTTCTTGATTGGATGAAGCTTCTTGCTGAAGTGTTGATGATCTCTTCTTGAGCTTGGCTCTTGTTTTTCTAAATAATGCTTCGGGATTATCAACAAAATTTCCTAGAAGATGTCTTCTATTCATACATTCCCCTGCATAAGATAAAAATAGAAAAATATCAGGGCAAAACTGTATGAGAGAATAGATAAGCTCAATCATATTAGTGATGCGAATGATAACTTGAAAATCTATATTCATTCCTGATTAGTAATCAACCTTCCCTGGCAAATGCGCCAAAAATGCTTGTTGGGTATTCTTAACATCATTACCAAAAGTAGACTTAGTTTTCTAATTCTAGTAACGGTGCCAAAAATGCCAAACTTATCCCTCATACCACTTAAGCCAAGTTGTCATCTCCAGCATGACATGAGAGATGCGGTATTGAAATATGCAATTGCTCTTCTAAATAAATAATGAATGGGATCCGCAAGCGCACAGATTAATACCGATGTAGTATTTTAACCGGGAAGTATTCCAGGTATCGTTATTTATATTTTTACCACTGGGAAGGGATTAGCAACCATCAATATTGATTACAGAATAGAATATAAGATTGAGTATCTATCATTGCATGTATAATTGAGAACATTGTATCTAACTCTTTCATACATGTGGGATAAGTGTCACATAAAAGATATATGAAGTAAAGAATAGTGACAAAGATAATTAATCTGATCAGCATACTTAGCCACATAATAAATATGACAAGCACCTCAATTAGATACCGTATTTATCTACGATTGTACCCAATATGCCAGATTGATAAGCACCTCAATCTGGCATATTGGGTACAATTGTAGATAAATACGGTATAAGCACCACGCCTACACAATATCTATCATTTACCCATAGATTCGATGGATAAACGCTATACGATCCTAAACATGTATATAGATCCAATCTAACTAAGCCAAGTACATAACAATGATAAACTAAGAACAATATAATCTTGAACATAAACAAGTAGAGCAAACTCATAAGCAATATATTGAAGTAGAACAAAGTCATATTTATAATATTGAAGAACAAAGATAATTAGAAGAACAATTAGAAGCACAATTAGAGAATTACCAAGAATCCTCTTGACAGATCCAGAATTCCAATCGAAGATTGACTCCTTCTAGTTCTAATCCTATGTAGCTATGCTAATCTAGATATCTAATTGATGTGGTGGCTCTAATCTTGATCAGGGGCTTCTTCTCCCTTGAGAATAATGAATTAGGGTTGAGAGGCTCTCTCTTCCAGGGGCCAGGGGGTCTGGTTTTATAGTCCCTTCAAGTGAATTTGGGTCGTTGGATCAAACCGACATTGATCGAACGGTTATCCTTGATCCTTTAGGTCGGTGGAGATCTTTCCCGAAAGAGTGTCATGATTGGAGTTCAACAGGGGGCGGGCGCCCAGGGCAACTGGGCGGGCACCCAGTGCCTGGCCCTGTTCGGCCTCCGCTTCCTTCCCGTGGCTTCTAGAGTCTTCTAGATGTAAGATAATTGCGCAGCACGTTAATATCTCTATGTAATCCCGACGTGTGGGCCTTTCTTCCTTTCCTGATAACCCCCTGCAGAAATAGACAAACACCAAAACTCGTGGAATTCTGTCAGATAAACCCCTAAGTCTAGATGTTGATTTCATTTGGATCCTTTTCTTTGTTTATTTGTTAATTAAATTTGATACTTAAGGACCGTCAACACTCACGAATCCTCCCGTTAAGAGTGTTGGTTGGATACCCCCTATTGCTATCCTCGACAGTAGTCCCCGAGTCTCTGCTTGAGCGCTTGCGCTCGAGTAGAGGCTCTTCTAACGGTCGAGTTTCCCTGAGTCTCTACTTGAGCGCTTGCCACTCCTGATCTTCCTTTTCACCGAAAGGCGTTTGTTTCGAAAGGGGGCCTCCGCCATTTGTTGGCTATGCTTACCTTTTCGAGGTTCAGAGCGTGACGTACTCCCGGTGGAGCGAGCGTCATCGTCCTGGGTGAGCTCATATCGGGTCATCCAAGCAAGAACCCATGCCCCGTTCGAGGTGGTTGGCTGCAGCCCGGAGGCATTCTCATTAAACCTAGGCTAGTGTGGTCTGGGATACAGGTCTCGTTCGATAAAGTTAAGCGGCTCGATGCCTCCCTCTGTCGGGATTCCTCTTGACCTTCTTGCCCCTGCCTTGGATACTCCTAGCGAGTTCTCCAGGTAGGCCTCGTTTTTGACCCTTCTCTGGGTGTCCCTGACTCTGATACTCGAGGGCGACCGTCGAACCCATCCGGTGGGCCGGTCTGCGCTCCCTCAAGATTCTTATGGCCACACACGCCTGTCTTACCTTGCAGTGGAAGGAAGAGTCATGGCGGTTCATTTTCTTGCCCGTTGGACGCGCCTTTTTAGGAAGCAGTCGTTGTGGCACTGTGCCGTTTGCGGAATCTGTAATGTCCTGTCATGGGGAGAAAGAAGACCGTTAGGAGGCGCATTCAATAAGGGAGTTACCACATTTGTCGGATCTGCCCGTTGGGGTGGGTCGTCTATAAATATCACGGGACCGCCCAGCTGCTATCTCTTCCGCATTCCGCCATTGCTCTCGCCCTTGCTACCCTGCATCATCTTGCCTTCTTGAAGTGCAACGCACCCTCGAGCGAAAAAGACTCTTAGAGCTGCCTTCCTCCTTCCGCCAAGATGCCTGTAAGACTTGTTGCCCCCGATGATTGGCGCTCGTCATACATGACAGAGTGCCAATTGAGGGACCCGGAGAATTAGGGACTTTTGCGCTCTCGTGCTTCCTCGACGCCGCCCAAATGCATCGCGCCGCCGGTGGACCACTGGGAGCCAAACCCGCCAAGGGGGTATGTCGTGTGCTTCGCAAAGTTCCATCGTCACGGCCTTAGATCCCCTCCGAGCCGCTTCATGAGGGTGCTCTGCCACCATTACAGAGTGGAGCTTCAGCATTTCTCCCCAAATGCCATCACCGCTGTGGCGGTCTTTGCCGCGGTGTGTGAGGGCTATCTGGGAGTGATGCCGCACTGGGACCTATGGCTCCACCTCTACCGGGACAAGCTCTTCCACGCTCCTGGTGGGGCCACAGGGGTGAGGAAGGCGGTGCGGGCCGGCTGCCTTAACCTAGTGCAGAAGACTAGCCAAGCGGAGGAGCCTCGAGAGTACATCCCAATCGGGCTGACGTCCAACCACGCCCAATGGGATTCCCTATGGTTCTACCTCTGCAATGATGACGACCTTTTCCTCGCCTATACCAGGCGGCTAATCTTAGAGCGCCCGAATAACTAGAATTATGGTGTCGTCAAGACCCTTCAGTCCCGGCTCTGCCCCCTCCTCGACGCCCTGAAGACGCTGTGCAAGGAAGGTCTAACCGCCGCGCTCATTCTCTCGGTGGTCCACCATCGACGGGTACTCCCGTTGATGTCTCGACCATTGAGGATGGATGAGATGGGCCTTGGTGCTTTGTCTCGAGATGTCGAGGCATGCCGGATGTCCAACGAGGCGCCCGCGGAAGAGGAAGTTGCCGCCAGGGTTAGGGCGGCTGTTGTGGGCGACTTCCAGTCGGAGCAGGTCAACGGCTTCCCATGAAGCCCGAGGAAGGCTGCCTCGATCTGGTAAATACTTGGAGCCATCTCTATTCGACCTCTGTTGTTTGGTTGTGTCATTCTTCTTCCCGGCTTTTTTGTGCTCGTGCTTGACTTTTACTAGGGGACGATCGACTTCCGGTCCACGAAGCCTCCGGCGAAGGAGGACGATGTCAACCACAAGAAAAGGTGTGCCTCCACCGAGAAGCAGAAATCCGTAAAGGACACGGAGAAGAAGAAGACAAAGAAGAAGAACCTCGAGCAGCAAGCACTCGAGGTACGTCAAGACAAGTCGAGGCGTGGGGGGGAGTCTGAGGAGGACACCCCTAACGAGGACGACGAGAGTGAGGACGATGACGACGGCGATGACTCTGAGGGGATGGCGGCTCGCCTCGACTGGATCCTAGAAGACCTACCGCGAACCAATGTTGATACATCACGTGCGGGGGCCTCTAAGGGGCCGCAAGGTGAATCTCACGACGGGCGCCAAAAGGGTCGAGCTGACACGCCCCCTATTCCCACCTAGGGTCGAGCTGTTCCTCAGACGCAACCCCTCCCGGCGTCTGCCCCGGGCCATAGGGTCAAAACTTTTATGGCGGGGCCGTTGACTCGGGGCTGTGCTGCTGTGGCGGCCTCGAGCCAGGGGGGAGGGCATCGGAGGAGTGCCAGTCCCGGCGTTCGTGCGCCTGCCCGTGCCCAGGAGAAGCCGAGAGCCACGGCGCGCGGCGGCTCGAGATCTACTGGACGTGGCACCGGTAGGAGGGTCATCCTTCCTGTGGGGTAAGGCCTTCATACCGTGATTCTGTTTTTGTTTCCTCATCCATTAATCCGGTATCCACCGTCTAAAGCTCCCTCTTTTTGCTCAGGTTGAAGAGGCCGTTGGAGCAGGCAGAGCCCTCGATGGCAAAGAGGCTCAAGGTGGGGACGAGCTCCATGGGCCTGGGTAATGAACTTGTTCCACTTTTCATCATCATACGGCAAGATTTATTTAGCACAGAGTTTCCTTGTGACTGACGTGTTGCTTTGGGGCGTATGCAGGTTCTCCCGACCCTCGACTGCCCACTGTTGATGATAAGACCCCGCCTCGATCGTCGGAGGGGGTGATAGCTCCGGAATCGTCCTGCCATCCCCTGGATAGGGCGAGACGCCACGTTCCCTTGGTCAGGAGGGAGCCCCCGAGCCGCCCAAGTCAGGGGAGTGGGAGACCCCATCACTATCGGTGATGAGTCTGATGACGGCCCGCGCTCGATAGACGATCACGCCACGGACAAGGGGGTTGAGACCCCTCAGGTTGAGGGACAGACGCAATGGCCCATCGGGTTTCACTCTGTCGAGGAGAGGAAGAAGAAGGACAAGGAGGAGCGGAGGAAAGAAGAAGAAGAACGCTGCCTGTAGGGGTAGCTGCCGCATCAGCAAGAGGCAAAGGCGCAACAGCAGCCGCAGACGCAGGGGCAGCAGCAGTAGCAGCAATAGGCGCAGGAGCAGGTGCAGCTCGAGGAGCAGCTGGAGCAGTGCCGTTAGCAAGAGCTGCAGGAGCTTCAACTGCAGCAGCAGCAGGGGCAACAACAGTTGGAGGGGCTGCTCGAGCAGCAACCGCAAGGTTCGCATGAGCAACCGTTGCCGCCGCCGCAAGGGCTCGAGACCGGGAAGGAGGAGATGCCGGTTTACGGTCCGCCGACTCCCACGTGGCTCCGTCCTGGGGGGCCTATTTCCATCCCAGTCGCACCACGGTGGGAGGACGGTGTTGTGGCGCTGGCATGCACTATGCGCATGCCGGTGGATCCCAGCTCGGCCATTAAGGGCTCCCTCTATGGTATCAAGGGGATCGCTCTAGGTTTCCTTGAGGGTCGACGGCCATGGGAGAATCTCAGTGCTGGTGGGGTGGACGAGGCTGGGACCTCCGGCAGTGGTGAGGTGGACGAGACCGGGACCAGGACGTCCGTTGACGACGACGGGTGATTCCCCTCCCTCATTGATATGTTTCTTCATCATGGGGGCTCTCTCGAGATGGTGCAATAGCTCATCCGGGGCGTCAAGGCGCGTACAGAGGAGGAGATGGAGGACTGGGGCCCGAGGAGGATTTTCCTTCGAGCCTCCACTTCTCCGAACGAGCCCAATATCATGATGGATGATCGGAAGGAGGGAGAAAAGTGGGAGCATCTCGAGGAGCTTCGACTTTGGATGAAGCACATCGTGGGCCTCATGTCTGACATTGTCTACAACGGCTTGGGTCGAGCTTTGTTTGTAAGTATCTTTGTACTTTTGTTACTTGGGAGTTTTTGTTAGGCCTGCGCTCTTACTGTTTTGTGATTTACTGTAGGATTTGAAAGAGACCTCCCGCCTGAAATCAGGCTTTATTCATGCGACGAGAGGCGTTTGGGAGTAGCTCCCTCTACTTAAGGACCAACTCCTCGAGTCACAAGAAAAGCTCCTCCAGGCTTACAAGTTTCTTACGGTGGCTGTGGAGGAGAAGAAGGAGAGGGAGGCCGCTCTGACTAAGGCTCGGAAGACTCTGTCTAGTATGGATAGGAAGGTCTCCCAGGCGAAGGGAGATGCCCAAGTCGCTCGAGAGGCCTCGGAGAAGGCAAAGGAGGAAGCCACGCAGTCGAGGGAGGAGGTTGTCTTGGCTGAGGAGGCGGCTACCAAGGCACGGGAGGAGGCCGCGCGGTATAAGGGCGCGGCCGCCGAGCTGGACATGGAGAAGAGGCTCGTCGAGTCAGATCTCATCACTGCCCGGAACGCCTACGGCAGAATAAAAGAGGAACTTCTGAAGAACAAAATTGCTCGAGGCGATGTGGAGGAGGCCGAGAAAAAGGCCCGCGAGGATCTCGAGACAGAGCGAATCCGCTCTAATGGCCTTTCTGATGATGTTGATCGTCTGAAGAGAATGCTGCGAGAAAAGGAGGAAGCTATCTTACAGTCGAGTAAGATGATCGAAGACCTGTGGGTCAAAAATACGGATCTGGCTCACTCTTATAAGGAGATCGAGTGGGCTAAAACCGACCTTGTCGGTGAGAACACAGCTCTCGAGGAGGGGGCTCCCCGTAAGTTTTTCGTGCCCTCGTATTTCTTTTGTTAGGTCTTCTTTTCTATTGTCTAATCCTCTTATCTCGATCTTTATAGGACTTAAAGATGATCTGCTGGCCGCCCAAGCCGACGCCCGATCCTCTAAGGCTCAGCTCGAGGGGGAGATCGCCCTCACCGGTCGGCTAAGGACTGCGATAAACGATCTCTCGACCTCCTAGGAGCTCGAGTCTGCAGATGAGTCGAGGGAGGCAGCTCGAGGTGATGCCCTGGTTGATCAGCTATGCTACCTGGGCGCAACTCTGAGGGATCGGGTGCGGGACACACTTGATACCGGGGTGAAGCGGGCAATAGCGGTCGTCTGCTCGGGCTTCTCCTACGATATGGAGGTGGTGTCCCACAGTTTCATCACCGACATCTCCAAGACTGACGCTGAGAATGAGGAGAGGCTCCATGCCTTGATCGACAACACGGAAGTTCCTGTCGAGAGGTTGGCGAAGCTGTTCGAGCCAGAGGTGCTACCCCCTGAGACTGGCGCGGGCATAGAAGACTAAGGGCAGAAGAGAAGACTAAGGTCCTGAGAGCATAATCTGGGTATCAAGATCCATTGTAATATACTTAGCATTTGTCTTGATTAAACACTGTGGCTCGAGTGGCCTGGAGACTTGTTGTTTTCATGTACATTTGTTTATTTTTATGCTCGAATTTCCTTTGTTTCTTTTGCTGCCTAAGTTTGTACTCCTCGTTCGATCGTTTATTAGGACGACCTCAGTTGTCTCGAGGGTGAGGGAGTGAGTAGAGTTACCATAGCCCAGGGGCGTAGGGGTTCACATGCGCATCGTCCATCGGCCCCTAAGGGGCTCAAGGTGCCTTTAGTACTCGACCGTGTGAGGTTTCCTTAGGTCTTATCAAAAAAAAGAAGGTAACGTAGAGGCTTTTGAAGAAATCGTTCTGTTTTTAAGATCCTCTAGGGGGATCCCCCTTCTAGCCCCCGAGGGAGTGTCGACTATGATGAGTCATGGTCGATATTTCCTCCTGATGTTGAGGCTTAATCTCTATCTCTACAACTAAAACATATAAAAGTATTCCGTCCAGCAGCAACAATTCGCGTCGCTCGCTCCTAGGCCCCTGGCGTGCCCGTGCCTCTCCCCCACGGCCCGCTCACGCTCAGTGTCTCCCTCGCAAGTCTCTCCTCGTCTCGTGCCTCCCAGCTTTCCCTCCCCAATCAACGTAGTATAGCCACCCCTACCCCGCCTATCGGCTTCCGCTCGGTGCCGCCCTCGCTCCACGCCGCCGCCACCGCCGTTCCAACATCCGCTCATGGTTTCCCCACCGAGGACGACGCTGGCACCAGTACCGTCACATCTCCGCAAACCGGCCTTCCGACTGGCCCCTGCACCGACGGCCTTTAGAGGCGCTCAGCTCACAACGCCCGAGCACCTGCAGCCCCTTCTCACACCATCGCCCCAGCCTCCACAACCTCCAACTGACGCGGCCGTCACTGCACGCTGTCGCTCTCCACCACCATCGCTGCACGCTAAGCGCGTGAGTCTTTGTCAGTCCCGTCGCCAACAGGTATGCATTCCCATGCCTTCTGTTGGATCTGACAATCTGATCTGATCTAATTAGTTACATGTGCTACTAACTTTGATCCCTTTCAAATCTTAGCATCCGTACATGTGAATACCCAATGTCCGATAGTGGCTCCGTGCCTGCGGTTCAGTGTGCTTTGATTAGAATTTTCGGTGACCTTGTCCTCCTGACCTCGTCCTCTTTCATTCCCTTTATGCTGTGTGAAATCATGGAGATGGACATGGGCCTGATTCTGTGAATGTGCCATAGATCGTAGCTGCGACTGCTAGAACTTGAAGGAAAAGAAATAAATTTTTGAATCAATGGACGCTAATTCTTGTTTTCATGTATTGTCCATTTAGAACAAAACAAATTCATGCTTATTTTTCTGAGAACAAAGCATCTGTTTAAAATTGCAGTGGGATACATGTTTATTTCAGTTTACAGTGCAGTAGACTCTAGGAGAAACATAATAAACTGCTAGAGGTAAATATAGAGTTTGATGACTAACTACAATCAAACAACTGAGAACTCCTTCCACTTCCAGAAAAGTGGTATTTTTAGCTATGAAATAAACTGTTTGTGCAAAAGAGATGCTGCCTAGAATAGCAAAAGAGATGATGGCTAGAATATTGTCATGCTTGAAGCATCGTTTTTTAGGTAACATTTAGCGCCTACTCCTTCCACTTCCAGAAAAGTGGTATTTTCAGCTTTGTTCAGTGAAACTGTTTAAACTTTGGGTGTGGATATATCCATATGAAATGATTACATTTATAATCATATAGACAAAAATGGGAGGGTACTACCCTCATGTCTTCATGATAGCTTTTTTGTTAACCCATCAAATTGTGCTCAATTTACGTGTGTAGATATATCTCTTTATTATTATCTATCCTTTCTTTGCTATTGCTCAGTTGTAGTGGACACCAATTTGTTATCCTACATCATCTCCTGCAGTTGTGAATAATTATGGAATGGCATTGTTACCTATTGCAACTCCTGGACAACTGAGCAAAAGCAACGAATCAGAATTGCACCAACAAGGGTGTGTATCAAAGCTCAGGATGGCATTTGCGATAAATTCATAGCTTCAGCGACTTTGCTTTTATCCAACGAGGGTGTGTATCAAAACTCTTGCTTTCAAATACAATTCCTGTCTGGACGTTCCATGTAGTATTCAGGTTGTTTCTTTTTATTCGCGCCCAGCCCTGAAGTGGCTAATCACTGCCTCTGAAGGCTGCAACCTCGCCATTCTGAACTTGTGTGGTTGCCCAGTGAGCCATACCGTGATTTATTAGTATTGCCTTTATGACATTAGATGATGCTAATCTCAGGAATGCCTTTTCCTGCATACTTCTCTTCTTTTCTTAATTGGTGTGAAATGCTAAAAGTCATCTTTTATTCTAGATAGAATATCTTTTACTTTTATCTATCCATTCTTGTATAAGCATAGGCTAAAAATGACTAAGTTTAGCTCAAAAAATTTGTTGCAAAGGCATGCATTTTTGTCTGATAGAAAAACAACACTTTTTTATAGGTTATGGATATATACATTAATTTCAATATATGTGATGTTGTGTACATGAAGGATTCTCCAACTACTTTACCCAGAACAGTATAATTCTTCACCTTCTTATGGTCATATAATACTCAACTAAGAACATCTTATAATATTATAAAGCTAATTTATGGGTTCACATTGAAAACCAATCTATTTGAACAGAGGTTGCATTGCCTTATCACATGTATTCAAGTGTTTTTGGGGGGTTGGGTGATGATAATCATGTTGTCTGAAACATGTTGAAGGTGTCGGAGGCCTGATACCTACACTGTTATTACAGTTACAATTGATCCATTATCTGTCTTTTGATAGCAATTAAACCTAATATGTTTGAGTGGTAACTTATTATTTTGTCAACTTTTTTAGTGCAGTTTTGCAGACAAATTTGTGAAGGAATACATTGGGGAATTAAAAACTATTTTCTTTTTTTCGGATTGGTGAATAATGGGATATAGCCTTTTTCCAACTGATGAATAAAGACATGGTTCTTTATTCTCTGTATTTCAAACATTGTTGCCGCTTTTGGTGTCCTGGACAGACTAGGTTCATTCAGTTTGTTCGTTGCTCGATTCGTGTAAATGTGTAATAGTGGAGTTGTACATATGAGCCTATCTATTTGCATTTTAATGCCAGCTTTGATTTCTCAAACATAGCATGCATGAATTCTAGCATCGGAACCTGATTTAGTCATTTTCTGGGTGTAGTAGTTTAAATTACCTTTGCTTTGCTACAAATAATTCTTTGTGGACCTGTAAATTTCTTCTCAGGAAAGCAAAAAATTCTCTACATTATCATGTTTTTAGATATGTACATTTCCTGTTTATGTTGTGATTGTTTTAGTATCATCAATTGTTCTTTTTTAATCTGAAATTGAGAAATTGCAATGCGGAAAATCAATATATCATCACCGCTTTGAAAGAGAAGGAAAATTTACAGGCTATTTGTCATGTGCCTTCAGATTTCACCAAGGGAAATATTTAAGATTTACTTCCTTTACCTGCTGATCCAATAACCCATTCGCTGCTGCCCGCCTTCAGAAAGTCATCTACACCGCCAGAGCTCACAAGCCAAGCCCAAGTTTCTTGTGTATATTTGTGTAATTGCTTAGCTTCATAAGCAATTTATATGTTCGAGAATGTACTACTCTGTCCATACGAACATGATTCTAAAAAAAACAGAGTCATGTGCCATCCAGACGTATAAAGTTAGCATATCTATTCTGAACTTTTGCTTATACAATCCACTCCACACGTGTATAGCTGTGAGCCTGTGAATTAATTTATTTGATTCAGATGATTTAAATAATTTTCATAGTCTTTGATACATCATTTGTTAGTTCTATGAGTATTAGACAATTCTCAAACTGACCACATGTACATAAAAAAGAAACTAGCAAAGGATATATTCAAAAAAATATCGTATATAAAGAGGTTCTAAATCCATAAATAAATAAGGTAATATCTCGTATTGATATATATTCTTTCAAGATAGTTAATAATACTTTAGCTTCAAATATTAATAATCTGCTTATATGCAGGATACTTTCAACACATCTAAGAGAACTGCGAGTGACTACATGACTGTTGGTGGATGTCGCGTCAATACCCTTAGAGCATCTCCAACGGTTTTGTAATTTTCGTTTTGCAAAACAAAGAGTTTGCCAAGTCCTAAATCAATTTGCCAAGTTAAAAAATTAAGTGTCTCCAATGGTTTTGGCAAAATTGAGTTGGCAAAACTAAATGGTGGACCCCGGTTGTTATTTGTTCACGTGCTTTTTCTCTTCGCGTCATCCACTCCATCGCGCGGGAAGTCTCGCACGTTGTGTTGCGCCGCCGCCTCCTTCAGTTCGTGATGGTGCGTTCGCTTCAAGGAAAAAAGTGGGAGACGGAGTACTGTGGGCCTCAGGCGGAGCGATTCTCCGACTACGGCAGTGGACGGCGGCGCGTGTGGAGGTGTTTCTATCGCGAGGTGGACGGCGGCACGTGCTGACTTTGTGTCATGATCGGAACGGTGACGCGTGTGGAGAGGTTTCTTCACGAGGCGGACGGCAATGCATGGTGAGACTTTGTGTCGCAAAGAGGAGTCGGAGGCCGATCGGGACTTTGTGTCGCAATATGTCGCGATGGAAGTTTCCCCTATATGGTGCGAAGAGAAGTTGGAGACACGCGAGAGACCGAAAACCGCGCGGGAAGAGAGACTGATCGGCCTTTGCCAAGTCGTCCCAGGTTTGGCAATAATGGCAAGTTTCCTCCCTCATTTGCCAACTTTGCCAAAATGCAAAACTTAAATACAAAACCATTGGACACCTGAATTTGAGTTTTTTGGCAGATTAGTCAAATGCAAACCTCAATTGCAAAACCGTTGGAGATGCTCTTATGATGTTGTTAAGAAGATGTGCTATTATGATTTACTAGATGATACACTCAGGATATAATTAATCTCTTAGTTTCACTCAATGATTTTCTACCTCTATGTACACACATCTACAATTTATTGGTCTTACTTATTGTTAATAAATAGCTAATAGCTCGCGCAATATCGATATTCCAAACATCACGCTCGCAATGTATTTTTGAGGTACCAGTATAATACATATTCATACATTGTATTGTCATGGTATTAATTTTCCCGTTGCAACGCACGGGCATTTACCTAGTTGGTACTAAGTGCATATTACATGAAAAAGCACTTTCGTTTATTCACATATTCGTTCTTAGGATCATACAAGATGTGCATGAAAATGTAAATGCTTCAAAGCTCTAAGGGTAGAAGCGACGTAGTTGTTCGATGTTCCATGCGTTGGTGAAGACTGCCCCCTTTTTGTCTACTAGCTTGTACTTCCTTGGCTTCAAGACCTCGGCCACCACGTGTGGGCCCTCCCAAGGTGGAGTTAGCTTGTGGCGTCCTTGATTGCTTTGCCGTCGGCGTAGGACGAGGTCACCCACGCTTAGGTCTCTCTTGCGCACGTGCTTATTGTGGTAGCTTCGGAGCTTCTGCTGGTACCTTGCTGAGTTGAGGAGGGCCATGTCTCGAGCTTCCTCGAGCTGGTCGAACGCGTTCTCAGAGTCTCCTTGTTTGTTTGCTCGTTGTAGGCTTTGAGTCAAGGTGACCAATACTCGAGGTCTGTTGGGAGCACAGCCTTAGAGCCGTAGACCATGAAGAACGTGGTATATTTTGTGGCCCTGCTTGGCGTTGTTCTTAAGCTCCATAAGATCGAGGAGAGTTCCTCGACCCACTTCTTGCCAAACTTTTTCAACCGGTTGTAGATTCTAGGTTTGAGCCCCTGCAAGGTCATGCTGTTGGCTCGTTCGACCTGGCCGTTAGTTCGAGGGTGAGCTATCACGGACCAGTTCACACAGATGTGATGCCAGTCACAGAAGTCCAAGAACTTTTTGTCGGTGAACTGCGTGCCCTTGTCGGTGATAATGACGTTGGGTATCCCGAACCGGTGGATGATGTCGGTGAAGAAGAGGATAGCCTATTCGAAGTGGATGTTTGTGATGGGTCGAGCCTCGATCCATTTGGAGAGTTTGTCGATGACTACCAGCAAATGGGTGTATCCACCCGCTGCCCTTTGGATAGGACCCACGAGATCAAGGCCACATACTGCGAATGGCCAAGTGATGGGGATCATCTGTAGAGCGTGGGCGGGGAGGTGGGTTTGCTTGGCGTAGAATTGGCACCCGTGGCACGAGGGAACGAGCTCGATGGTGTCAGCAACGGTCGTTGGCCAGTAGAAACCTTGTCGAAAAGCATTTCCCACGATGGTCCTCGGAGCTGCATGGTGGCCACAAGCCCCCGAGTGTATGTCCTCGAGGAGGTTTCGACCCTCTTCTATGGTGATGTAGCGCTGCAGGACCCCCGTTGGGCTTCGTCGGTATAGTTCTTTGCTTTTGCCATAGATTATGCACGATTTGGCCCGTCGAGCGATACAGTGAGCTTCAGCTTGGTCTTCTGGCAATTCACACCGGATCAGGCGATCGAGGAAAGGTGTGCGCCAGTCGAATGGTCAATCGACGCGTTGGGGAATTTGCTCAACCTCCATTGCTTCTGTCGCCGTTAATAGGGCCTCAACTGTGTCGGTGGGCTCGGGAGTGGAAGTTTCGGCACTAGCCCCTGTGCCTAGGTCGACAAATGGCTCGTGCAGGTCCCATGAAAATGCATCTATCGGGACAGTGCCTCGAGTGGACGCAATCTTGGCAAGATCGTCGGCCGCTTCATTGTATCGTCGCGTGATGTGAATGAGCTCGAGGCCGTGGAACTTGTCATCGAGCTTGTGTACTTCCTTGCAGTAAGCTTCCATCTTTGGGTCATGCCAGCTTGAGGCTTTCATGACCTGGTCGATGACCAACTGAGAGTCGCCTCGAACATCGAGGCATCGAACCCCTAGCTCGATGGTGATTTTTAGCCCGTTGACGAGGGCTTCATATTCTGCAATGTTGATAGACACGACGAAGTGTATTCTGATGACATACCTCATGTGGACGCCAAGAGGTGAGATGAACAGCAAGCCTGCCCCAGCTCCTGTCTTCATGAGGGATCCATCGAAGTACATCGTCCACAGTATCCTTGAACCTGAGCTGGGAGGAGTTGGGTGTCTGTCCATTCTGCGACGAAATCTGTGAGTGCTTGGGACTTGATGGCTTTGCAAGGCGCATAGGTGAGGGTCTCACCCATGAGCTCAACTAACCACTTGGCGATCCTCCCGGTGGCCTCTCGATTTTGAATGATCTCGCCCAAGGGGAAGGACGAGACCACCGTGATCGGGTGACCGAGAAAATAATGTTGTAGTTTGCATCGAGCGAGAATCACGGTATAAATCAATTTTTGAACCTAGGGGTATCATACCTTTGTATCCGAGAGCACCTCGCTGATGAAGTAGATCGGCCGCTGAACTGGTAATGCATGTTGTTCCTCTGGCCTCTCGACCACCACAGCCACGCTGACGACCTGGGTCCTTGCTGCGACATATAGGAGCAGAGGTTCTGCGGGTCAAGGAGGTACCAGGATCGGAGCGGTGGTTAGCGTCCTTTTCAGATTGTCGAGGGCTTCCTCGGCCTTGATAGTCCAAGTGAAGCGCTCGGCTTTCTTGAGGAGCCGGTACAATGGCAGCGCCTTTTCACCTAACCTCGAAATGAAACGGCTCAGCGCTGCTAGGCAGCCCGTAACTTTCTGCACACTCTTAACATCTCGAATCGGCCCCATCCTGGCAACGGCTGAGACTTTTTCGGGGTTAGCCTCGATGCCGCGTTGGGAGACGATGTATCCTAAGAGCATACCTTGAGGCACACCAAAGACACATTTTTCTCGGGCATTAGCTTGATTTTATTCATGCGCAAACAGCTAAATGCGATCTCGAGGTCCTGAATCAGGTCGCCTCGTCTCTTTGTCTTGACGATGATGTCATCGACATACGCCTCGACCGTCGACCCTATGTGCTCTCTGAATACATGAGGCATGCACCGCTGGTACGTCGCCCTGGTGTTTCAAAGCCCAAAGGGCATAGTCACATAACAGTACATCCCAAAAGCGGTGATGAAAGAGGTTGCGAGCTGGTCGGACTCTTTCATCTTTATTTGATGGAAGCCAAAATAAGCATTAAGGAACGAAAGGGTTTCACATCCCGCAGTAGAATCGAAAATTTGATCAATGCGTGGTAAAGGAAAAGGAACTTTTGGACATGCTTTATTCAAACTGGTACAATCGACACACAGGATTTGCTAACCAGTCAGGATGATGAACCTCCTTGATGAATATGGCCGTCAAAAGCTTGTGGATTTCCTCACCAATGATCTTACTCTTCTCCTCGTCGAAGCGGTGCAAGCGTTGCTTCACTGGCTTGGAACCGGCTCAAATTTCCAAGGAGTGCTCGGCGACTTCCCTCGGAATGCCAGGCATGTCTGAGGGACTCCATGCAAACATCTCGTCGTTTGCACGGAGAAAGTCGATGAGCATGGCTTCCTATTTCAGGTTGAGGTCGGCGCTGATGATCACCACCTTGTCATTGGAGCCGTTGGGGTCGAGCTGGATTTTCTTCGTGCCTTCCGCTGGCTCGAAACTACCAGCATGACGCTTAGGCTCAGGGGCCTCGGCGGGGAGGGCCTCGAGCTTTGAGGCGAGCTCGACGGAGCTCTCAACCGCCTCCCCATATTGGACGCACTCGACGTCACATTCGTACGCATGCTCGTAAGATGAGCTCACGGTGATGACTCATTTTGGCCTAGGCATTTTCAGCTTTAGATAAGTGTAATTGGGAATCGCCATTAACTTGGCGTATCCCGGGCACCCGATGATGGCATGGTAAGTGCCCCAAAAACCCACCACTTCGAAAGTGAAGGTCTCCTTTCTGAAGTTGGCCGCCGTGCCAAAATAGACCGGCAGGTCGATTCGACCCACTGGTAGCGCCTTCTTCCCTCGCACGACACCATGGAATCCGCCAGCGCTGGGTTGGGGCTACGCCCTCTCAATGCCTAGGAGGTCGTGGATATCGAGGTAGATGGTGTTGAGGCTGCTGCCACCGTCCATCAACACCTTCGAGAGCCGGGTGTTGACGATGATGGGGTCGACGACGAGCGGGTAGACGCCGGGAGCGACAACCCTGTCGGGCTGGTCATCACGGACGAAGGTGATGGGGGTGCTCGACCAGTTGAGGTACTGTGGCACTGCTATCCTTGCCGTGAAGATCTAGCGGCGCTCCCTCTTACGCTGCCTCATGGTGAGCTGCATCGAGAGTCCGCCGTAGACCATGTAGGAGTCGTGGACCGCAGGGAACCCCTCATCTTCTTTGTTCCCCCTTGTCGTTGCTCATGTCTTTCCTCTGGTCGTCCTTCTTCAGCAACAGGCTCTCGAAGTACTTTTTCAACATGCGATAGTCCTCGAGCTTGTGATTGGCCCCTCCCTTGTGATAAGGGCAAGGCTCCTTGAGCATTTTGTCGAAGACGGCCCCCTCTAGGGGCCTCGAGGCTTTTTGCGCTCAACAGCGGCGATGAAATCATCGTCGAGAGCCTCCCGCTTGATCGGTCACATTTTCTTCTTCTTCTTGCTCTTCTTGGACCCTCTGCTAGGGCCCTCGTCATCGTCCGCTGGAGCTTTCCCCTCACCGCTCTCAAGGTTGAAAAAAGCGCCGACCGCCTCCTCGTCAGCGGCATAGTTTGCCACTACGTCCATCAGTTCGTCGACGGTCTCTGGTCGATTTCGACCTAACTCTCGCACCAAATCCTTGCATGTGGTGCCTGAGACAAAGGACAAAATGACATCATGGTCGGGGATGTGCGAGAGCTCGGTGTGCTACTTCGAGAAGCGTCGAGCGTACTCTCAGAGAGAATCTAAAGATTTCTACTTGCACTTGCTGAGGTCCCACAAATTGTCGGGGCATATGTAGGTCCCCTTGAAGTTTCCTTCAAACACCCGGACCAAATCAGCCCACTCATGGATCTGGTTGGCGGGGAGTTCCTCGAGCCACCTGCGAGCGGTGTCGGAGAGGAAGAGTGGTAACTGGCAGATGATAGCTCGATCGTCCCCTCGAGCGCCTCCCAACTGGCACGCCAGCCGAAAGTCCACCAGCCACAATTCTGGTTTGGTTTCACCATTGTATTTGTCTTGCTGGTTGGGGGTCGAAATGGACTTGGCAGCGGCGTGCTGTGGATTGCCCTGCTGAAGACTCGAGGGCCTGGTGGCTCTGGAGCCATTCAGTCCTCGTTGCTATCGTAACGTCCACCGCGGTGAGCGCTGTAGCCGCGTTCCTCGGCAACCCCATGTTGGTGGCGGCGGTGCTCGTTGATGTCATGTCGAGCATCGTGTTGCCCTCGATTGTCGATGAGGTGCTCCTAGACGGGCATTGTTTTCCTACCTCGAAGGGGTGGCCCCTAATGAACTGACATCTCCCTCTCATTCAAGGGTGGCTCGACACGTTTTTATGTGGCCGCCCCTCGACGTCGAGAGGCTGAGCTCTCAGCTTGTTGTGCCACCGCCACGTGGAGCAGACCCTGTACCTCGTCTCGAATGCATCTTGCCTGGGAGTTTGAAGGCTCGGGCATATTACATAGCAGCATGGTTGCTCCAATGATGTTCTGGCTGGCTCGAGGGAAGCGGCTGACGAGCGGCTCTTGCTCCTCATCCCCGACGATCTGTTGATACACCTCTCGAGCACGACCATGCACGCCCCCATCGTGCGGATGCGGTTGGTCTCCCTCGAGAGCCCGCTGGAGTTGGGTGAGGCGCTCGCGATCCTCGTCAAGCTTGGCCTTGTGCTCTCGCAGTTGCGCAAGTTGTGCGGTTTTGTCAACCTGAGGTGGGGGTCGACCTGTCCATCATTCCCAGGAGTCCTAGGGTCTTCCCTCACTGCGGGGGCTCGGCCACCGGTGGTGGCGTCTTGTGTGTCGGCCGTGGTAGCCACAACCCCGTCGATGTTGAAGAACTCCCTCGTAGGGTCGCAGCTGTCGGATTCAGAGTCGGGATCTGGCTCGGTGGTGTAGAAGCATCCACACCCCTCCTCCGCCAACTGCTATCTGAGTGAGGTGATGGTGTACCGCCCAGGTCCTAGGCGTCGAAGCCCACGTATCCATGGAAAAACTAACTGCTCAGCCACTTGCTGGGCCTACTGTCGTGTTATGGCACCGTGTAGGAGGACTAATGGTCGCTCCACGTGCGTCATGGCATCCGGGCATATTGCCCTTGCGAGCGACATCGCGGCGTTGTCCAAACCAAACGGGTACACCCGCCTGGCGGCGAACAGACCATGTGATAGCAGTGCAGACGGTGGCGAGGGTGCACGAGGCGTGTTGCCAGGCCTGCCCCGGCTCCTTTGATATGACCACGCCACCAAGCAAGATGTCAGAAGCTCCAAGTCAAGCTACACGCACTCAAGTTTCACCTACACTGACACCAGCTCAAGTCATCGATGGACCGATTACACGTAGTCGTGCAAAAAAGCTACAACAAGAGGTCCATGCGCTACTTTGTGAGATTCATTTTAATATTAATGAGAATTATATACTACCTAAGTGTTGTACCTTGATTGTACTCAGGTATATAGAAGAAGAGAAGGATGAATCGGACCCTGAAGAACGGACCAGTGCAAGTTCCAGAAGAAGTCAAAAACGGACCAGTGGAAGTAAAAAATGGACCAGTGCAAGAAATCTTCATAACTTTTTACTCACAAAAGCTATGAAGGTCCATGAGCACTTGTTGGAAAGCTTGATGAGTCTACTTTCCAATGAATCTAGTGGCGACTAGTTTGGGTACTCCATATTTCCTCCAGACTAGAATAAGTACAGACTGCTCAGAAGGTCAACAGTCTGTCGTGATAGAATGTTGGTACAACTTGCCAAGTAAAACTGTACCAATATACAATGTTTCGTGCTGGTTGGCATACATTGCTGGAAAGCACTTTGAGTCTAGTTTCACACCCAAGAAACGGTTCATCATTTGGACTTCCCAATGAAATGTTATGGTCAGTTTATTTGAAACTGCTCTGGAGGCTAACAGTCACGCGAAGCTACTTCGGGAATCTATTTCGAGGGGACCTTTCACATTGCCTTCCCTCAGAAACTCTATTTCATTTTCATACCTATCTAGCAGGGCTGTTGCGAGTATAAATACCTCCTAAGACTCATTGTAATCCAAGACTTTGATGATTGAAATACAGAACCCCTTTGTTCAGCTGCGTGCTAACAAATTCAGAGAGTGATCTCTACCCCTTTGCTCTTGTGATTTCCTCGCGGGATTACATAGGCGGCGGCTTCATCCGCTCCCAATTGGTGCTCCTACTTCCTTCAAGGTATTCCTTGATTGATTGTTGGCTGTGTTGGTTGGTTCTTTGAGAGTGTGGTTGGGCGAATCATCGATTCAGGTTGCCGGTTAAAGACGGTGGTTGGCTTCGAGTTTTATTTGCCAGGTTGCACTAGTTATCGCTGCTTGCAGCAAGTTATCCGGCTATTCTTCAGCTAGTTATCGGTGTTAATCCTACGTCGTGAAGATCGGGACAATGTGTCGCATCATCCTGTCTTCATAAGCGATCCATCGAAGTACATCGTCCACAGTCTCCTTGAACCTGAGCTGGGGGGAGTTGGGTGTCTGTCCATTCTGCGACAAAATCTATGAGTGCTTGGGACTTGATGGCTTTGCAAGGCGCATAAGTGATGATCTCACCCATGAGCTCAACTGACCACTTGGCTATCCTCCCGGTGGCCTCTCGATTCTGAATGATCTCGCCCAAGAGGAAGGACGAGACCACCGTGATTGGGTGACCGAGAAAATAATGTTGCCGTTTGCGTCGAGCGAGAATCATGGTATAAATCAATTTTTGAACCTAGGGGTTATCATACCTTTGTATCCGAGAGCACCTCGCTGATGAAGTAGATCGGCCGCTGAACTGGTAATGCGTGTCATTCCTCTGGCCACTCGACCACCACAGCCGCGATGACGACCTGGGTCATTGCTGCGACGTATAGGAGCAGAGGTTCTACCGGTCGAGGAGGTACCAGGATCGGAGCAGTGGTTAGCGTCCTTTTCAGATTGTCGAGGGCTTCCTCGGCCTCGATAGTCCAGGTTAAGCGCTCGGCTTTATTGAGGAGCCGGTACAATGGCAGCGCCTTTTCACCTAGCCTTGAAATGAAACGGCTCAGCACTGCTAGGCAGCCCGTATCTTTCTACACACTCTTAACATCTCGAATGGGCCCCATCCTGGCAACGGCTGGGACTTTTTTTAGGGTTAGCCTCGATGCCTCGTTGGGAGACGATGTATCCTAAGAGCATACCTTGAGGCACGCCAAAGACACATTTGTCGGGCATTAGCTTGACTTTATTCCTGCGCAAACAGCTAAAGGCAATCTCGTGGTCCTGAATCAGGTCGCCTCGTCTCTTTGTCTTGACGATGATGTCGTCGACATACGCCTCGACTGTCGACCCTATGTGCTCTCCGAATACATGAGGCATGCACCGCTGGTACGTCACCCCGGTGTTTCAAAGCCCAAAGGGCATAGTCACATAACAGTACGTCCCAAAAGGCGTGATGAAAGAGGTTGCGAGCTGGTCAGACTCTTTCAACTTTATTGGATGGTAGCCGGAATAAGCATTAAGGAACGAAAGGGTTTCACATCCCGCTGTAGAATCGACATTTTGATCAATGCGTGGTAAAGGAAAAGGAACTTTTGGACATGCTTTATTCAAACTGGTACAATGGACACACATCCTCATTTTCCCATTCTTTTTCTTAACTAATACAGGATTTGCTAACCAGTCGGGATGATGAACCTCCTTGATGAATATGGCCCTCAAAAGCTTGTGGATTTCCTCGCCAATGATCTTACTCTTCTCCTCGTCGAAGCGGTGCAAGCGTTGCTTCACTGGCTTGGAACCGGCTCAAATTTCCAAGGAGTGCTCGGTGACATCCCTCGGAATGCTAGGCATGTCTGAGGGACTCCATGCAAACATGACATTGTTTGCACGGAGAAAGTCGACGAGCATGGCTTCCTATTTCAGGTCGAGGTCGGTGCTGATCGTTAGCACCTTGTCATTGGAGCCGTTGGGGTCGAGCGGGATTTTCTTCGTGCCTTCCGCTGGCTCGAAACTGCCCGCATGATGCTTAGGCTTAGGGGCCTCGGCGGTGAGGGCCTCGAGCTTTTAGGCGAGCTCGACGGAGCTCTCAACCGCCTCTCCATATTCGATGCACTCGACGTCACATTCGTACGCATGCTCGTAAGATGAGCTCACAGTGATGACTCATTTTGGCCCATGCATTTTCAGCTATAGATAAGTGTTATTGGGAATCACCATTAACTTGGCGTATCCCGGGCACCCGATGATGGCGTGGTAAGTGCCCCAAAAACCCACCACATCGAAAGTGAGGGTCTCCTTTCTGAAGTTGGCCGCCGTGTCAAAACAGACCGGCAGGTCGATTCGACCCACTGGTAGCGCCTTCTTCCCTGGCACGATACCATGGAATCCGCCAGCGCTGGGTTGGGGTTGCGCCCTCTCAATGCCTAGGAGGTCGAGGATCTCGAGGTAGATGATGTTGAGGCCGCTGCCGCCGTCCATCAACACCTTCGAGAGCCGGGTGTTAACGATGATGGGGTCGACGATGAGCGGGTAGACGCCGGGAGCGACAACCCTGTCAGGGTGGTCATCATAGACAAAGGTGATGGGGGTGCTCGAAAAGTTGAAGTACTGTGGCACTGCCATCCTTGCCGCGAAGACCTAGCGGCGCTCCCTCTTACGCCGCCTCATTGTGAGCTCCGTCGAGGGTCCGCCGTAGACCATGTATCAGTCGTGGACGGCAGGGAACCCCTCATCTTCTTTGTTTCCCCACTTGTCGTTGCTCGTGTCTTTCCTCTGGTCGTTCTTCTTCAGCCCCAAGCTGTTGAAGTACTTTTTCAACATGCGATAGTCCTCGAGCTTGTGATTGGCCCCTCCCTTGTGATAAGGGCAAGGATCCTTGAGCATTTTGTCGAAGACGGCCCCCTCTGGGGGCCTCGAGGCTTTTTGCGCTCAACAACGGTGACAAAATCATCGTCGAGAGCCTCCCGCTTGATCGGTCACATTTTCTTCTTCTTCTTGCTCTTCTTGGACACTCTGCTAGGGCCCTCGTCGTCGTCCGCTGGAGCTTTCCCCTCGCCGCTCTCATGGTTGAAAAAAGCGCCGACTGCCTCCTCGCCAGCGGCATAGTTTGCCACTACATCCATCAGTTCATCGACGGTCTGTGGTAGATTTCGACCTAACTCTCGCACCAAATCCTTGCATGTGGCACCTGAGACAAAGGACAAAATGACGTCATGGTCGGGGATGTGCGGGAGCTCGGTGTGCTACTTCGAGAAGCATCGAGCGTACTCTCGGAGAGAATCTCCAAATTTCTACTTGCACTTGCTGAAGTCCCATGAATTGTCGGGGCATATGTAGGTCCCCTTGAAGTTTCCTTCAAACACCCGGACCAAATTAGCCCAGTCATGGATCTCGTTGGCGGGGAGTTCCTTGAGCCACCTGCGAGTGGTGTCGGAGAGGAAGAGTGGTAACTGGCGGATGATAGCTCGATCGTCCCCTCGAGCACCTCTCAACTGGCACGCCAGCCAGAAGCCCACCAGCCACAATTCTGGTTTGGTTTCACCACTGTATTTGGCTTGCTGGTTGGGGGTCGGAATGGGCTTGGCAGCAGCATGCTATCGATTGCCCTACTGAAGACTCGTGGGCTGGTGGCTCTGGAGCCATTCAGTCCTCGTTGCTATCGTAACGTCCACCACGGTGAGCGGTGTAGCCGCGTTCCTTGGCATCCCCATGTCGGTGGCGGCGGTGCTCGTTGATGTCATGTCGAGCATCATGTTGCCCTCGATTGTCGATGAGGCACTCCTAGACGGGCATCATTTTCCTACCTCGAGGGGGTGGCCCCTAATGAAATGACACCTCCCTCTCATTCTGGGCTGGCTCAACACGTTTTTATGTGGCCACCCCTCGACGTCGAGAGGCCGAGCTCTTGGCTTGTTGTGCCACCGCCACATGGAGCAGTCCCTGTACCTCGTCTCGAATGCGTCGTGCTTGGGAGTTTGAAGGCTCGGGCATATTACGTAGCAGCATGTTTACTCCCATGATGTTCTGGCTGGCTCGAGGGAAGCTGCTGACGAGCGGCTCTAGCTCCTCATCCCTGACGATATGTTGATACACCTCTCGAGCACGACCACGCGCACCCCTGTTGTGCGGATGCGGTTGGTCTCCCTCGAGAGCCTATTGGAGTTGGGTGAGGAGCTCGCGATCCTCGTCAAGCTTGGCCTTGAGCTCTCGCAGTTGCGCAAGTTGCATGGCTTTGTCATCCTAAAGTGGGGGTCGACCTGTCCATCATTCCTAGGTGTCCTAGGGTCTTCCCTCACTGTGGGGGCTCGGGCACCGGTGGTGGCATCTTGTGTGTCATCCGTGGTAGCCACAGCCCCGTCGATGTTGAAGCACTCCCTCGTAGGGTCGCAGCTGTCGGATTCAGAGTCGAGATCTGGCTCGGTGGTGTAGAAGCATCCACACCCCTCCTCCGCCAACCGCTATCTGAGTGAGGTGATGGTGTACCGCCCAGGTCCTAGGCGTCGAAGCCCAAGTATCCGGGGAAAAACTAACTGCTCAGCCACTTGCTGGGCCTACTGTCGTGTTCTGGCACCGTGTAGGAGGACTAGTGGTCGCTCCACATGCGTCCTGGCGTCCGGGCATATTGCCCTTGCGAGCGACATCGCGGCGTTGTCCAACCCGAACGGGTACACCCGCCTGGCGACGAACAGACCATGTGGTAGCAGTGCAAATGGCGGCGAGGGTGCACGAGGCGTGTTGCCGCCACATGCCGTCGCGTGGTTGGCTCGATGCTAGGTCGTCGTGACCGTGGCCTTGGCGCGTGGGGCTGTCGGCTCTTGCACCGTTGCCCACTTCGTATGAGGTGGTGATCGTGCAGCGATAGTGGAGTGGTGGCGATGCTGGCCACGCTTCTTCTTGGGCGGGGAAGCGTGGTGGCGAGGCCGTCTTGGAGCCTTTGATCGTGTTGGCACGATACGAGCCCCTCTAGGTCCTTTGATTGAGAGCAGGATCATGTCTGTCGAGGATACCAGTAAGGGGTACCCTAACTGATGTGCATATCGAGAGTATCCGTACGAAAGTCGAGGTCTCCAACTTGATGCCTAGTTGTATGAACGGTCCTCGACGACCATAGCCACGAACAAGGAAAGAGTGTCCTGCGAATCGACCAGAGCTCGAGCGCCGGCTACCGTCGAATACGGAAACAGGCTCGTATGAATCGGGAGGCCTCGAGCGCAAGGACGCCGCCCGCCGCCTGACGTGGCCATGGGAACCAGGGCATTTAATGCGCCTGCCATGTTCTCACCTAACCCATCAGTCACGGGAAGCGTGATAGGGAACAAGCATCCGTCCCGTCATTCCTTTTGCATCCTTCCCCACCAAATAAGCCAGAACGTGGTAGGGCGTAGGGAATGGGTCGGAATATCTAATCAAGACCCCCCTCGAGATGTCCTAGGTCAGTGCTCTGGCCAGCAAGGCGTTATATGACACCTGACCCTCGAGTAGGCACGTTTCCTTCCTGGACAAGGGTCGGGCGATGAATGACAGCACTACAACCGCTCCGACGTAGCTGCCACCACGATGTACAAGTATGCAATAGATAAGTCAGTCCATGATGGCGCACGGGAGCGGGATTTAGGAGCACGCGTAATCATCATCAAGTCACCAAGACGGGACGGCTCGAGGCCACGCCGGTACGGAGGCCTCGAGTAGGTCAGCACACCAAACCTCTATCGACCCCTACTCTGTCACCTATACATGTACCCTAGACCTCTCCTTGGAACTATAAAAGGAGAGGTCTGGGAGTGATACAACACAAGACATACGCAGTAGAGCAACCTCACTCCATCTCAGTTCATACCACACCTGTATTCACCCCTGTACAAGCACTTAGGTGCAAGATAATACATACACTCCCCCCCGCTAGACGTAGGGCCTTCTCTTGCCCGAACTAGGATAAATCTTTGTGTCTTTTCTTGCATCACCATCCGGAAAGGGGAGCACGCATACAAGTTTTACTCATTGGTGTGACCCCCTAGGGTGAAAACACCGACAGTTGGCGTGCCAGGTAGGGGTCCTGCGTGTTTTTCACCGATTTCCCATTCCTTTCTAGATGGCCACTCTCATTTTGCCGATTCCGCGCTCCACGGTGATTTGGTTTGGGAGCCTCGAGTTCATGTCTACCGGTTTTGCTATGACATGATCCTGCTCTTGGTCAAAGGACCGGGAGGACCTCGCATTGCGCCAGCACGATTGAGGGCTCCAAGACGTCCACACTGCCACGCCTCCCCGCCTAAGAAGAGGCGTGGACAGCACCACCATCACCCCTCTGCCTCGTCACGTTCGCCAGTTCGTGCCAAGCGGGAGGTGATCCAGGAGCCGACAGCCCTGCGCGCCGAAACCGCGGGCACGATGGCCCGACGCCATGAGGATCGCACGACCGTGACAGGAGACAGCGTGCCTTGCGCACTCTCGCCTGCCACGACGTTGCTTCCGCACGGGCTGTTCGCCCCGAGAAGAGCGCTGTCGTTCGGTCTGGACAACACCGCAGCATCACTCGCTAGGACGATATGTCCAATCACCCAAACGTACGTGGAGAGACCATTGGTCCTCCCACGCGACGCTGGAGCGCGGCAACAGACGTTTGAGCTTCTAGATTTCTCTCAGGTACGAGGCCTCCAGCGCTTAGGACCTGGCTGATACACGATCACCTCCCTCAGGCAATGGTTGCAGGAGGAGGGATGTGGATGCTTCTACGCCACCGAGCCAGACTCCGACTCTGAGTCCAACAGCTACGACCCTACTAGGGAATGCTTCAACATCGACGGGGCGGTGGAAACCACCGACGAGACACAGGACGCCGTTGCTGGCGGTCGAGCACCTGCGGCAAGGGAGGACCCCAGGACGCCTGGGAATGATGGTCAGGTCGACCCCCTCCACAAGAAGACAAAGCCGCACAACTCGCGCAGCTACGAGAGCTCAAAGCAAAGCTTGACGAAGATCGCGAGCGCCTTGTCCTGCTTGAACAGATCCTCGAGCAGGACCAGCCATACCCGCCTGGCAGAAGTGTCCGCTGACGGGCTCGAGAGGTACACCGGCAGATCGTCGGAGACGGTGAACCTGAGCAGCCCGTTAGTCGTTTCCCTCGAGCGGGCCAGAACGTCGTGGCGGCAATGATGCTGCTACGCAATATGCCCGAACCGTCGAACTCTCAAGCACGACGCATTCGAGACGAGGTGCAGACTCTGCTCCAAGTGGCGGCAGTTCAGCATGCCGAGAGCTCGGCCTCTCGACGTCGAGGAGCAGCCATAGAAAAGCATGATGAGCCAGCCCAGAACAAAAAAGAGGTGTCAGTCCATCAGCAGCCGCCCCTCGAGGGAAAAAGACAGCGCTCGTCCTCCACCATCACGTCGACAACCAATGACGACACGACGCACGACGCGACATCGACGTGAACCGTCGTCGTCGATATGGGGACGCAGAAGAGTGCGGTTATAGCGCCCACAACCGCGGGAGATACGACAGCGACGAGGACCAGATGGCCCCGGAACCACCGGATCCTCGGGTGTTCAGCAGAGCAATCCGCAGCACGCCGCTGCCCAGCCCGTTTCGACCCCTGACCAGCATCGCTAAATATAACGGCGAGACCAAGCCCGAGCTATGGTTGGCAGACTTCCGGCTAGCCTGTCAGCTGGGAGGCGCACGAGGGGACGATCGAGCCATCATCCGACAGCTCCCACTTTTTCTCTCCGACACCGCCCGCAGATGGCTCGAGGAGCTCCCGGCCAATCAGATCCACGATTGGGTCGATTTGGTCAAGGTATTCGAGGGTAACTTCAAGGGGACCTACATACGGCCTGACAACTCATGGGACCTCAGCAAGTGCAAGCAAAAGTCAGGAGAAACTCTCTGAGAGTATGCTCGACGCTTCTCGAAGCAGCGCACCGAGCTGCCGCACATCCCGGACCACGACGTCATCCTGGCCTTCGTCTCAGGCACCACCAGTCGAGATCTGGTGCAGGAGTTAGGCCGAAATCGTCCTCGAACCGTCGACGAGCTGATGGACGTAGTGGCAAACTACACTGCAGGGGAAGAAGCGGTCGGCGCCTTCTTCAGCTGCGAAGGAGGTAAAGGCAAGTCGCCCACCGATGATGATGAGGGCCCCAGTCGAGGACCAAAGAAGAACAAGAAAAAGAAGAAAGCACGGACGTTCCAGCGGGAAGCCCTCGACGACGATCTCATCGCCGCCACGGAGCGCAAGAGGCCTCGAGGACCCCCAGAGGGGGCTATCTTCGACAAAATGCTAAAGGAGCCCTGCCCTTACCATAATGGAGGGGCAAACCACAAGCTCGAGGACTGCCGTATGCTGAAGAAGTAATTCGACGGCCTGGGGTTCAGGAAGGACGACCAGAAGAAAGAGAAGAATGGCAACAAGGGGGATGACAAAGACGACGAAGGTTTCCCAGCCGTCCACGACTGCTACATGATCTACGGTGGACCCTCGACGCAGCAAACCGCATGACAACGCAAGAGGGAGCGCCGCGAGGTCTTTGCGGCAAGGATGGCAGTGCCCAAGTACCTCAACTGGTCAAACATCCCCATCACCTTCAATCGAGATGACCACCCCGATAAGGTAGTCGCCCCTGGCGTCTACCCGCTCGTCGTCGACCCCATCATCATCAACACCAGACTCTCAAAGGTGCTGATGGATGGCGGCAGCAGCCTGAACATCATCTACCTCAAGACCCTCGACCTTCTCGGCATCAACAGGGCGCAGCTCCAACCAAGCACCGGCGGATTCCATGGTGTCGTGCCAGGAAAGAAGGCGCTGCCGGTAGGTCGAATCGACCTGCCGGTCTGTTTCGGCACGGCGGCCAATTTCAGAAAGGAGACCCTCACCTTTGAGGTGGTGGGATTCTGAGGCACGTACCATGCCATCATCGGGCGCCTAGGCTACCCCAAGTTTATGGCTATCCCCAACTACACCTACTTGAAGCTGAAGATGCCCGGACCCAAGGGCGTCATCACCGTCAGCTCCTCCTACGAGCATGCGTACGAGTGCGACATCGAATGCGTCGAGTATGGGGAAGCTGTCGAGAGTTCCACCGAGCTCGCCTCGAAGCTCAAAGCCCTGGCTACAGAGGCTCCAGAGCCCAAGCGTCACGCAGGCAGCTTCGAGCCAGCAGAAGGAACGAAGAAGATCCCACTCGATCCCAAGAGCTCCAACGGCAAGGCGCTGACGATCAGCACCGACCTCGACCCCAAATAGGAAGTCGTGCTCATCGACTTTCTCCGTGCAAACGCCGACATGTTTGCATGGAGTCCCTCGGACATGCCAGGCATACCGAGGGAAGTCGCCGAGCACTCCTTGGAAATTCGAGCCGGTTCCAAGCTAGTGAAACAACGGTTGCATCGCTTCGACGAGGAGAAACGCAAGATCGTTGGCAAGGAGATCCACATGCTTTTGATGGCCGGATTCATCAAGGAGGTTCATCATCCTGACTGGTTAGCAAATCCTGTACTAGTTAAGAAAAAGAATGGGAAAATGAGGATGTGTGTCGATTATACGAGTTTAAATAAAGCATGTCCAAAAGTTCCTTTTCCATTACCACATATCGATCAAATTGTTGATTCTACTGCGGGATGTGAAACCCTTTCTTTCCTTGATCCATACTCTGGTTACCATCAAATAAAAATGAAAGAGTTCGACCAGCTCGCGACATCTTTCATCACGCCTTTTGGGATGTATTGTTATGTAACCATGCCGTTCGGGCTTCGAAACGCGGGAGCAACATTCCAGCGCTGCATGCTCCTCGTGTTTGGCAAACATATAGGGTCAATGGTCGAGGCATACATCGACGACATCATCATCAAGTCAAAGCAACGAGGAGACCTGATTCACGACCTCGAGATCGCTTTCAGTTGCCTACGCGCCAGCAAGATCAAGCTCAACCACGAGAAATGCGTCTTTGGTGTACCCCGAGGCATTCTCCTAGGATACATAGTTTCCCAACGCGGCATCGAGGCCAATCCTGAGAAAGTCTCAGCAATCACAAGAAAGTCTCGGCATCGAGACGTCAAGGGAGTGCAAAAGGTCACAGGATGCTTGGCGGCGCTAAGTCGTTTTATCTCGAGGTTGGGAGAAAAGGCATTGCCACTGTATTGGCTCTTGAAAAAAGCCGGCATTTCTCTTGGACCCCTGAGGCCGAGGAAGCCCTCGATAACTTGAAGAAAACACTGACCTCTACCCCGGTCCTGGTCCCGCCTCAACCCGCAGAACCTCCGCTTCTATACGTCACCTCGACGACCCAGGTCGTCAGTACGGAAGTGGTGGTCGAGAGGCAGGAGGAGGGGCATGCGCTGCCAGTCCAGAGGCCAGTCTACTTCGTCAGCGAGGTACTCTCAGAGACCAAGGCACGGTACCCGCAGATCCAGAAGCTAATCTACGCGGTGATCCTCACGCAACGCAAGCTGCAACACTACTTCCTCGGCCACCCTATCACGGTGGTCACATCCTTCCCCTTGGGTGAGATCATCCAAAGTCGGGAGGCCAAAGGGAGAATTGCCAAATGGTCGATCGAGCTCATGAGTGAGACCCTCACTTATGCGCCCTGCAAAGCCATGAAGTCTCAAGCTCTGGTGGATTTCATCTCGGAGTGGACGGACTCCTAGCTCCCCCCGGCTCATGTTCAAGCAGAACTATGGACAGTGTATTTCGACGGGTCTCTCATGAAGACAGGAGCTGGGACGGGCCTGCTGTTCGTCTCACCCTTTGGCGTCCACATGAGGTACGTCATCAGAATACACTTTGCTGCATCCAACAATGTCGCGGAGTACGAGGCCCTTGTCAATGGTCTAAAGATTGCCATCGAGCTAGGAGTCCGACGCCTCGACGTTCGAGGCGACTCCCAACTCGTCATTGACCAGGTGATGAAAGCCTCCAACTACCCCGACCCAAAAATGGAAGCATACTACAAGGAGGTACGGCGGCTCGAGGACAAGTTCCACGGCCTCGAGCTCGTCCACATCACCCGACGCTACAACGAGGCAGCCGATGAACTCGCCAAGATCGCCTCGACTCGAAGCACGGCCCCGCCCGACGCGTTCTCAAGAGATCTGCACGAGCCATCCGTCAACTTGGGCTCGGGGGCTGGCATCAAAACCACCGCCTCCGAAAAACCGAAGCCATCGAGGCGCTGCTAGCGGCAGCAGAGGTAATGTAGGCAGAACAGCGACCCGATCGACCGTTCGATTGGCGTACGCCGTTCCTTGACTGCCTGATTCGTTGCGAGCTATCGGAAGATCGATCCGAGGCCCGTCGTATCGCTCAACGGGCCAAGTCATACGTAATCTATGGCAAAGGCAATGAGCTATACCGACGAAGCCTGACAGGAATCTTACAGCGTTGCATGACCATAGTGGAAGCCCGAAAGCTCCTCAAGGATCTACACTCGGGGGCTTGTGGCCACCACGTAGCTCCACGGACCCTCGTAGGGAACGCTTTCCGACAAGGCTTCTACTGGCCAACGGCCGTAGCCGACGCTATCAATTCTATGCCAAGCAGACGCATCTTCCCGCCCACGCTCTCCAGATGATCCCCATTACGTGGCCGTTCGCGGTGTGGGGACTCGACCTAGTAGGGCCTCTACAGAAGGCAGCAGGGGGATACACCCATTTGTTGGTGGCCATCGACAAATTCTCCAAATGGATCCAGGCTCGACCCGTGACGAAGATCCGCTCTGAGCAGGCCGTCCTTTTCTTCACCGACATCATCCACCGGTTTGGGATTCCCAACGTCATCATCACCGACAACGGCACTCAGTTCACCGGCAAAACGTTCTTGGACTTCTGCAATCGGCATCACATCCGTGTGAACTGGTCTGTAGTAGCCCACCCTCGAACTAACGGCCAGATCGAGTGTGCCAACGGCATGATTTTGCAGGGGCTCAAACCGAGGATCTACAACCGCTTGAAGAAATTCGGCAAGAAATGGGTTGAAGAGCTCTCTTCGGTCCTATGGAGCTTGAGGACGACACCGAGCAGGGCCACAAATTACACCCCATTCTTCATGGTCTACGGCTCCGAGGCCGTGCTCCCAACGGACCTCGAGTATGGGTCCCCATGACTCAAAGCATACAACGAGCAATCAAATAAGGAGACTCGAGAGAATGCGGTCGACCAACTCGAGGAAGCTCGAGATATGGCCCTCCTCAACTCTGCTAGATACCAGCAGAAGCTTCGACGCTACCACGATAAGCACATGCACAAGAGGGATCTGAATGTGGGCGATCTTGTCCTACAGCGGCGGCAAAGCAACCAAGGGCGCCACAAGCTGACTCCGCCCTGGGAAGGCCCGTACGTAGTGGCCGAGGTCCTGAAGCCGGGGACATACAAGCTAGCGGACGAGAAAGGGGCAGTCTTCACCAACGCGTGGAACATCGAATAGCTACGTCGATTCTACCCCTAGAATTTCAAAGCTTTATGTTCCCATGTACATTATGTACCAAGACCTTATGAATGAATGCATGAATGTACAAGATCTTTCCCTCGAGTAATTTACCTTTTTCATTGGTCGAAATCTCGAAGTTAGAAGGGAGTACCAACTATGACCCATCATAGTCGGTACCCCCTCGGGGGCTAGCAAGGGGGGGACCCCCCCTAAATGTCTACAAAACCCCGCACGATCGAGTAGTAGAGGCACCTCGAGCCCCTTAAGGGCCGAGAGACATCGAGCCTGAGAACTCCTACGCCCCCGGGCCATGGTGACTCTACTCGCTCCCTCACCCTCGAGGCAATCGAGGTCACCTTAATAAAAGACCCAACGGGGAATATAGACGTAGGCAGAAGGGAAACAAAAGAAAGTGCGAACAAAGGAATAAGCAAACACCTAGAAATCTTATAAACCCCTTATAAACACAGTAACACTTAAGACAGAATAATAAGTACTGTACAAGGCGCCTTAGCACCCAGAGTAGGCTCGCAGGCCTCAGTCGGCATCTCGGCCCTCACCACCATCGTCCGCACCCGAGCTAGTCTCGGGAGGAAGTACTTCTGGCTCAAACAGCCTCACCAGCCTTTCCCCAGGAGCCTCCGCGTCGTCGATCAAGGCATGGAGCCTCTCCTCGTTCTCTGCGTCGGTCTTGGAAATATCGGTGACGAAGCCGTGGGACACCACCTCCATATCGTAGGAAAAGCTTGAGCAGACAACCGCCATTGCCCGCTTTACCCCAGTATGAAGGGCGTCCCGCACCCGGTCCTCAGCGTGGCACCTAGATCGCGTAGCTGGTCGACCAGTGCGTCGCCTCAAGCCTCCTCCCTCGACTCGTCCACGGGTTCGAGCTCCCAAGAGGCCGAGAGATCGCTTATCACCGTCCACAGCCAATGGTTCAGAGCGACCTCCCCCTCGAGCTGAGCCTTGGTGGAGCGGGCCTCGACTTGAGTAGCAAGCAGCTCATCTTTAAGCCCTACAAGGACCGACACGGAGAAGTTAGATAACACAAGTCATGCCCTTGAAAGAGAACATGATAGTAGAAATGTACCGCGAATCTTCTCTTCTAGAGTGGTGTTCTCGCCAACAAGGTCGGTGTTGGCCCTCTCGATCCCTTTGTAGGAGCGCGCCAGGTCGGTGTTGGTGACGCGCAGGTCCTCGATCACCTTGCCCGCCTGCGCGATGGCTCCATCTTTCTCAAACAGCGCTCTCTTCAGATGGTTGACGTCAGCAGAGAGGCTACGAGAACGAGCCCGCTCCACCTCGAGGTCCTCGAGGGCCTTCTTCTTGGCCTCCTCCGCGGCGTGACGGGCAATCTCGCCCGTCACGCACTCCGTTTTCATCTTCTGGAAGGACTCCCGGGCAGAGGTGAGGTCAGCCTTGAGGAGGTCCTTCTCCTTGCCAAGATCAGCGGCCGCGCCCTTAAAAAACACAGCCTCCTCTCGGGCCCTGGACGCAGCCTCCTCTACCATCATGGCCCGTTCCCTCAACAGCGTGGCCTCCTCCACCGCCTTCCTCGACACCTCCCGAGCTTCAGACAGTGCGGCCTCACTCTCCTTCTTCTTCTCCTCGAGCGCCAACAGCTCCTTGTAAGCCTTTAGGAGTTTCTCCTGCGACTCCAGGAGTTGGTCCTTGAGGAGAGGGAGTTGCTCCTAGCCGCCCCTTGTCGCGTGGATGAAGCTCACTTTATGCGGGAGGTCTCTTTCAGATCCTGCGAATCAGTAGTTGGACAGTAAGAACACAAAACCAGACAACCTATGATAGCTAAGGCCCAGAAATACTTACAAAGTAAGCCTGTCCGAGCCCGTTGTTGATGACGTCGGACAGGAGCCCCACCACATGCTTCATCCAGAGGCAAAGCTCCTCGAGATGTTCCCACTTCTCGGCCTCCTTTCAATAGTCCAAAAAGATGTTAGGCTCGGACGGGTCGGTGGTGGCCCGAATACGGATCCGGTCAGGGCACCAGTTTTCCATTTCCTGATCCGCGCGCGCCTTGACGCCCCGGATGAGTTCTTCGACGTTCTCGAGCGACCCCCCAGGATGCAAAAACAGGTCGATGAGGGAGGGGAACCGCCCGTCGTCATCCACCGTCTTCTAAGTTCGCGTCTCGCCAGCACCACCGCCGCCCGATGGCCCGGCTTCGTCTTCCTCGGCGGGAATGCGGTCCTCCCACAACCGACGCTCTCGAAGGAACCCGGGAGCAATCCTGTCGATGCCATAGATCGTGCCCTTGATCTGAGACTGAGGGTCGACGGGGGTGCGCATCATACAAGCAAGCGCCACCACACCGTCCGCCCGCCCTGACTCAGCTAGGATCGAAGCGGGCGCTCCCAGACGGAGCCACGCCGGGGTCGGCGGACCATAAACCGGCAGACCCTCCTCCCTGGCTTCGGGCTCCTGTGGCGTTGGCTGCACTGGCTGGGGTGGACTGTGAGGTGGTGGCTTGAGCAATTCCTCTAACTGCTGGCTCCTCTGCTGCTGCTGCACCTGGAGCTCCCGTAGCTCCTGCTGCCGGTCCTGCTCTAACAGCTCCTTGAGCTGGGACCCCATTGGCCGCCGCCTCTCCTCTCTTCCTTCTCCTTCCTGCTGCGGTTGCTGCTGCCCCTCCTGCAGCTGTTGTCGCGTCTCCTGCTCGCGCTCCTCCACCCTTTTCTTTTGCTCCTGGACGGAATGGAGCTCGATGGGCCACGGCGTCCGCTTCGCCGTAGGGGGAGCCTTGACCTCCTCGTCCATGGATCGAGCCTCTTTTGAAGGCCCGTCGCCGCTGGATCCGTCGCTTATTGTGATAGGATCCCCCTCGACCCCAGATCGGGGAGGCTCGGGGGCTCCCTCCTGCTCTTGGGGGCGAGGCGTCTCGACCTGCTTCGGCGACGGCAGGGCGGACTCCCCCACCAATGGACGAGGCGAGGCACTCTCGACACCAGCCGACGGCCTAGGATCGGAGGAATCTGTAAGCGCTCAGAAGCAAAAAATCAGTCGCCATGATGATCAACATAAGGGAAACACAACTCCCATGACGATGGGAATAAACCGCTAACCTGAGTAAACCGCTCCCACCTTCAGCCTCTTAGCCATCGAGGGCTGGGCCTGTTGTTGACGGTCCTTAATGCTCATATTTAATCAGCAATTAATCATGGAAAAGGATCCAAATGCAAACAACACCTAGACTTAGGGTTTTATCTGACAGAATTCCACGAGTTTTGGTGTTTGTCTATTTCTGCAGGGGGTTATCAGGAAATACGGAAGAAAGGCCCACATGTTGGGATTACATAGAGATATTAATGTGCCGCGCAATTTTCTATCATCTAGAAGACTCCAAAAGCGACGGGAACGAACAGGAGGCCGATCGGGCTCGGAGGCAGGGCGCCCGCCCAACTCTCCTGGGCGCCCGCCCAGCTACAGTGTCCAATTCGGACCCGTTTCGCGTATTATGCTCCACCGACCTAAAGAATTAAGGAAAACCATGCGATCAATGTCGGTTTGATCCGATGGCCCAGATTCACTTGAAGGGACTATAAAACCAGACCCCCCTGGCCCCTGGAGATCATACCTCTTCTACAGAATCAAAGTTAGGGTTTCAATTCTTCATCCAAGTAGAGAGGATCCCTCTAGTTCTTCTAGTTCTACCTCTAGTTCATCTAGATCTAGTTCTAGTTCATCTAGTTCTAGTTCTAGTTCCTCTAGTTCTAGTTCTAGTTAGTTCTAGTTGTAATCTAGAAAATAGGGAGAGAGAAGAGGAGAGCGGAGGAGGAGCCGGATCTGTCGGATCTTCCTCAACATTATACTTTTGCAGCATCTGGTTCGTTCTTCATCGTTCTCCAGGTTCTTCAATTCATAATTCCTGAGTTCTCTAATTACTTTTATTTACATTCAAGTTATTTATTGGATTCCCGCTTGCATCAAGTGCTCTAATCTTTGAAACATTAGAGTAGTAATTAATAGATTAGACGTGGTGTTTAGTCTTGCAATTACCTGGAATTGCACCCAATCCTGCGGATTGTTGTGGTAGCCCTAGGGTAGTGACAGCCCTAACGGTCGACGTATTCCACCACGTTCGGATCGGTGTTTGTAGGACCGTAGTCAGACCTTCCTAGCCCCCTTCTCATCTCTTTCTGTGGTTAGTGCTCTGATGTCCCGATATAGATAATCTTGAAGTAATTCTTGATTCTTAGATCAACTAGAGAACTCTCAGGAAACTTCCTCTCTTCTCACCAAAAATAGTTATATAGTTATCCTTAGGCGATCTTGGATCTTAATTAGTACACTCACGTTCTCTGTGGAAAATCGATACTCTGGAATACTCCCGGGTGAAAGCTACATCGGTATCCGTGCACTTGCGGATTTTTTCTGTTTGCGTTTAAAATACCCAACAAGTTTTCTGGCGCCGTTGCCGGGGAACGGTAGCTATGCTAGTTTCGAACCAAGTCGTCCGTGTATCCTTTTTCTTTTCCTTTTTGTACCACACTCATCTTATCATTTTCACCATACCACATGGATTTCACTCTAAGCATTAATGAGCATGGAATTTATTTCATAGCCACTTCATTTACTCCATGCTCATATGCACCATCTTCACAATCCATTGGTCTCTCCAACATCACCACATTCGAGATCTCCAACCCCCTCTTCCTTTCTATTCATAAAAACTTTAAAAGGGCGGTTGTCGATGCATATGTCTATATTAAATATTACAGATCTCGTTGAGTTGATCTTGATATAGGTCAGCATTGGAGGGGAAACCACTTCGCCGACATAAATTGATGGTTTCCCAAGGACAAGCTTAGTGTCCTAAAATCAGCACTGACCAGATTGCAACATGAGCTTTTAATTATTTGCAACATTACCTTGTGTATTGAGCATATAAGGATAATTGTAAAAATATTCCTTCGGGTATTCTTGTCGCTAACCTTTCCAGGATTGGAGCAAGAAGATCGGATGAATGACAAGCACAAGGTATGTCCAACCAATCATCATACAACATTGAATTAAATTCATCCAAACTTGAATTTTGCAAAATTCAAGCTTGGGGGAGTACTTTACATAAAAACATCCTTTGCCATGTTGCTATGTTGGTTGTTCCTACCTTTGAGACATGCTCAATTTGTTAAATACTAATCACACTACTTCATCTCCACTTGAGTAGATCTCTATAAATGCTCTCATGCTACCTTTATTTGCTTCAGTATATGTCTAGGTTGGAGTAGTTTCATTTATCTCTTAATTAAGCATGGTGCTTAGTTTAGGAATGATGATCTTACTACCAAGGGGTTTTAAATTAAGCATGATGCTTAGGTTAAAATGTCCTCCTAAATCAAATTAGACATGGTGTCTAGGTTGATTTTTGAGCCGATAGTATGCTATAGTAGATATTGGATATTTTGTTGGACTAACCCCTGTAGGAAAACTTTCAATATCGACCTGGGAAGTCCTGAGATAAACTCACATTGGAGACAAAGAGAGACACACATGAAGTTTAACAATTTACACAAGGAAGGCATAGCTCACAAGAGATGATCCATGGAGGTGCCACAAACACGATGCACAACCGCTAAGAGAGGAAAGCTTCCACAAGGTGATACTGTACCATCACTCTTCAAGTAAGGTAACATCTTAAGGTACTTGACTATCACTTCTATAAGCTTCTCCTTGGTTCTGGCGTTCACATGAGTAAAAGAGACAAACATGTATGATCTACAACTCTAGATTAACCAACCCAATCGATTCAACATGTTTAGTCCTTACACCTTTGTGATTCCACACTCCTAATCATATTAGCTAAAATGTTGCACACTCAATCTTTGGAAGATATAAACAAAGCATATATATAGATAGATTATCTTTCCATAAGGTTGAGCAATCTAATCTGACAAATGTTTTAAATACTACACTCATGATTTTATTATCCATCAACTTTGTCTTGCTCACTATGCTTGAGGTTAAAGAAGAACAAATACACTTTTGGTTCTGTTGGTGTTTTCCACAAACAGGGCCCATGCACTTGATCTCTACCTTGTCTCTATGAGCAGGTACACTTCGAGCAAAATATGAAGGACTTTTACAACTCCCAGACTCCACCAAGTGAAGAACCTAGATCTACGAGTACAAACACACTGGAGATACTAGACACTCAGGCAATCACTGCCCTAGGATGCTTGAGGACGTAACTAATGGAGTAACCCCGTTGTGGAAGTAGTTACTGAGCTTCTGCCGGTCAAGAGAGACAATGCAGGATGCCTCGTCATCCCGATCTGCATCGGCATGGTGAACTTCCCAGAAGCACTCTGCAACTTTGGCTCCAGCATCAACCTTATGCTCCGGGTACTCTATGAAAAATTATTTACACATCCTTTATCAGAAACAACCATGGGTTTGCAGCTTGCAGATCGTACACTAAGTTTCCCAAAAGGAATATTGAAGAACCTCTGCATACGAGTTGGTACCTTGTACGCCCCAGCAGACTTCGTGGTGATAGAGACTGATACTGATGAGAGGGCACCCATCATCCTAGGGAGGCCATTTCTGAACACTTCGGGAGCTATCATTTACGCTAGTGCTGCCAAGATCAGTTTCTACATCAAGGGGAGGAAGGAGACGTTTTCCTTCAAAACAAGACTACACAAATCCCAGAGCAATCCCGACATGAACCAAGGAAGAGGACCAACAGGAGGAACAAGAACAAGCAAATGTGTACCGAGTCAGCTAAGATGGTCATTGCAGCTCAAGGAGGTCAAGATCGTCAACTCAAGTCACCTTTCTTGATCAAGAAGGACGACCCTGGTGTTCCAAGCATCGAGTGAACAATCAACGGATATTCTTTTTAGAAGACACTCTATGACACTGGATCTGACGTCAACATACTGGCCGCAGTCACTTATTAGCTCCTCCATGGAACCATGTCCCTACAACCAACATACATTCAGCTCCAGATGATTTTAAGGTTATTGACATGGGAGAAGACAAGTACGATCCATCCATCATCCTTAGGAGACCGTTCCTCAGCATCGCTAAAGCAATCATCTACATTGGAACCAGAGAAGTCCACATGCACTTCCCTCTGAGAAGGTACGCCGCTATTGTACTGGCCCTAACTATATAGTTGAAGACTCTAAGCAGGTCAGGACAAGAAGGAAACGACGCAACCGCAACCAGAGAAGGCAAATCATCAAGGACGGATGGGCAGACTACGAAGGAGAAGTAGTAAGGTCTGAAGACATACAGCTCGAACAGAATTGTCCTGAGGAGACCGTAGCACCGAGTCAGGTGTGGAGAGAGAAGATAGTGATACATGAAGAGCAGGCGCCGCCGAAACCACCGACTACGCCATCCAGTGAATCCCAGGACGACTGAGAAAATGGAGAGTCCTGTTCGGAGGACTTAAAAACACCGAACGTCTTGCCAATAGGTAAACTTGCTAGTTATCTTTTTCCTTTCAGTTATTTAAAATAGTTTGCTTAGTTAATCAGGTTCACATCATCTTGAAAAGAAAATAAAAATGTTGAAGATAGTAAGCCCCATGTGAGTATGCTCATGGCATAAAACCCATAAGTACATTCACTGTGGTGGCATAAAAATGAAATAAATATATTCCTGTCAAAAATAAAATTATAAAAATAAAATTAAGATCCTACTAATGAGTAACATTTATTGAGGAGGCTCAATATGATAAAGGCTAGATATTTATGCTAACACTTAACCAGTTCCACAAAGCTTTGTTGTCTATTTGAGCTTCACAGAATTCAAGGATCAAAGACGACTAGCAGACGGAGGACATCCTAATCGCTATCAGAGTGCTGCCGACATTCAAATACACCTCCGCCACCTGCTAGCTACATCAGAAGAAATTACGTCAAAATCCAGCTTGGGGGAGAGCACCCCCATTTATCCAGCTAAGTGTTCTACTCACGTTTATATTTTACTCAAATAATAAAAAGATGCATAATCATATAAACCCAAATAAACATTTTGTGCTTATATATATATATCTTTGCTTAGTTTGCTAAATAAATAAATAAATAAAGTTTGCTATGAACCCTCATGATAATCTCTCACATGGAAATGATGAATAGTTGCTCTGCTATGACTAGTTCTTAAATTGAAATCTCTCTCAAGTTTAGGCATGACTGGTATTAATTAAGATTTGCTCTAAACCTGAACTTGTGGGAAGAGTACTTGATCTGAAGTCTAAGTCGTTAACGGATATGATATGGGAAGGTTGAGCTGCTATTTATCTGTTCCTAGAGATGCTAGAATTCTGGAGAATTTTATCTTTGACAATCTTTAAAATGTTGCATGATGAGTTCCTGTATGGTGAGAGTTTAAATTCCTACCACACACATATATACATGCTTGTTAGACTATGAACCACACATTTACTTTTTACTGCTTATGAGCATTGAGTGTGGTCAAGCTTTGTAGACCCTTAGGAGCTTGTCATGTGGTTAAATCAAGATTCACTTGCACGTTCACTCACACATGCTGCTTCTACTCCAGAAGTACCATCCACATATATCCATCCATTTCCATCTCCAGAACATTCTCCTATTTCTGTTTTTCCCTGTGAAATAAATGCTCAAGTTATCTTGGTTACTACCACTTGCTATATTATTTCAGGAGATGAGTGCTCTAAAAAAAAGAAAGAAAAAAAATACAAGGAAATAAAAAGGGGCAAGTGCCCGGAACCTCGAAAGAAAAAAAAAGTGAGACGAGAGGTAAAAATGGACAAGTGTCCGATAGTAGAATTAGGGGTACAAGATACCAACCTGAGAGAAAAGAAAAAAAAAGAAAATATAGAGCATCTCATTCTCCTCAAAAAGTTTCAAAAGAGCAAGAAAGGTATGTATCCCCTCAAAAGAGCATAAGTAGAATTAGACTTTCACCATTATCACCATCATCACCATACACCATTCATTCGCCACACATGCACATCTTGATTTGACTTATTGACTTGTTCTTCTGGATCCATGGTTTGACTATGCAATAAATGTCTTGTAAGTATGTATTAGCTGTCTCCCACCTATGAGCTCCAGATATCAAAAGCCTTATCAGAGTAGGGTGAGAGAGAAGGCAATGCCACTATGTCTTATACCACAAATACCACATACTTTGAGAGAAGGCATACACTATTACCGCCTTGGTAAGGATCCAGAAATACCACAAAAGAGAGACTAGAGAGAGTCATACAAGGAATCTCTGAGTTTTATTTGAAAATCTGCAAAAACTCCAGAGCTATAGTTAATCGAAGAACATGAGACATGGCGCTTGACTAGACCTTTCTATCTTTTAACTGCTCAAGACACAAGTGATGGTTGCAAGCCCCATGGTGGAAGGTACAATGGGTAAGTTTAAATCTTAACAGTTTACCCTAACCCAGAGATAAGATCTTGTTTAAAACGCATGTGTATTTTTAAGGCATGAAACTGATGCAGAAACTTTTGAGTTTATCTTTGCTCAGGGACGAGCAAAGGTTAAGCTTGGGGGAGCTTGTTGACGGTCCTTAATGCTCATATTTAATCAGCAATTAATCATAGAAAAGGATCCAAATGCAAACAACACCTAGACTTAGGGTTTTATCTGACAGAATTCCACGAGTTTTGGTGTTTGTCTATTTCTGCAGGGGGTTATCAGGAAATACAGAAGAAAGGCCCACACGTCGGGATTACATAGAGATATTAACGTGCCACGCAATTTTCTATCATCTAGAAGACTCCAGAAGCCACGGGAACGAACGGGAGGCCGATCGGGCTCCGAGGCAGGGCGCCCGCCAAACTCTCCTGGGCGCCCGCCCAGCTACAGTGTCCAATTCGGACCCGTTTCGCGTATTATGCTCCACCGACCTAAAGGATCAAGGAAAACCGTGCGATCAATGTCGGTTTGATCCGATGGCCCAGATTCACTTGAAGGGACTATAAAACCAGACCCCCCTGGCCCCTGGAGATCATACCTCTTCTACAGAATCAAAGTTAGGGTTTCAATTCTTCATCCAAGTAGAGAGGATCCCTCTAGTTCTTCTAGTTCTACCTCTAGTTCATCTAGATCTAGTTCTAGTTCATCTAGTTCTAGTTCTAGTTCCTCTAGTTCTAGTTCTAGTTAGTTTTAGTTGTAATCTAGAAAATAGGGAGAGAGAAGAGGAGAGCGGAGGAGGAGCCGGATCTGTCGGATCTTCCTCAACATTATACTTTTGCAGCATCTGGTTCGTTCTCCAGGTTCTTCAATTCATAATTCCTGAGTTCTCTAATTACTTTTATTTACATTCAAGTTATTTATTGGATTCCCGCTCGCATCAAGTGCTCTAATCTTTGAAACATTAGAGTAGTAATTAATAGATTAGACGTGGTGTTTAGTCTTGTAATTACCTGGAATTGCACCCAATCCTGCGGATTGTTGTGGTAGCCCTAGGGTAGTGACAGCCCTAACGGTCGACGTATTCCACCACGTTCGGATCGGTGTTTGTAGGACCGTAGTCAGACCTTCCTAGCCCCCTTCTCATCTCTTTCTGTGGTTAGTGCTCTGATGTCCCGATATAGATAATCTTGAAGTAATTCTTGATTCTTAGATCAACTAGAGAACTCTCAGGAAACTTCCTCTCTTCCCACCAAAAATAGTTATATAGTTATCCTTATGCGATCTTGGATCTTAATTAGTACACTCACGTTCTCTGTGGAAAATCGATACTCTGGAATACTCCCGGGTGAAAGCTACATCGGTATCCGTGCGCTTGCGGATTTTTTCTGTTTGCGTTTAAAATACCCAACACCGGTTTGGAACTAAGGAGAGAGAAACAAGCGTAAGAGAAGCCGTTACCCAAGAAAATGAAATGACATCAGAGGGTAAGAATCATGACGTCGAAAAATCTTACCCCACGAGAAGGGCGACCCGCGTATCAGTCCCTCGACCAGCAGGCTTCGAGCCACCCCGCGTCGAGGCCCTGGGGTCTCCAGCCTGGCCAGCGCCAGGACTGGTACTCCTGCAATCCATTCCTCCCTTACTTGAGGCCGCGACACGACCACGAGTCAGCGGCCCCGCCGCTAGGGACTTAACCCGGGGGCCCGCCTTAGACGCGGGAGGAGGTTGGGCGTGGGGGACGGTCCGACTCGGCGCAGGCTTTGGGGGAGTGTCAGCGCGGGAGCGGTGTGGAGACGACTCCCTCTACTAACTCTCACGAGACCCGCTTGGCCCCCCCTTTGGGACTCCCGTCTGTGGGACGTCGACGCCTGTCTGAGGCGGGCCCTCGAGGATCCGGTCGAGACGGGACGCCATTCCCTCGGAGTCGTCGCTGTCGTCGTCGTCGCCGCCATCATTCTCATCGGGGGATTCTTCCTCAGGCTCCCCCTCTGCCTGGACTTCGATCGACAAGCCTCCAAGGCTTGTCGTGGACCAAGAAAACTCCGAACCTCGTGTACCGAAGTTGGAACTTTCCAATCCAGCACTTCTTGCACCTTGGCTGGATCCACCGATATGCCTTCTTCAGATAAGACATGGCCCAAGAAAGGTACTTTCTTTAGCCAAAACTCACATTTGCTAAACTTGGCATAAAGCTGATGTTCGCGCAAACGCGACAACACTATACGCAGATGCTCCGCATGCTCCTCTTCATTGTAGGAATATACCAAGATATCATCAATGAAGACCACCACAAACTTGTCCAATTCGGGCATGAACACCGAATTCATGAGATACATGAAATGAGCAGGTGCATTCGTGAGACCGAAGGACATGACAAGGTACTCATACAACCCATACCTCGTCGAGAAAGCTGTATTAGGTACATCTTCAGGACGGATCTTGATCTGATGGTACCCAGATTGCAAATCAATCTTGGAGAATACCTTGGCTTTAGACAACTGATCAAACAAGATATCAATGCGAGGAAGAGGATATTTATTCTTGATGGTCACCGCATTTAGGGGACGACAGTCCACACACATGCGCAAAGATTGATCCTTCTTCTTCACAAAGATAGCCGGACATCCCCAAGGAGAAGAACTAGGACGAATAAGACCCTTCTTCAACAACTCATTTAGTTGGGTCTTAAGCTCAACTAATTCATTGGGTGGCATTCTATAAGGCCTTCTAGAGATAGGAGCGGTACCTGGAATCAATTCAATTTTGAACTCCACATCCCGATCCGGAGGAAGCCCGGGTAAATCATCAGGAAATACATCCGGAAACTCACACACCACCGGAATATCCTGAATAGCCTTAGATGTAACTGCATTCACAGTGTTACGGATTTGAATATCCCGAGGAAGTTGCACTAGAAATGCCTCCTTGGTATTTGGGTCTTTCAACATCACTACACGAGTGGTGGTGTCGATAAGAACTCCATTGCCACTCATCCACTTCATCCCCAGAATTACATCTATGCCCACACCGGGTAGAACAACCAAATTAGCAAGAAACTGACGGCCTCCTATTTCCAGAGTTGCCCCCAAAACCACTTGATTGGTGGAAATATCATTTCCCGCAGCACTAATGCAATAACTGCCCTTATCAAGTGTAATGGCCTTGATATTATGCTTAGACACAAATTCAGAACTCAAAAAAGAATGCGATGCTCCCGAATCAAAAAGCACAAGTGCATCATGTTGATTGACCAGAAACTTACCAGCCGTGACTACCTCACCAGCAGGGATTGCTTCCACAGTCGTGTAGTGAACACGCCCCTGACGGACATTCCCTTAGTTGCCCTTCTTTGGCGGGTAAGGACAGTTGCTTTGCCAATGCCCGGTCTGATTGCAGTTCCAGCATGGACGGTTGGCAGGCGGAGTCTTGGCATAGTTGGGACCCGTGTTGCCCCTAGGAAGAGCAATAGAGTACCCCTTGCGAAAACCTGTCTTTGCCTGATTCTTCTTCACCGGAGGGCGGTACCGCTGGTTCGGCGTTGGAGCACGGAACGGTGGCTTAGCTGCCACTAGAGCCTTGGACTGAGATGACCCTGTCCCGGCCTCAAAAGCCCTTTTGCGAGTCTTGGTCGCAGTGTACACAGTGTTATAGTTCTCTTGAGTGAGAGCATCACTGACAAACTCATTGAAAGTTGCACACCTAGTGCGGCCCATAGTCTTCAGCAATTTGGGGCCCAAACCCCGCTTGAAACTAGCAATCTTTTTCGTCTCCGTGTTCACAAACTCAGGAGCATACCTAGACAAATGATTGAAAGCATGTAAATACTCCTTCAGAGTCTTGTTGCCCTGAGTTAACTGCATGAACTCAGTATGCTTCATCTCCATAACACCAGGAGGAATGAAATGCCCTTTAAAAGCATCACGGAAAAGATTCCAATCAAGCACGGTGTCGGCTGGAAGAGCTTCCCGATACTGATTCCACTAGATGCCTGCTGGACCCTGCAGTTGATGAGCTGCATACACTGCCTTCAAACTTTCAGTCAACCGAAGCAAGCGGAACTTTTGTTCCACCGTGTTCAGCCATTCTTCAGCCTGAAGGGGTTCTTCAGCTTCTCTGAAAGGTGGGGGCTTTGTGTCCATGAAATCCTTGAAGCTACTGTACTGGTTGGGAGCTGGCCCTCCCTGTGCATTACGACCACCCTGATTTGCCATCCGATTGATGGTCTTAGTGAGCATCCTCTGATTTTCCACCATCATTTGCATTAACTCAGCAGGATTCGGTGGTGGAGGAGGAGGTGGTGGATTCATGTTTGCACGCTGTTCCGCACCTCGGGTGCCACGAGACATCTATAAAGACACAGTCAGTGAGTATTGATGATGACAAGATTTGCCGCAAAAGAACTTGTATTCATGCCTGAAAGTATTCGAGAGAATAGCTTTACAGAAAAGGCACAATAATTCAATTCCACAAAACAACATCATCAATCCAACACATGACAGAGATATCCGCAATATGCACCACAATGGAAAACATCGTCATAACATAACAAACATGTTAAGATTGCACATTGGGTCCACAAAGTTATTACACCATCCCAGTACATGCCATGAGTCACGGTCAAAGCTCCGGATTACAACATGGTTACAAAAGCACCACGGCTGACTAGCATACTGCAAAATATCCTCACAAGACACTACTCACTACTTCCTACACTCCAGGCTCGTTGTTCGAGTCAGCGTCGAAGATCGCCTCTCCATCCTTGTCGCTAGTCGGCTCAAGCTCCTCGTCCTCCACGTCCTCGTGCAAAGGTGGTGCAGCCGCTGCTGGTCCATCAACCTCCATACCATCATCATCGGCCACAATCACCTGAGGTCCCACCTCTGGATACACGGGTATAGGGCGAGGAATAGGGCGTAGCAAGTTGTTGAGACAGTGAATCTCCACAAGACCAGCCTCAATCTGATCCTGCAGATAGTTCTCCCGCTCAAGCGACTGAACTCGGTGCATCTCCCATGCTTGGCGCCTGTTCTCCGACACACGGAGTGCAGTATCCCTCTCACGGGTGAGCTGCACCAAGCGCTCCTGTAAGGTCTCCCTCTCTCTAGCTAACTGGCTCATCTGATCCTGCTTATGATCTCTCTCTCTAATGGCCTTCACCCACTGCTGCCTACGGTACTCCGCAATGTCCTCCCAGTCATTGCGGTCCTTCTGAGCTTGCTCTAGAAGTCTAGCTTGCTTGCAAAACTTGCGAGCACGCTTTTCAGCCTTCCGCTGCGCCTCCTGGGCCCTGCGAACAGCCACCATCACCTGTGCATAGGTGCCCTCTCGCTGACTAATCAGCTTGAGCACAGCCATCATAGCACTCATAGCAGGACTAGAACTCTCCGCTCTCTCTCCTCTGCCTCGAACCAAAGCACAACCGTCAGCCAGTTTCCACTCCGCTGCTGCTGGGTCAGCACTGGGAATGGAGGCCGCTGGTCCTCCCGTCAGCTCATCACCACACCTCTGACAGATATCGAGCAGGATAGTCTGGGATGCAACCTGAGCTGCCTCCCAAGGAGTCTGCCCATCTGAGCTACAAGTCCAGCCTGTCCATGCCGGCTTGTCCCCATGGGGAGGGACAACTCCCTGCACAGCAAACCACTGAATCCCTCCTGTGCTCTCCATCTCCCACCAAGAATACTGAGGTGGCTTAGTATACCCAACAGTCCGTAACACTCTCCAGAGCAGGGTAGGAGTGCCAAACTCGTGCAAGAAAGTGTCACTAGGACGGGGTGAAGCGGGTGCGTCCATTTGTGGAAAGGAATAGGAATACCATGGGTAAAAGAGGATTAGTTTAAGCAACATTTATTTAATTAAAAGGGACGACATTGTAAGGGAAGGAGTAGACAGAATGTATGTATGAATGCGACATGATGCATGCACGAACCGTACGTCCTCACAAACTTAGAAAATTAATATTCTAACGGATATACGGTGGCATACATTCGTCTCTCGATACGATAACTATCGGTTTACACGTGCGCTGTTAGGGTACCTGCAGAAAACTTCATTTCAGCCCAACAGTTCCCAAAATCTCACTCAAGAAAGCAGTAAACTAAGTGCACATTGCTCGGACATGCCCAACATGCACAAACAATGACACCACAACTACCCGAGAAATTAAATGCTCCCCAATTAAGTTTCTTTCGTAGTTCCATGGTTTCGACATGTAACCACTCCAGAAAACCACCGCGAACACTCCCCTAGACCGCCGTTTGGACGATCATGCTCTCACAGCTCACACTTACCAGGGCGTAGGTGCGACGTTGCATAATTTAAATCTAGCGACATATGTGGCTAATTCACATATGAAGGCTACCTCCACCATTAGACCAAAGGGTAGCATAGTGCGGTCATCACACATCCATACCTGAGTACTGCCGGAGATGCATAAATAAAAACCCCCAAGTCAGTACTTAAATAGCCACCTAGAGTCCTTATGTGGGCAAGTTGGATTCGACCACTGGCATAACTTAATTATTTATTTTACACCATTTTATTTAAAAACTCTTTTGTTTTAAATACACAAACGCTGCATTTATAATGCTAAACTTGCTCCGATACCAGCTGTCACAGAACCGACCACATTATAAGAGTTCAAGTGCAGAAACGATCGACTAGCAATCAAGTTTCCAAACTTGAGCCCATATAATCCCGGTAGTCAATTGAAATCATGAAGGACTTCAAACCAACTCGCAACAAACCAAGATCGTAATAGTTCAACATAAACACAGCGAATGTTACATAGTCATTCATTGCCGTCGAAGCGGCACCACATCGGAGTCATTAAGTTATTACAACCCAAGTTCGAAGTAGCGGAAGCAAAATAATTACACACACTTGTTCAAAGTTCAGTTCACAAGTTTTTGTTACTGCCAGAGTCTACACCATCCTTCCAAAAGCATCAGAGACGAGATTGTTAGAGAACCGTGCCCAACGGTTAGTCCTCATCCCCAGCGGGATGGAGACAGGTCTTGCAGAAGCCGTCATAAAAGATGTCATCTGCAACAGGTGGGAATAAACCCTGAGTACGAGAATGTACTCAGCTAGACTTACCCGTCTAGTAAAACGTAAAAGACACCAAGGATCATGCAAGGCTAAATATCAAGTGGAGCTGGTTGACTCACCTTTTGCCAAAAACTTAACTTACGACTAAGTTAATTTTGAGAGCATCATATTTGTTTATTATCAGCCTACCACTAGATTAGCACCTGTACTACAACACATCACTTGATTATTACAAACAATAATAACCATATCAAATTCATCATATGTTCTTCTTGCTATCATCATTATCATGAACCAAATTCATTAGTGAGTGCTACGTTTGCCGCTGCTCTGTCAAGTTCTCACTAACCAGGAGAGACGGCCATTCGAATCGAATTCCTATCCAGCTGGAGGGTTATTCCTAGCACTCACCCAAGCATCCCCTGCCGGAGAGCAAACGGGTCACCTTTGGTACGACTCAGGAATCGCGGCTCCGATCAGCGCCGCACTCCTAGGGCTACCACTCTGCCAGGGAGGTCAGGAATTTTAACTCACCTGCCTTTGGACTTACGCCAATGGTCCCCCGCACACCGCACTTCCTCTGGTAGTGCGCACTTTATACTTGTCGGTCTTCCGGCCTGAGTCATACTACTCGGCTTCGCGGTCGGAACGAGTTATCCGGCCAACTAAGTGTTAGGCATGCGTTCAACATGACAAGAGGATGTACAACGATCGGTCCTTAGCTGCCACAGACGGAGTTACTACAAACTTGCAAAACTCCGCCCGGCTTAAGTCAATTTAATCAGGTTCCATCCACGATAGCACATATAGACCATCGTGATCCGACATAACCCTATATCGCGCAGGTGACAGGATATCACCCGACTTCTACCGATTAAAGCATGGCTAAGCCGCTACTCGATCCTAACTCTACAACCAGGATAGGATGAATTATCTGGACAAGGATGGAATAAAGTGCAGCAAAGGTTTCATCACAACTCCTATACGTAATGCATCAATAGATATAACATATTAAGTAAACTTTCGAAAATAAAGGGAGACTTAGAATGCTCCGGGGCTTGCCTTTCACGAACGACGCCGGCTCGTGATTCGGGCACTCAACTTCTTCTTCGGGCTCTTCGAGTCCGGCTTGCTGGACCTCCACCTCTTGGCTGCCCTCCTGACCGTCGGGATTCACTTGCAGCTCGTAGGAGGCTGTCGCGTCCGAAGCACCTATTGCATGCTCGAACGATAAGAAGATGCACATGCTAAAGATGAATGCTTGATAACATAAGTAACTCACTGGACACTCGTTTACGTTGCAAAAGTTATACAAGCTCACACGAGTAAATAAGTTACCTTAGCCCAAAACCTATCATGCTACTAAAACAGCAAGCAACACAAAACAAGTATACTCAGTAAATAAATCATAACTAATGATAGAGAGGTCCAACAAACATGAGTGAAGACATTCTGGAAAGCTTATGAAATTGTCTACAACTCATCTTTAAACATGGCAGCCAAATTCATAAATTAAACCAGTCATTTAAACAAAGTTCCAGGTTCTGTCCCAGAAAAACAGAGAGCACCTATTTCTGGAACCTAACTTGGAACAGTTATAACTTTTAAACTACTAGGCCAATTGACCTCAAATTTAACCACAGCTAGTTCAATAAGTTTATAACAACTTTGATTTAGACAAGTTTTACAGAAAGCCAAGTTAGCACTAAACAAAAGTTAAATCACTTCCTTGCTGTCCAAAACAGCCTTTAACCCTTTACTTAATTATTTAATGACATAACCAAAACATAAACTATACCAATCACATGGCTTATGAACACAAGCATATCACAAGATTACCAGAACATCAGATGGTAACCCTCAAACATATACTTAGCAAGGCATTTATTAATTAATTCTAGAAGAGAGTATAATTACAAGATATCAGTCAAGATGCTCAAACAAAAATCTACAAAATTTACAGAAGCACAAGGATAGCATCAAAGCATCACTATAAAAATTTCAAAGCAAAAGCACATACCAAATTAAAGATATGTATTTAACATGTAACTAGGTGCTTATTTCATAAATTGGAAAACATGACTTATATGGTGCCAAACAACAGATTTAAGATTATTTATATCTTAGGAATACCATAAACATGTTTTCTATCAAAATAGAGCACTAGCATAAGCACCAATTATTTTATATGATTTAATTAAATAAACAAGCCACATTTCAATAACAAATTACATATCAAAACTGCAGTACTCCAAAAATCATGAAATATTTATCATAGCACTCTAATACCAAGCAGAGGCTACCATAAAATTTTTAGGGCAAACTAAGCAGTAAGACAAGAGATATGCATTTATCCATGAATAACGAGATTAAATCCTTAATAAATATTTTCCCAGAAAACATGGTTCATTTTATATTTTTATTAAAAACGAGCCATCTCAAGGAATACCACAAAATTTGTTTCATAATTTTTGGATCTCAGAAACAGGAGATATGATTTTTGCAAGAAAGACAAAAATCAGGATTTTGAATAAAAGAAAAGGAGGGAAGGAGAGTGACGCTGACAGTGGACCCCGCCAGTCAGGGTCATCGTCCTCACGGCCGATGCGACTATCGCCGGCGATTTCTCCGCGACGGCGAGGTCTCCGGCCAAACCAAGGGCATCAGCGTGATCCCCAAACCCTAGCGACTCGATTGACCCCCTTTTCCCCACGGCGGAGCCACCGGAAAGGGCTTGCCGTCGACGATGGCGGCTCGGCGGAGGTGCTCGGCATTACGCCGGAGCCCTCAGACCGGTAGAGCGCGACCTAAGGCCTTCTATAGCACCAGCGGACTACGGTGAAGCTTCCTAGGTACGCAGCTTGGCTTGGATCCTCATAGAACACGCTGGCCACGAGAGCACCCATCTCCGGCGGAAGCACGGCGGCGCTGTTGACACTAGCTAACACCACTTAGATACTAGGTTGTCATCCCTAGCATGGCGCCAGAGTGTACAAAGGTATTTATCAATGTAAAGGCTCTCTAGAAAATAATCTATTCTATCCGCAAGCGCACAGATAAAACACCTCATTGTAGCATTTCACCAGGATAAGTATTCCAGGTATCGTTATTTATAATTTTGCTCAAGGGATCTCAAGAAGATGAAATTAAATCAAGGGGCAAAATCTATCAAGGCATAGACTAGAGATAAACTTGCAAGAACATGATTACTAATGAGAAACTCGTCACACAGTCACATACTTTAGCAGGGGGTAAACCATAAAGATAATGATAATAAAGTATAAGTTCATGGGATAAAGAGCACAGCGATTAGAAAATAGACTACTCCTCATATATGTAGGTGATGTCGGATTAGCTAGAGAATGGATTCTAAGTTATCTACTAACTACTAAGTCATAATCTACTCTAGTTATCTACAAGATCATATATAGCATAAAAGACTCTTCATTCATGTATAAGGAACATTGATAAAGTAAATCAGAACATCGCATGACTTACTCCACAATACCGGTTCTGCCTGTCCTATCAACGGAGGGTGGACTATATAAGAATCAACGAAGCTGTCACTATCGCGAACTACCACACGACCCGGCCAGTAGGATACATTTGCAGATAAATAACATCTAAGCACCACGCTTACATGTGATCTATCACCTAACTCCCTCGCATCAAGAGCTAAGCGCTTTGCAAACTTATACATAAACTCATTATCAATCATAACTATATCAAATATAAAACTAGAGCAAACTAAGAACATAATAATTAGAGACATAATGCAATTAGAATAAAGAATTAGAGAAAGATATGAATAATACCAATCTTTATTACCGAAGATCCGAATCCAGAGCGTAGTGCTCTACTTCTCTAATTGCTATCTAATTAACCTCTAAACTTGAAGAATTAGGGAGTAGCTAATTCTAATTCTCTATGGGAGAGAAGCTCTAAACCCTAACTTTGATGGCTACCTCTGAATAATGATTTCTCCTCCTCTCCTCCAGGGGCCAGGGGGTCTGGTTTTATAGTCCCCTCAAGTGAACGTGAGCCATTGGATCAAACCGACATAAATTGTATGGTTTAGATTGATCCTTTAGGTCGGTGGAGTCTTGCCCCAAAGCAGAGTCCTGTTTGGAGTCCAACCCTGGGCGGGCGCCCAAGGGGGTGGACGGGCGCCCTGCCCCCGAGCCCGAATCCCTTCTCGTTCGTTCCCGTGGCTTTTGGACCCTTCTAGATTGAGGAAAATTGCGCTGCACGTAATTATCTCGTTGTAAACATGACATGTGGGCCTTCTCTCCATAATTCCTGATAAACCCCTGCAGAAATAGATTAACACCAAAGCTCGTGGAATTCTGTCAGATAAAACCCTAATTCTAGATGTTTGTTTCATATTGATCCCTTTTCATGTTTCTTTGATTATTAATTTTAGTGCTTAAGGACCGTCAACAAACTCCCCCAAGCTTACCCTTTGCTCGTCCCTGAGCAAATAGCTAAACTCAGACAAATCAGAAGTTGCTTCGATGTTTTCTTTCCTGACAGGCACACATGCTTTTACATAAAAATTCTTCCAGATTAAAGTGAAGTGTTATGGAGTTTAGAACCTGCACTTAAATCTTAAGTAATCGAAAGACAAAATTGTTAAGTCAAGCACTATCCCTCCTGTTTATACTTCACCTTTGTTCCAGAGTTTTTCATAAGTAAAATAAAACTCAGAGTTCCCAGCAATGATTCTCTCAAGTCTCTCTATATGTGGTATTTGTGGATCCTTACCATATTGTCACTTACCTATAACTAATGGAATATTTAAGTGGAGCTCATAGGAGTGAAAAATAGCTCATACATATGTTGTCTAATCGAGCCATGGATCCAAAGGAACTCAGCATATAATTAAATCAAGATGTGCATGTGTGGTGGAGTAAATGATTGTGATGGTGAAAATGTATAAGTGTTAATAAAACTTAGTTCTCATTGCTCCTCATATTGCTATCTCTCCTCCTCTTTGATCATTGCTTTGGGAGAACATGGGCTATCTTTTTCTTTTCTTTTTCTCTTCTCTTTTTTTTCAGGTGGGTAGTAGACACCCCTAATTCTACTGTCGGACACTTGTCCATTTTTTCCGCTCAAGTGGGTATCTTTGTACCCCTAATTCTACTTCGGACACTTGTCCATTTTTACCTCTCGTCTCACTTTCTTTTCTTTCCTTTTCGAGGTTCCGGGCACTTGCTCCTTTTTATTTCCTCGTATATTTTTGCATAACCCTTGCCTCTTCTGCATTGAATCTTTTTAGAGAGAGAATAACAATATTCAGGACAGCGAGTGATAATATTTTTAGCAAATTTAATGATTGGTGGTGAATGCTGTGGTAGATGTGTGCAAGTGAATATCTTAATTTAACCACATGAAAAGCTCCTAAGGGTCTAGACAGCTCGATCAAACTCAATGTGAATATAGTAAAAGATGTTATAGCAAGTATGGCTGCGGTAGGTAGTTTATTATGCTAGGAACTCATCATGTGATTTGTAAGTTTTCAAAATAAATCTCCAGAACTTAGTGTAGTAGAAACAAGATAAACAGTAGCCCAACTTTATATCATGCCTTTCTCTTACCTAGACTTTAGTTTTATGCTTCCCAAAGATAGTAATTTTAGTTTTAGTAATTCCTGGAAGAATTCTAATATAAAAGCTAGGTACTTGTAAGTAAGCAAACAGAGCAACTGTTCATCATTTCCATCATGCATTTTTTTGGTTTTTTTATTTTTGTCTAGAGATTAAACTTAGCAGAAAAATAAAGCACACTTATCTACACATTCTTTCTATTTTGTTTTCATGTTTATTAAAATGCAGTAAATTAAAGCAAGAAAATATTTATTTGGTTTTCTAAGTTTTTCCTTTTAAGATAAATTAAATACTAAGACAGAATAGAATAAATAAGAAGAGCAAATAAAAACTTACTTGATAAATTGGGGAGGAACTCCCCCAAGCTGGATGTTGACGTCGGTCTTACCCGATGTTCCAGAACCGCATCATAGTTGTGATGTTGTCATTCATTGTTGTTGTATCTTGTCTTAGTTCTTGCACTGCAGCGGCATGGTCCTGGTTCCATTTTTGTTGCTCTTCCAGGAGTCTTCCATGTTCTGCTTGCTTGTTCTGGATGTTGAGGAGGGTGTTGTCGGTACGAGTGAAGAAAGCATCGGCCTCTTGATAGTAGTCATTCGTGAAAGCGTAGAAGGCGTCGGAGTATCGTCCTGCATCAAATTGGGGCGGAGGTCTGGATCCTGAAGCTCCATATGGATCAGTGGAGTACCTGCCCATATGAAAAGGCGGGTTTGTCCACTGGTGATCTTGGCTCTCCGGCCATGTCTCCTCTGTTGGCTCTTGTGGTTGCGCATGTCGAACCCATGGGTCTCGAAGGAATCGAGGATTGTAATCGCAATAATGCAGGTGCGGTGCTTCTTCTGGTCCAGGGTCAGCTCCATACCAGGTGCGTTCTCGGTGAGTGGTTATCCTTTCAGATACCACTCGCTGTGGAGTTCTCTGGTTCACTGGTGTTGCTGCAATCTCAATCAAAAAGTTTTGCACAACGTAGAGGCCAAGGTTCGGGTTAGGTAACCGAATCTTGCCTTTATCATCATATAGCATATACATTATATTCCCCTCTTTCTTTAACATCCGAGCTTGTCTAAATGTGTCATAGCCATGATAAATTCTTAATTCTTCTATGAAGTCTAACGATGAGTTTTCTAATAAGTGAAGATTAGTGGCTAGACGAGTAATAAGTGAAGTACATCCTACTGGTCCCTGAAGACTAGGTATACTAAGCCAATGTGAAACTAATAGTGTAACAGGTGAAGTAGGTACTTTACTAATAGCAGCATATAAAAGTTGTAGATCTCCTACTCTTACTTTCCTAATATCGTCACGATAGAAAAGATTGTACCCAAGCCATTTGTGGAACATCCTAAGAGTGGGGTGTTCCATGTCATTGGTTCGGGCTTGACTATAAAAATTATCTCTAGATATTTCTCTCCAGAACTGGTGTCTCTCAAAATTGGGTAAATCGGAGTCAATGTTCAGGATGCATCTTGAAGAGAAACCAAGATGGTCGCTCAGCTCTCTCCAAGATAACATAATTTCCTGTTTGAACATCCGAAAAACAATTCCCCCTCATAGTATTGTAAAGTGCAAAGAAATTCGAGGGTGAGAAGACGAGAACCCAACTTAGTTATATTCCAAAAATTTGTCCAACCTAACATCTGGAAAATTAAGTCAAATTCAGTGTCCATACCTGTTTCTTGTAGTAAGGTTGGATCGATAGTAGGGGTATGAATGAAATCTTTGTTCTTCAGTTGCTGATAGACTTCCTTCTCCCTTCGGGTCTTCAGTCCAAGGTCTCCTATCTTGAGAAGGACCTTAACTTGCTGACCTGATGAAGATGACGGAGCTTGTGTGGGTGTTGGGTTGACGCTCATCTCTGATGGCTGTGAGGAGTGTCGGGATGAACTCCTTGTACCAATGTTCTTGAGAGCCTTCCCTGCATTCTTCACCTTCTTAAACATCCTGCAAACAAAAGTTGGCAAAAACACAACTAGTGGAAAATGTGAGATAAAATGTTAGTAGTCAGCCGTCCGGAGTGTCAGTAGTCCAGGGGTTAGTCGTTCAAGATAGGTTTCTATTTTAGCAGAATCTCCCCCTAAACAACTTTTGCTTCCACTTAGACAACTACTTACTAGGTGATAATTACTCTCTCAAAAGAACTCCAACCTTCCCTTCCACTCTCCTCTTTCTCTCTACTCTCTTCTCTTCACTACAAGAACTCCTTCTCGGGAAACTGAAACTTGTGTGGTTTTCTGGAGTGTTTGTGTGAAGAGAAGGGGAGCTGGAGGTGGCCTTTTATAGGAGGAAAAGGGGACAGGGCGGGTGCCCTTGCTAGGTGGGCGGGCGCCCACTTGTGATGCCCATCCTGGGTGTGCCTCCTCCACTTGCTTCCTTGCTTTGATCTCACGCAGAATAATGTTGTGTTGGTAGTGGTTGGACGGTGGAAAGATGTCAGGTGAGTGGAAACATATTGGTGGATGAAATTATATATGGGATGTATGTGAGGTGAAGTGTATGACATGTGGGACCCAAAGAGTGTGGGTCATGCTTCTAGAAGATTAATATAATTAAATATAATGCAGGAAAATCTATGAGATTTAAAACTCATTGAAAATGATTATGGAAAATATTTTTGTGCCTCCACAATAATTAATAAATATGGGTTGTTACACACCACGAATATTATTTATATGGGGCTTTTTGATTATTATAATTATGCTATGAATAATGCAAAAATTAATTATGCAAGAATTTAACTATGAGAAAAATAATGCGGATAAATACCGATTTACCTCCCGGTGAGGGTTTGGGATTTTTAGGTCCTCCAAGCTGGACCTCCAATTCTTTTAATCTTCTGAGTTTCCTTCCTCCGGAGATGGTGTCTCCAGTGGTTCTTCATGAACTTCCTTTACTGTAGAGTCTCTCTTTGGTCTGGGTTTGAATGTGAAGTGTTCTTCTTGACCGTTTATGTTGAACTTGATTTCTCCTTTTCCGACATCAATGTGGGCATTGGCAGTGCTCAGAAATGGCCTTCCAAGGATGATGGACACTTTTGAGTCAGGACTCATGTCTAGTACTACGAAGTCTACTGGCACCAGGAAATCTCTGATCTTGACTGGAATGTTCTCCGCGATGCCCAATGGGTGTCGAACCGATTGATCCGCTAGTTGTAGGCACATTGATGTTGGTTCTAGGGTTGCATGATCAAGCTTTTTGTAGACTGATGCTGGCATCACACTGACACTTGCTCCGAGATCACAAAGTGCATTGTTGAAGTGTTGGTTTCCGATCGAGCAATCAATAGTGGGACATCCTGGATCTTCCTTCTTCTTTAGTGGTTTATTGAGGATGGCCGCACTACATTCTTCTGTCAGCTTGATAACCTCAGTGGTGGGCAGTGGTCTCTTCTTGTTAAGAATATCTCTGATGTACTTTGCATATGTAGGTACCTGTATGGCATCGAGTAGAGGTATGTTGACATATAATTTCTGAATGACCTCTACAAACTTACCAAACTGCTCATCCGACTGCAGTCCTCTGTTTCTTCTGGGAAATGGCAAATAGTTGGTGTCGTAAAAATCTTTCCTCATTTCTCCAGTTCTCGGTGGTTGGAGCAGATCTTCTGCTTCAACTGGGCTTTCCTCTTCTATCACTGCTGGTTGCACTGGTGCTGATGTTCTTTGTTTTTCTTTTGGGGATGGTGGATCTCTGGTAGCTTTGCCTCCTCTAGTAGTTATATTCTTTACCTGCTCAAGGTTAGTAGCAACAGGCAGTGCAGCAGCTAATTTTATTAATTTAAGCTCTACCCTTTTATTAAGAGTGTTTTGCTCATCAAAGGCAGTTAGTAGAAAATCCATTTTATTGTATATATCTTTTAGAGATGATTCATTTGTATCTAGCCTTTGTTTAACTTCATCATTAATTTTGGTTTGTTGGGCAATTATCTCTTTTAATGAAAGTTGCTTGACAGTATTACCTGAATTCATACCTTTGCTATTGGGTTGACTCGAAGTTGGTTGATATTTGTATGCTGTCTCAATGGCCCTTTGATCTTCTTTGAACTTGGCCCTCTGGTCAATCCAATGGAGCAAATTGTCCATCTTAGTTGATAACGCATTTACTCCTTCTGGTATTTCTTTAGTTTGATGACATTGTTGGGCTTTATCTTGGAACCGGCTTTGATTTTCTGCTATCTTATCCAAAAGTATTTCTGCTTTTCCAGTTGTAAGCTCCAAGAATGATCCTTTAGCAGATGCATCTAGGCACTCACGAGCCTTCTGGGTTAATCCATGGTAGAAGGTCTGCATAAGTAACCATGTGGCCATTCCATGGTGAGGACAATCTGATATGTATCCTTGAAAACGCTCCCATGCTTCTGAAATGGCTTCTGTCTTCTGTTGTTGGAAACGACAATATTTCCTCTTAAGGCAGTTGTTTTGCCTATAGGGAAAAACTTTGATAGAAAGGCATCTGACAAGTTCGTCCAGTTGTTGATGTTATCTTGATGAGTGTAGAACCACTTCCTCACTTTTTCTTCTAGTGAGAATGGAAAAAGGCGAAGCAGTATGACGTCTTTGTCAACTCCGTTGATGTGGATTGTGCTTCCAATCTCTAAGAAATTCTGCAAGTGTGCACTGGCATCTTCATGTGCCTTTCCACTGAATTGTGTAGCTTGTACCAAATTGATGAGGCTTGACTTGAGCTCAATCTCAGGTATTCCTTCTTCTACTGCAAATCTTGGACCGGTTGGAATGTTGTCAAGACTTGGAGCAGAGAATTCTTGCAAGGTCTTTTGTGCCATAGCTTCAGCAATTGGTAGCTAGCTTCTTCTTCTCTTGATTGCTTTGGTTCTGATGATGAAGAGTTGAATGTACCCAAAGTCAATCCTGTTATACCCTGTATAAAAATATAAACATAGAAAAACAACAGGGTGAACCTGCCAAAGCAGAGGTCCTTGTAATGATTTCTCACTTAGTAGCTGTTTTATGCAATTATTTCTCTATAGTATAGTCTAATATTTTATGTGAATAACTTTGATTGATTTTCTGGCTTCCCTTACCGTTCCTATTTATGACTTATTCCTGAGACTTGTATAATATCCCCGGCAACGGCGCTAGAAATTGTTGTTGACACTAGCTAACACCACTTAGATACTAGGTTGTCATCCCTAGCATGGCGCCAGAGTGTACAAAGGTATTTATAAATGTAAAGGCTCTCTAGAAAATAATCTATTCTATCCGCAAGCGCACATATAAAACACCTCATTGTAGCATTTCACCAGGATAAGTATTCCAGGTATCGTTATTTATAATTTTGCTCAAGGGATCTCAAGAAGATGAAATTAAATCAAGGGGCAAAATCTATCAAGGCATAGACTAGAGATAAACTTGCAAGAACATGATTACTAATGAGAAACTCGTCACACAGTCACATACTTTAGCAGGGGGTAAACCATAAAGATAATTATAATAAAGTATAAGTTCATGGGATAAAGAGCGCAGCGATTAGAAAATAGACTACTCCTCATATATGTAGGTGATGTCGGATTAGCTAGAGAATGGATTCTAAGTTATCTACTAACTACTAAGTCATAATCTACTCTAGTTATCTACAAGATCATATATAGCATAAAAGACTCTTCATTCATGTATAAGGAACATTGATAAAGTAAATCAGAACATCGCATGACTTACTCCACAATACCGGTTCTGCCTGTCCTATCAACGGAGGGTGGACTATATAAGAATCAATGAAGCTGTCACTATCGCGAACTACCACACGACCCGGCCAATAGGATACATTTGCAGATAAATAACATCTAAGCACCACGCTTACATGTGATCTATCACCTAACTCCCTCGCGTCAAGAGCTAAGTGCTTTGCAAACTTATACATAAACTCATTATCAATCATAACTATATCAAATATAGAACTAGAGCAAACTAAGAACATAATAATTAGAGACATACTGCAATTAGAACAAAGAATTAGAGAAAGATATGAATAATACCAATCTTTATTACCGAAGATCCGAATCCAGAGCGTAGTGCTCTACTTCTCTAATTGCTATCTAATCAACCTCTAAACTTGAAGGATTAGGGAGTAGCTAATTCTAATTCTCTGTGGGAGAGAAGCTCTAAACCCTAACTTTGATGGCTACCTCTGAATAATGATTTCTCCTCCTCTCCTCCAGGGGCTAGGGGGTCTGGTTTTATAGTCCCCTCAAGTGAACGTGAGCCATTGGATCAAACCGACATAGATTGTATGGTTTAGATTGATCCTTTAGGTCGGTGGAGTCTTGCCCCGAAGCAGAGTCCTGTTTGGAGTCCAACCCTGGGCAGGCGCCCAAGGGGGGTGGGCGGGCGCCCTGCCCCCGAGCCCGAATCCCTTCTCGTTCGTTCCCGTGGCTTCTGGACCCTTCTAGATTGAGGAAAATTGCGCGGCATGTAATTATCTCGTTGTAAACATGACATGTGGGCCTTCTCTCCATAATTCCTAATAAACCCCTGCAGAAATAGATAAACACCAAAGCTCGTGGAATTCTGTCAGATAAAACCCTAATTCTAGATGTTTGTTTCATATTGATCCCTTTTCATGTTTATTTGATTATTAATTTTAGTACTTAAGGACCGTCAACAGGCGCTGCGCACCGTGTCCGGCGACGGAGAGCTTGGTAGAGCGTCCACCAATAGGCGCAAAAGCTTGCTAAGGACCTAAGCTACCTCTAGGACCTAACCAGAGACGATGAGAGGCTTCACAGGGCTCGACATTGAGTTCGCCGGAGAAAACGGTCACGGCGACCCGATTTGGGGGAAGAAGGAAATGTCGGCTCACCGGTGGGTTTCTCGGTGAGTTAGAGGGTGGAGATTGGAGAGCGGTTCACGGCGGAGCTTTGGGTGGAGTTTGGTAGGCTGGGACGCAGCGAGGAGCGCGCACGAGCTCGCCGGAGTGAGCTCGCGACGGTGAGCTCGCTGCGGACGCTCTTCTGGCGAGTGGAGGCGTGAAAGGCGAGAGTGGACGCGTCCACTGCGTCCGGGCGACGCCGTGGAGGTCATGCATGCGAAGAGAGCTGATAAGCGGGGCCAGGGACGGCGTACGGGCGCCAAATGTCGCCGTTGTCCTGCCGCCGGTCGGCCACGTCGGCGAGCTCCATTCTGATTCAGACAAAACGATGGCCGACTGACAGAGCGGCTTTGGCAACGTTTTACTCCCAAACCAGAGCGAACTAGAGGATGATGCAGTTGACAAAGTTGGAGTTCCAGCTGAGTTCTACAACTTTGTCAATTGGAGCAAAAGCCAAATCGGCCTGGATTGAGAGATACAGAGTTTTCAAAATCGATCGAGCAAACTGGTTTCGTTCCAGGACTTAGAAAATTTTCTAAGTGTTGGAAACAGCCCCAAATCTGCTTTGTGGGTCACTTTTGAGCTATTTGTGTTCATTTTCATGAGATGGCCATAAAACAACTTTTGTTCCTTATGAAATTTTCTACAACTTTGCTGTAGAAAGTTTTGACATGCAAACATTTTATGAAACACTTTTTTAAAATCTAAGCAAAAGAGGTTTCTAGGGCCTATTTGCACAAACATGACTTCAAGGCATATTTTGGAGAAGTGATCTACATGAACATTGTTCCCAAAGTCAAGTTAAACATAGATAAACTAATTACCAAGGCATTAAGCACAAGCACAAGCATGGTTCACTCAAACATAAACATAGGAAGCCTAATTAAGCAATTTAAAACATATTTATGCATAGAATGACATGGCTCAAGATAGATGATGGTCATGATATGCTTTGAGTAGGTGATGATGCTTATGCTAGGCACATGATCAATGCAACCATAACACTGGGGTGTTACAGGAGGGTCAAGTAATTGCATATGCTTCTAGACAACTTAAACCCCATGAAGAGAATTACCCGACCCATGATCTTGAATTGGCCGCCGTAGTACATGCATTAAAGATCTGGCGCCATTATCTGTTGGGGAATATCTGTCATCTATTCACGGATCATAAGAGCTTGAAATACATCTTCACTCAAGCTGAATTGAATATGCGCCAGCGCAGGTGGCTAGAGTTGATCAAGGATTACGACCTTGCGGTGCATTATCACCCTAGCAAGGCAAATGTAGTAGCTGATGCCCTCAGTCGTAAGGCTCACTGTAATTGTTTAACAGTGACGCCTAGAGATATAACTTTGTGCCAAGAGCTAGAGAACTTGGGGATAGAAATGATTTCCCAAGGAAACCTTGCCAATCTAAAGATTGATTTCAATCTCGAAGCTCAAATCATAGAGGCACAAAAGGAAGACAAAGGCATGAAGTATCTTAAAGAGAAAATTTCTAATAGAGTACCCACAGACTTTAAGGTGGATGACGCAGGAGTTATCTGGTTCAAGAACCGGTTAGTGGTTCCAAAGGTACCTGAGCTACGTCAACAAATCCTGGATGAAGCTCATACCACGAGGTATTCTATTCATCCGGGAAGCAATAAGATGTATCAGGACCTAAAACAATGGTTTTGGTGGACAAAAATGAAGATAGAAATAGCTCGCTATGTGGCCCAATGCGATACCTGCCGAAAGTTCAAAGCTATTCATCTCAAGTCCGCTGGGGAGTTGCAACCTTTGCCTATCCCAGCATGGAAATGGGATGACATAAGTATGGATTTCATAGTAGGATTGCCCAAGACAGCCAAAGGCTTTGATTCAGTTTGGGTCATAGTGGATCGTCTCACCAAAACAGCACATTTCTTGCCTGTAAAGCTATTGTATCCTGCCTCCACCTATGCTAAGATTTATTTTGATCGTATCCTAAGTCCGCATGGGGTACCAAAGACAATAGTGTCAGATAGAGGCACACAATTTGTCTCCCAATTCTGGAAATGTTTACACGAGTCCTTGGGCACCAAACTTTTATACAGCACCGCCTACCACCCTCAAACAGGTGGGCAAACTGAAAGGGTGAATCAAACTCTAGAAGATCTATTGAGATCTTGTGCCCTGAATTTTCCAGATAAGTGGGATGACTGCTTGCCTCTAGCAGAGTTTTCTTACAATAATAGTTACCAAGAAAGCATCAAGATGGCTCCCTTCGAGGCACTATATGGCCGTCGATGTCGAACTCTGTTACACTGGTCAGAACCCGGAGAAAGATGGTTCTTCGGGGTTGACTTAGTGAAAGAGACCGAGAACAAAGTTAGAAAAATCCAAAATAACTTGAAAGTTGTTCAGTCCCGACAGAAAAGCTATGCCGATAAAAGACGCCGACCGTTAAGGTTCGCCAAAGGTGATCATGTGTATTTGAAAGTATCCGCAATGAAAGGAGTAAATCGTTTTGCTGTTAAAGGCAAGTTAGCGCCCCGTTACATTGGTCCATTTCCAATCATTGACCGATGTGGACAGGTAGCTTACCGCCTTAAACTGCCCGAACGATTATCCGGGATACACAATGTATTTCATGTGTCTCAATTGAAAAAGTGTCTTCGGGTACCAGACCAAGTTCAAGATATTGAAGATGTGGAACTTGAACCGGATCTAACTTATTCGGAGTATCCTATCCGAGTATTGGACCAAAGAGAAAGAATTACCCGAAGAACAACTACCAAGTGGTACAAGATACAGTGGAGCCAGCACTTTGTAGAGGAAGCCACCTGGGAATCTGAAGATTACCTAATGGAGAATTTTCTTGAGTTCCACGCTTCTCTTCAAGACAACATCTGATAAATAGGGAGTGAACTCTAGTGGAGGAGAAGAGTGGCCAAAGTCATGTACTTAGTGTACATATATGTTTATAATTGAGTAATCTTCCCCAACTTCTTGCTTTATGAGAAAGTTGAAGATGAAAGAGTTTTGACAAATTTCCTTTTCCATTACTTACCCTAAGGCTTTAAATCTTGGGGACGAGATTTCTTTAAGGGGGAAGGGCTGTAACATCCCCGATGTTACGGTTACTAAAATTTGGATCATGGCATCATCAGCATTGCACAGCATATTTGTTAAGCACACCTTGATGCATCAACTTAAAATGAGTTTAATTTGGTTGAATGTGCTCAGGGAATTAAAGTGTGATTATCTTGTATATCGATGCTTGTGTTGGTTGCTAAAACCCTAGGGTGAAAGATTTCCGAAAGGCTTAGGGGGGGAAACCCTGATTTTTGAACCCCAGATTTGCCCCCTTTTGCACAATTTAAAAACCAAGCAAAATTTGAGGTTGAGTTCAAAAGCAAAGTTGTAGATCTTGTCAAGATGTACAAGTTTGGTGTTTTAAGTTTTTGAAGTTTCAATATAAAATTCAAAGTAATTTTGAAAATACAGATTTCTAGAAAGTGTCCCCTTTTCCAATTTAAACCTCCAATTCAAAATCTATGAGGAATTTTGAACAGTGACCAACATGAAAGTTGTAGAGCTCAAAAAGTTGAACAACTTTCATGTTCGGAGTTTTTCAAGTTGTTTGGAAAAATCAAAAGAAATTTTGGAAATTCTGATCTGCCCCAATTCAAAAATTTGAATTTCCCCAAATTGGATTTTGAATTTCAAACTGTTTGGTCAAATCACCATGTTCCACTCAAAATTGGCTTTGGTCACCAAAACATGTTTTGTAGCTCACAAAATTCTGTACGACTTTCATTTTGGTGAAATTTTGGCTCCAGTTCAAATTTTGGGCGAATTTTGCAAAACAACAAACTGAGTGGATATGGCTGGCTACATTGTTCGGGCAGGGGGGTGCTCTGCCACCGGGGCAGAGCCGCGGCGTCCAGCGTCGCCACGCGCCTGGCCACGCAGGTGCTTGCTGCTGTGCCTCGCCCGGACGTCCTCATCCGCTGCCAGTTCAACGCTGCAAGGTTAAAGCCTCGAGCCGCCGTGGAAAATTTCTTTTTCCCCGAACCCCGACGCCGACGAGCTCCCTGCGCCTCCCAAATTCGTCCTCCTCGCTCCCTTCCAAGCCACCTGTTGATGCAAAACAGATCTGCAAACACAAAGGGCTAATACCCGATTCAAACGTTAAGGCGTGCCAGCCGATTTAACCTTACTATCGGCAAAGGTGATAACTCGAATACTTTAGTCCTGACAACAACGATGCGCCCGGATGTCACGGCTAAGAGGTACTCACGCGGAACTTAAGGATACGCCGAGCTTGAGTCGACGAATTCCTAAGAACTCGTAACAAAAAGAAAAACGTATGACGAAGTCGTCGAAAAGTAAATGCTAGAATATGAGTAAGAGCGTGTGTTTGATTGATTGATAGATGTCCTGATTACAAGGTCTTAGGGCTTATATTTATACCCTGCTCAAAGAGCTACGACCAGACACGATTAGAATTCGAATTCCAAATTACACGGAACCCGTATACAAAACGACACGAATAACATAAGGAAATAATAAAACTATCCTTCGTGACAAACCGAAACTCCTCCACATGACAACTGGCAGCTTCCGGACTCCTCCTTCGCGTCATCGGCAATCCCCTTGCCATAGTCATCGGCAGACCCTTTTACTTGGTCATCGGCACTATATTACTGTCTGGGGACTTAGTCACATTCAACCCTTCCCTCATCGGCAACCATCCTTACCAGCAACCCGCATCGTACTGCCACCCTGTCCTGCCATCCTGGACACGTGCCCAAAAATGGTGTCAACACATGCCCCCCAGTTTCGGAGTATAAAACTATTAATGCTCCGAAATTCTCTGCAGTAATGATGTCTTCTCCGCAATTAATGCTCCTAACCTGGTAACCGACAACCTCAATCTGGGCAACTCTGATCCTAATCCTCCGCAGATCCCTCGAAATCCACAACTTCCCAAACGGGCATCTCCCTTAGTCGTACATCGGCAACAATACCGTTACAAAGATCTGCCGATGCTCTGCCCAGGATATTCGCAAAAACGGTTACTTCCCCTCTATCCGCCCATCGGCAGGACGACCGTTATAGAATATCACCAATGGACCGACCAGGAGATCGTGCACAGTAAAATATCTTTAGATAATGACCGCTTCCTGTCAAATCACCTGCACAATCCCTGGATTATCGTGCGAACAGTTACCATATCCACTTGAGTACCCTCGGGTTTCTCGGATGCGGCAAAGAAATAAGTCAGATTTGCCCTTGTCCATCTTGCCCTATAAATAGTTCCTTCTTGGGTACTCCTCCCCCATTACATCATTCTGCCATCCAACTTCACTTTTCCAGCGGCGGCGCCATTCTCAATCTTCAAGATCTCCGACAAGCATTCTTCTTCATCAATTCCGGCGTCTTCCAGCGTCCCCTTCACGACAAGATGGCCGTCGGCTTCGTCGTCCCTGAGGTCAGACTTCCATCTCATCTGCCGTACCTTTTTCCTGCATTCCTGTTCATCTGCGATTTACCTTGCCGAATATTTCCTTCTCCTTTTTCTTTGTATCTTTATTCCCCAAAACACCAGGAGTTATCCAACAAAATTGTCATTCCTACCGATCAACCACATCTTCAATGCCTCGGCCCTCTAGGGGATCCAGATCCAACCGACCTTATCAACGCAGAAACCAACAGGATTCCCTTTAGAGCTGAAAACTTTGCTCTAGATCTATGGAAGGACACCTTTCGCTCTTGGCCTAGCCCTACTGTAGGTTGGAAAGACTGGCTCTTGAGGGTCAGCAACTCTTATGAAGTTCAATGGGGTGAGAGGAAATTAGCTCAATGCATTAGGCTGTCCATTGCCGATATGCACAGGAACGAGTCATTGCTGATAGCAGCATCTTACTTTTGGTCAGACACTCTCAACGCTTTTGTTTTTGGCCACGGCCCTGCTTCTCCTACCCTTGCCGATGTAGCCATGCTTACTGGGTTAGACATATCCTCTGCCGATAGCACCCATTTTTTTGATACCGCCCCCAGTGCCAAAGTGGAGACTCGTGCTATCGGCGGCTGGTCAGGGTACATCCAGAAGTACCGTGGGAGAGGGCCTGTCACCATAAAGGAACAAACCACTTTCCTGAACATGTGGCTAGACAAGTTTGTATTCTGTGGTCGATCGGCAGGACCGACTTCTGTCTATCTATCGGCAGCAGAAAGACTGGCTAGCGGTGGTCAATTTCCCCTCGGCCGTTATTTGCTCGGCGCTGTCTATCACCTTCTTCATCAGATAGTCCAGAAACTCCTGCTCGGCCAACCTATCGGCAACTTGGGAGGTCCTTGGTGGTTTATTAATATGTGGCTCAATCTGCACCTGCACAAGCGCCTCGATCTCAACTTGTTCTCTCAGCACTTCCCAAGAGATATAGCCGAGAACCATGTGTTGGGTGAAGAGGAATCGGCAACACGTGCCCCCCTGAACTTTGGCGAAGCTGTTATAGTTTTACCTGGTTCAGGGAACACTCCGGATCAGATCGGCCGATTCTTCGAAACGCTGTATGAGGGTCTGGCCAGAGATGAACGACCATGGCTGGCTTATGACGACCCAGATAGCATGCTCCCTCTGACCTTCAATCCGTTCGACGAAGCTCTTGATAGGGACAATGAGGTGATGATGGCAATCGTGACTCCCAGAGCCATACCAGTGAACTTCTTCGGCAGCACGAAAACTTCTCCCCAAACTTATGAATTTTATAATCCATCGGCATTAGCTCGCCAGTTAGCTTTCGGCCAATTGCCGATCGCACTTCCTTATGCCGATGTAATAAAGCCCAGAGAACCCATCGCTAACCTCCTCGAGTGGACTCGAGTAGCCCAGCTACCACCAAATGCCGATACAGACGTAGATCTGTCAGAATGGGTTCCAGCTGCCTTTATCACTCAAGCATACAAGCTATGGTGGGCAGAATGGAAGGAGAATCTATTCTGCAGATCGGCCCTCTCATACCGCGGCATGATCGACCCCGAATACGAAGTCCCTGACGACACTGTAAGTATTTTAAACCGATGTCTCATTTTCCAATACTATTCCCATCGGTAACTTACCCCTGTATTCTTTTTGCAGATTGACAACACCCCCCCATCGGTTAGCAGGAGTGGCAAGCCGATCGACTTATTCCCATCAGGCCCGATCTCCTCAATCGGCCACAACGCTCCCACTCTGGCTTCCATCGTGCACCGGGGTGCGCGTCTCAAGAAAGTTACCACCAGGAAAACTCAGACATCACCAACGGTAACTGCTTCCACTCTGGCGCAAGCTTTCAAGGCAATCTGTTAAAACCCTTTTTATTTATGCTGACTATCTTTATATCGGTTATCTGTGCTCATAAACTCTTTATCGTTGTTGCAGCAAACTGGTGCATCGGCAAAAGCCAAACGCCAAGGTGCCGATCCCCCCCAGTCTAGCCAGCCAAAGAGGAAAGGCGCCCAAGGTGCTAAGACCGGAACAAAACGTCAGAAAGTGGCAACTCCTCCTCCTCCTCCGGTGTCTCCAATCCCGGTGGAATCTTCCCCTTCTCCTCCAGAAGTCCAGGCACAGCAAGCACCATCTCCTCAATCAATACAGGAAGCACCACAGATGGAAGAACCTCAGCAAGAAGAACCTCAAACGGCAGGTACGTCAGCTGATGTAGGTGAACAAACAACTGGCCCGGCAGGTCCAGTTATATCATCGGCGGTTTCCTCAATTCAAACAACTGTTGTTCCTCTTCCGGGTAACATGTCCCAACAATACTCCTACCGATAAACTTATTTTCATTTATTCTTATAATCCCTCCTGTCCTCTTTCAGGCGATATCGTTCCATCGGCAACATTTGCCGATCAACCTGCAGCTCCATCAGCCTCTCTGAGTCAACGGCAGGAAATCGCCTTGAAGCAAGTAAGTCATCCACTTTCCCATCGGTATCATCTGCCGAAGTTTTGACCATAAAATTGACCTATTTCATTTTCATTTTTAGGAACAAGATTCTCCCGACAGCTTGTTCTCCTTCGCTATTGATATCTTCGAAGAAGAAGGCGAGGAAGCAAGCTCCTCTCGGGCAGTTGGAACTGTATCGGCAGAAACCAGAGCTAGGCTGGAGGAGCTATCGGCCATACTTCATCAAGACACAACTCAACTGGTCGACGATTCTGACCCAGCCAAGGCCCTGTTCAAGACTCTTAAGGGCCAAATTCCTGCCGATGCCAAAGAAGCACTCTTCCACGCTGCACATCTAGAAAGCCGCCAGCTACAGTATCAGAGAGCTACTCGACGCCTTGCCGACAGAACTGCTCAAATCCAGCTCTCTGAGGAGATGATGAAAGAAAAACTCTTAGCCGATGAGAAACATAAGAACATCGGCATCTTAAAGTCCTCAGGTGATGCACTGAAGCAGAAAATGTCTGATCTATCGGCAAAAAGAGAAGCTCTGCTGGCTGAACTCAAGCAAGTAGAAGACGCCCTGTCCCAAGCCCAGCAAGAAGATAGTCAACTGCCGGAGACCATCAAGCATCTTGAACAGGAACGAAACGTCCATGGTCGTAAAGCGCTGCAACTGAAGAAGAAGCTGAAGCCAATTGAAGGTTCTGCCGATGACGATATCAAAGAGATAGAGACAGCCAACCAGATTCGGCTGTGCGCCATATCTGCAATCCAAGCGCTGCTGAACATCTGAAGCTTTCATCGGCGACACACCTTTGTTTCTCCGTTTTTAGCTTTTAGTCTAGCCGATAAGACTGTTATCGGCATCTTTTGAAACATTAAGTCTGCCCTTGAACATTTAAATTCAGCCGATAGGAGTGTTATCGGCACTTAACCTTTTATGCATCGATCCATATGCTGGGGTAGCACTTCTTCAAATATTTGCCATTTAACGCTCTGGGAAATTCAACTCCTTCGAGAGTTTCTAGAATATAGGCATTACCAGGAGCTGAGCGTTTTATCCGATAAGGACCTTCCCAATTAGGAGACCACTTCCCAAACTTTGAACTTTTAGTCCCGACTGGCAAAATCAACTTCCATACCAAATCCCCATCGGCAAACTCCTTAGCCTTCACCTTTTTATCATACCATCTGGCAACTCTCTTCTTATTTTCTTCTATACTCATTAAAGCCTTTAACCGATGCCCTGCTAAATCATCTAACTCATCGGTCATTAAAGTGGTATAATCATCGGCAGCCAATTGATCTTGAAAAGATAATCGCCTAGATCCAGCCTTAATCTCCCAAGGCAAAACTGCATCATGTCCATACACCAATTGATAAGGTGACACCTTGGTTGATCCATGACAAGCCATCCGATAAGACCACAGTGCTTCATTCAACAATGTATGCCACCGCCTAGGATTTTCTTCAATCTTTCGTTTAATAAGCTTGATAATTCCCTTGTTAGACGCTTCGGCCTGCCCATTGGCTTGAGCATAGTAAGGAGAAGAATTCAACACTTTAATTCCCATACCGATTGCGAATTCATCGAACTCCCCCGACGTGAACATGGTGCCCTGATCGGTAGTAATCGTTTGGGGAATCCCAAATCGGTAAATAATATGCTCCTTCACAAAATCAATCATATTGGCCGATGTGACTTTCTTCAAAGGAATAGCTTCGACCCACTTGGTGAAATAGTCAGTGGCAACTAGAATGAATTTATGCCCTTTGCTAGATGGTGGATAAATCTGGCCGATCAGATCGATGGCCCATCCCCGGAACGGCCAAGGTTTTATTATAGGATTCATAGCCGATGCGGGTGCTCTCTGGATATTACCGAACTTTTGACAACCTTGACATCCCTTGAAATATTTAAAACAATCTTCAAGTATGGTTGGCCAAAAATATCCATTCCTTCGAATCATCCACTTCATCTTAAAAGCTGACTGATGCGCTCCACACACTCCTTCATGGATTTCTCCCATCAAACTTCTGGCTTCATCATCACCCAAGCACCGGAGAAGAATTCCGTCGATAGTTCGATAATACAATTCATTTTCAAGGATCACATACTTGGTTGCTTGAAATCGAACCCGTCTTTCAACTTTTTTGGATGGATCCTTTAGATAATCAATAATTTCTTCCCTCCAATCACCGGCACTGACTGCCGATGTCGCATTAATCATTGGCTGATATCCCGAGGCATGCTGGGCCAACCGATTAGCGTCTTCATTATGCAATCGGGGAACATGCTCCAATCGGAAGTTCTTGAATTCTTTTAACAGTCGCATACTTCTCTCGAAATAGGTTATGAGAACTTCACTTCGGCATTCATAGCTTCCGACCAATTGATTTATAACCAACATGAAATCTCCGAATACTTCAACAGCATCAGCACGAACTTCTCTTAACAACTCCAATCCCTTGATCAGAGCTTGATACTCAGCCTGATTATTTGTTGATGTAGCAACAATCGGCAAGGAAAACTCATACTTCCTCCCTTTAGGAGAAACTAATACAATACCGATTCCTGCTCCTCGGTCACAGGTAGATCCGTCAAAGAAGAGCGTCCAGGGTGCAATTTCCAAGGTCTCCACTAGACCGCAATGCTGAGTCACAAGATCGGCCATAACCTGCCCTTTGACCGCCTTAGTCGATTCGTAACGCAAATCGAACTCCGACAGCGCCAAAATCCACTTACCGATCCTACCACTCATAATCGGCATAGATAGCATGTATCGAACCACGTCATCTTTGCAAACAACAGCACATTCGGCCGACAACAGATAATGTCTTAGCTTGATACATGAGAAATATAAGCACAAGCACAGCTTCTCTATGGCCGAATACCTGGTTTCAGCATCAATCAACCTTCTGCTCAAATAATAAATTACTCTCTCCTTCCCTTCAAATTCTTGAACTAAAGCTGAACCGATAACCGATCCATCGGTAGATAAATATAATTTGAAGGGTTTCCCTTGTTGGGGTGGAACTAAAACTGGAGGATTCACTAGATACTTTTTGATCTCATCCAGAGCCAACTGCTGTTCTTCTCCCCAAACAAACTCTTGATCGGCTTTCAATTTAAGAAGGGGACTGAAAGCACGAATTCTCCCAGATAAATTCGATATAAATCTTCTGATAAAATTCACCTTGCCGATCAAGGATTGGAGCTCGGTTTTATTGGTAGGGGCCACTATTTTATTGATGGCATCAATAGATCTTCGACTAATCTCAATACCCCTCTGATGTACCATAAAACCAAGAAACTGCCCTGCCGATACGCCAAATGCACACTTGTTGGGATTCATTTTCAATCCATGCTTCCTTGTGCACTCCAACACTCTTCGTAAATCGGCAAGATGCTTTGAGAAATCTCCAGACTTGACCACCACATCATCAATATAAATTTCTACGATCTTGCCGATGAACTCATGAAATATAAAATTCATAGCCCTTTGATAAGTAGCACCGGCATTCCTTAACCCAAAAGTCATGACTATCCATTCAAATAGTCCAACATGACCAGGACACCTGAATGCGGTTTTTGGAATATCCTCTTCTGCCATGAATATTTGATTGTAACCCGCATTACCATCCATGAAGCTGATGACCCGATGACCAGCCGCAGCATCAACCAGCAGATCGGCGACAGGCATCGGATATCCATCCATCGGCGTAGCTTTATTGAGATTCCTGAAATCGATGCACACCCGAAGCTTCCCGTTCTTCTTGTAAACCGGGACGACATTGGAAATCCATTCAGCATACCGACACTGCTGAATAAACTTAGCTTCAATAAGTTTAGTGATTTCGGCCTTAATATCAGGTAGAATGTTAGGATTACATCGGCGGGCTGGTTGCTGATGTGGCCGAAATCCAGACTTAATGGGTAACCGATGTTCAACAATTGATCGGTCTAAACCAGGCATCTCTGTATAATCCCAAGCAAAGCAATCTTTATATTCCTTTAACAAACTAGTTAATTGCCGTTTACACTCAGGATCTAGTTTAGCGCTAATAAAAGTAGGCCTAGGCCTATCACCACTACCTATATCTACTTCTACCAAATCATCGGCCGATGTGAATCCCTGGCCTAATTTTCCATCATCGGCGAATCTATCCATTAAAAACCATCGTCAGAACCGACTGCTTGGATCGGTGGAATCTCATAATCGGCAACTTTGAGAAAATCTTTCTCCCAAACTTCTCCTGAAATGCACCTAGTCTTTTCATAAGTATCCGCTTCTGCCGATGCGATAACATAAGAAGAATCCCCTGGGACGATCTCAATCTTGTCACCTACCCACTGAACCAAGCACTGATGCATTGTAGATGGGACACAACAGTTGGCATGAATCCAATCTCTCCCCAATAATAAATTGTAGGCACCTTTTCCGCTGATCACGAAAAAGGTTGTCGGCAAGGTTTTGCTGCCGATGGTCAACTCCGCACATATCGCCCCCTTGACCGGAGACACGTTTCCCTCGAAGTCCTTGAGCATCATATCGGTCTTGGTCAAATCTTGATCCCCTTTCCCAAGCTTCCGATATACTGCATATGGCATAATATTAATGGCAGCCCCACCATCAACTAGGATCTTAGTCATTGGCTGCCCATCAACCCTTCCTTTGAGGAACAAAGCTTTAAGATGCTGCCTCTCGTTATCGGCAGGTTTCTCAAAGATAGCCGTCATTGGATCCAGAGCCAACTGAGCTATCTGATCAGAAAATCCCAACTCATCGTCACTGGCCGGTGCAAGAAACTCCATCGGCAACATGAATACCATGTTGACGCCTGCCGATGGACCTTCTTTCTTAGCGTCTGAAGGCTGCCGACTCCCAGAGTTCTCTCCTTTATTTAGCTCTTCCTGCCTTTCACGTTGCAATCTCCTTTTCTGTGTCTTGGTTAATCCTTGAGGGCACCATGGAGGAAGTGGCCTTTGTCTTGCCGTCGGGCGTTGGTTCTCTCTTGACTCCATGCGATGCGTGTTAGTATCCCTGCAAAATATGAATTCATCGGGAACCCGCGCATCAGCCATTCTTTCAAGCTCCTCTTGGTTCCTGGGAAAATACTGGACACGGTCACCGAGCCTATCGTGAACGCTAAGCCTGCCCCCCAGCCGATCATGAACTGCCACCCTTCCTCTGATCGGCCCATTAAATCGTCGTTCATCATCATGATAACGCCGATCGTTCCTGTCGTACCGATCATAACCGTTGCATTCAGGGCAGTCTCTGACAGTAGGAAGCTTGATATTTTCCTCCCAACAATGGATGAAGAATGGGCAATTCCAATGATCCCTGTGCCGATTCCACTCCTGTCGGCGTCTTTCTTCCTCCCGTTGATAATCCTCCTGCTGGCGCCGATATCGATCTTCCCGTTGTTGCCATCTCTCTCGAGGCCTTCTATGAGTTATGACAATACCAGACCGAGGAAGTCTTCCTGAGCTACCCCTTCCTGGACCAAGCCCTTACTTCTCGCATCGGCGGTAGTAACTTGATGCTGAGGATCTACCGATGCACTCTTCTCAGCTGTCTCCGACGTTAAGACCTTAGCCTTCCCCTTAGCGTCCAACATGTTTGTCGGGAAAGGATGTTGGTCTATCTTCATCGGCTTCTGGGCTTTAGAACTGTCAAACTTGATTCTCCCTGACTCTATAGCCGATTGCAGCTGTTGTCTGAATACTTTGCACTCGTTGGTGTCATGTGACGTTGCATTATGCCACTTGCAATATCTCATCCTCTTCAATTCTTCTGCCGACGGGATCGCATGGTTAGGTGACAGTTTGATCTGACCTTCCTGAAGTAGAAAGTCAAATATCCTATCGGCTTTGGCGGTGTCAAAGGCAAACTTCTCTGGTTCTTTCTGCCCAAAAGGACAAGACATCGGCTTCTTGTTTTTTACCCACTCTGCCAAACCGATTACTGGTTCCTCGTCGGAATCTGAGCTTGTTGCTTCGTCAACAAATGACACTTTCTTATTCCATGCCCTCTTAGGCTCGAAAGGCTTGATGTCTTGATCGGATATCCTCTGCACCAAGTGACTTAAACTTTCAAACTCCTGGGAGGCATACTTATCCCTGATGTGTGGCAACAAACCCTGGAAAGCCAAATCGGCTAGCTGCCGATCATCCAGAACCAGGCTATAGCATTTATTTTTGACCTCTCGTATCCTCTGCACAAATCCCTCAACCGACTCATCATTACGTTGCCTCAACTTGACCAGGTCGGTGATCTTCTTCTCATGAACCCCCGAGAAGAAGTATCTGTGGAATTGCTTCTCTAGATCGGCCCAAGTAATTACTGAATTGGGAGGCAATGATATGAACCAAGTAAAGGCCGATCCAGACAATGATGATGAAAATAGACGAACCCTTAATTCGTCCCTGTTACCAGCTTCTCCACATTGAATAATGAACCTGTTGACATGCTCCATGGTTGACGTGTCGTCCTGTCCGGAAAACTTTGTAAAATCCGGTACCTTGTACCGATGTGGAAGCGGGATCAAATCATACGCTGGAGGATACGGTGTCCGGTAAGAATAAGTGTTGACTTTGGGTTTTATCCCAAATTGTTCCCTCATTACTTCAGCAATCTTATCGGCCCAATAAGCATCGGCATCTTGCCGATGAGGCGGCTGCGGATCCGGTACTTGGTGGCGAACCTCCACGTGCCTGTTTGGGACGTGACCTGTATGGAACATTGTATTGGCCACTTGTCCTCCAATCTGTGGACTACCAAACTGCTGTCCACCGATTGGCTGTCCTCCGAGTTGCTGTCCAAAATTTATTGGCTGGTTGGGAATTCCCTGACCTTGGAACCCGGGATAAACCTGCCCTTGCTGGAACCCCGTAGTCTGATAACCCTGCTGGGGCGACTGTGGAAAGGCTTGCTGTCCAAGCCATCCATTATTAGCGTTCATCGGCATAGGTGCTGCCGATGATTGGTAATTGGGTATCGTCGTTGAATTGATATACCCCGACTGGGCCATAGGCCTCTGTTGCATCAGCATTGACTCTGCCGATGCGTTGGGCATCTGGAACATTGAATCTTGAGGATTTCCAGTGTGAGGCCTTGCAGTAGTAGTTGTGGTATACCGAGGACTCTGGTTCACCGGCACATTGGAAGGTACCGACGTCATAGGAGTTTTGCCCCTCATGTCAGTTGTCTGTGATGTTCCCGGCGTCAACTCTGGAGGCATACCATAACCCCACCAGTTGGGGGAAAGATTTAACCCTGACATTGCCGATGCCAACATATCTGTCGTCAGTTTATGCTGCCCAACTGAAATTTGGGGGTTGGTTGCCATCGGCATAGATAGTGTACCGGTAGTCCCCAATGTACTTGGAGGGACGGCAGACTGTGCACTTGCACTCGTCAAGGCAGCCGATGGAGCCGTGACCTCTGGTGCCGTGGGTTGATGATGGGAAGGGCCCACATAATCCGGCGGGATTTGTCCTTCCTTGAAAGTTCTTGCCACGGCGTTGAACACCGTGTTAGACAGTACACCAGCTTGGTTGATCAGCGCTCGATTGATGGCATTGTCAACCATGTCTTGAAGCTTGCCAGGATTAGCGTCGAAAGTGACCTGCCGTGGTGCCGGCAGTGCATCTTTCTGGACCACTTCGCCGCTTCTGTTTATGCTGAAAGACTTCAGGCACTGCTGCTTGAACTCTTCCATGGCTTGGGCAATAGCTTGCTTCTGCTCATCCTTAAGGTTAGCTTCCGTCACGGGGATGACATTGTCTTGATGGAGGTCAGAGATCGACATGCTGATCTTGATCTTGAATCTGTCCCACCGAGCGTGCCAAAAGATGTGTTGATGCAAAACAGATCTGCAAACACAAAGGGCTAATACCCGATTCAAACGTTAAGGCGTGCCAGCCGATTTAACCTTACTATCAGCAAAGGTGATAACTCGAATACTTTAGTCCTGACAACAGCGATGCGCCCGGATGTCACGGCTAAGAGGTACTCACGCGGAACTTAAGGATACGCCGAGCTTCAGTCGACGAATTCCTAAGAACTCGTAACAAAAAGAAAAACGTATGACGAAGTCGTCGAAAAGTAAATGCTAGAATATGAGTAAGAGCGTGTGTTTGATTGATTGATAGATGTCCTGATTACAAGGTCTTAGGGCTTATATTTATACCCTGCTCAAAGAGCTACGACCAGACACGATTAGAATTCGAATTCCAAATTACACGGAACCCGTATACAAAACGACACGAATAACATAAGGAAATAATAAAACCATCCTTCGTGACAAACCGAAACTCCTCCACATGACAACTGGCAGCTTCCGGACTCCTCCTTCGCGTCATCGGCAATCCCCTTGCCATAGTCATCGGCAGACCCTTTTACTTGGTCATCGGCACTATATTACTGTCTGGGGACTTAGTCACATTCAACCCTTCCCTCATCGGCAACCATCCTTACCAGCAACCCGCATCGTACTGCCACCCTGTCCTGCCATCCTGGACACGTGCCCAAAAATGGTGTCAACACCACCCGAGGAACCCCAGTAGCTCCGCCAAGAACCCTGCAACCGTTTGCGCCCCTGAACACAAGCTCTACCCTACCATAGCTCCAACCCGAGCCGTTCTTCTCCAACCCCGGCCGAAACACCGCCGCGAACACTCCACCGTGGCCAGCGTCACTCCGAGCCTCTCCACTACCGTTTCTTGCTCCGTTGGAATCGCGGTGAGCCACCGATGCTTTCGCGCTGTTCAATTCGCGCTCTATTCGCTCGCAATGGCCGGCGTTTGCTCGGCCGAGGCGGCCGTCCGCCGTGCCCGTGGTCACGGGGGCTAGGATAGAGGAGAGTGGGTGAAAAGGGTGTCTCTGGGTGCGCGGGAGGTTGGGGAAGCTAGCACGTCTCATCGCGGAGGCCGGGAGCCCTCCGGCAGGGAGCTGGAGCTCGCTGGAGCCGTGGCGGGAGGTAGGCGAAGCATCTGACGGGCGGGTCCCGCCCCTCAGTGACCTCGCGAGTGGGTGGAGTGCGCGCGCAGCTGGAGTGCATGGGCCGAGCGCTCGGGCCGGCTTGGGCCAAAGCCAAGCGGGCTGGCCGCGTGACCACTGTGTTTTTCTTTTTCCTTTTTGTTTAAAAATGCTGAATGTTTGAATTTGTGTAATAAATCTTGTGTTGATCCAAAAATCATGGAAATTTTTGTATAGATTCCCTGAAATAAGTAGAACCCAAGAAAAATATTAGATTTTATTTTCTAATAGTTTACATGTGTATAAAAATTGCCTCTTTTTTTTTAATGAATAAAATTTCCATGAATTTTAATAATTTAGTGATATGTCCAAAAATCATCAAAAGTTATGGGGAGTCTCTGAATATTATTCCCTAGCTCCACACAAAATTTGATGGCATTTGGATAACGTTTGAATAAAATACTATTAAACCCCTATTTGGTAATTTAATATTATGTCTAGAATAATTAGATAATAATTAGTTAAATCCTCATGATTAGGGTTGAGTGATTTTGGGATTGTGTGATGACCTAAGGTCATTAACCTTAATGGCCTTTGGCATTTAATTATTGTTTGGTCTTAATGCTTAATTCCTATCATTAATAGTTAATTAATAATTAATTAAGATAAGAGGATTAATAATTAGTTAATTTAGGATAATTATGAATTAAGAAAAATACTAATTTACTAATGCAACCTCTTGGGTAAAGACACTAAGATGTTAAACAACTTTAATTATTTTTTATTCTGTGTTGCACCGAGGAGGCCAGTTGTACTTGACTTGGTCCCTTTTTGCATATTTGTCATACGCATATCATGAGCATTCATCATTTTGCGTATAGTGCACGTGACCGAAGGAGCGACCGTTGAACCGAACCCCGAGATCGGTGCTCCGTTCGAGGAAGTAGGATCCGAGACTTGGGAAGTCTCCGAGGGACCCTCTCTGCCCTGCAACCAAGGCAAGCCCCGGATGCATTAACCCCTCCTTGAATGTTTTAAATCTTTTGTCACTTATAAATTGAAAATGCTGCATTAGGTAGTCGAGAATTGGGTTAACCTACTTGCTGCATTTACTACCTTGATATTTGTTATCTTGTCCTTGGCACCTGTTTTATTTTAAAAACTGCGTAGTGATGCTTAGCCCTGCTACTAGATAGGTTTTCAAACAAGAAAGTTTGAAGGGTTGTTGTGGAATGAACTTATGATCAATGAGGTTTCAACTTGAGACCGGTCGGTGGACTTGCTTTAAGAATGGAGTCTTAAAGTAGTGTCTCCAACTGTGTCGGTTAAGGACCGGTCCGTTGATGGCCTGCTGGGTTGAGAATTTATAGTACTAGCCACTTGCCCTCGGTAAGCCCGATCTTTAATCCCTCGACGCCAACAGCTACTCGCACACTGGGCGTGGAGCGATGGCGAGAGTAGTGTGTACCCACCTTACGGATCTGAGATGACCGGGAAACATCTAGATCGGCTGTAGGATGGTGGAGTACTATGCTCTCGGGTGCCGCGAACCTGGTCAAATTTGGGGAGAGCTTGCTTTGGGTTGACATATGCAAGATTTGGATCTACATATGTCGGGTGGTTAGGAACTCCAGCTGGATTGCTAAGCGATTCGAATCGTCGTTGCTCCCCGATTGGGAGACTCAATTCCTTCGACCCTCATCGTAGTTAATTATGCAACTAAGTGATAAAATGAGAAAGGGGAAATGTCTCATGAGGTTCAAATCCCAATTCCCGGACTCAGAGTGACATGAAGCTATGGCCATTGGATGTATAATACTTTAATTTAGGACTAGGAACTCACAGACTTGTCTGTGGGAGGCAACTAGATGGACTGTCTTCGAACTCCTCGGCCTCTTCAGGAGAGGAATTCGCGGGTAAAACCTGAAAGTAAGGATGCACTATTAGTAAGCTTTTTGGCAAAACATTTTGGCTCCTTGCTCAGCCACCCCTTGTCTACCCCAAGCCTACATCCCTAATTTCTTCTCTTTTTCTGCCAGGTAAGTCTTGTTGAGTACTCCCGTACTCAGGGTTTTATAACCCCTGTTGCAGGTGAAGTCCAGGAGCCGACTTGTTTCGGACCCTGTTGTGTGACCGTCGTCGAGGTTGACGACGAAGAAGAGTGAGCGTGACCCATGGGCAGGGTCTGTAAATTTGTAATTTGTGTTCTGAAATTTAAGTTGTTCCGCTGGACCTAGCTTGTAATAACACTCTACTATTTCGATGAACTCCTTTTGTAAATTAAGTTATGTAATACTTCCGCTGTTTTACTCTGAGTTATTATTTTGGTCTTATATCGTCTGTGGTACTGCAATGTCTTCGCAACGAGTGATCCTGGTGCTAAGGTGGCCACGTGCTATCCTGTAAGGGCGAGGAGAAGAAGTTCTCGTTAATTGACCATCACCAGTGGTCAGGACGAGTCTGCTTGATACGCCACAGGTAGCAGTGGAATGAGCATCCAGCAATGCTCATCGGACTTCTAAAGTGGGAGGATCCCCGGCATCACCGTCAGAGGTCCTTAGGACAATGACAGGTGTCGGTGGGCCCAAACACTTAGGGGGTTCTGCCACACCTATGAGCTCCAGATATCAAGCCTTATTAGAGTAGGATGAGAGAGAAGGCAATGTCACTATGCCTCATACCAAAAACACCACATACTTTGAGAGAAGGCATATACCATCACTGCCTTGGTAAGGATCCAGAAATACCACAAAAGAGAGATTTGAGAGAGTCATACAAGGAATCTCTAAGTTTTATTTAAAAATCTGCAAAAACTCCAGAGCTATAGTTAATCAAAAAACAAGAGATATGGCGCTTGACTAGACTGTTCTATCTTTTAACCACTCAAGACATAAGTGATGGTTGCAAGCCCCATGGTGAAAGGTAAAATGAGTAAGTTGAAATCTTAACAGTTTACCCTAACCCAGAGATGAGATCTTGTTTGAACGCATGTGTACCTTTAAGACATAAACCACTGTAGAAACTCTTGAGTCCATCCTTGCTCAGGGACGAGCAAGAGGTAAGCTTGGGGGAGTTGTTGACGGTCCTTAAGAACCAAATATAATCATCAAATAAATAAAGAAAAGGATCCAAATGCAACCAACACCCAGACTTAGGGTTTTATTTGACAGAATTCCACGAGTTTTGGTGTTTGTCTATTTCTACAGGGGGGTATCAGGAAATGTGGAGGAAAGGCCCACATGTCGGGTTTACATAGAGATATTAACGTGCCGCACAATTTTCTATCATCTAGAAGACTCTAGAAGCCACGAGAATGAACGGGAAGCCGAGCGGGCTCGGGGACAGGTCGCCCGCCCTCCCCCCTTGGGCGCCTGCCCTGGTGTTTCGGCCAATCATGTTCTACTTCGCGGATCATGCTCCACCGACCTAAAGGATCAAGGAAAACCGTGCGATTAATGTCAGTTTGATACGACGGCCCAGATTCACTTGAGGGGACTATATAAGCAGGCCCCCTAGCCCCTGGAGGAGACAACCCCTTGATCCCTATTCATTATTCATATACAGTGCAAAAGCTAGGGTTTGGAGATGAGTGCTCTTCTCTCCTCTCTAAACTAGAGTAGATCTACATAGTAGCGAGATGGAGAGCGAGGGAGGATTGGAGGAGAGGCCGGCCTGTCGGTTCTTCCTCCGGTTGTACTTCGCCATGATCAAGCTCTAATCAAGCTTGCTCATGGGATGACTCTGGTAATCTACTTCTATTCCATTATGCAATTACTATCCATGTATGTTCTAGTTCACAACTCTTTTTAGTACTTTTAATCTAGAGGACCCTATAGGTTAGAGTTGTAGTATAGGTGTAAGCGTGGTGCTTAGACCTAGATTACTTGTGGATATCCCCTGTCTAGCTGGATCGTGTGGTAGGCCGCGTAGGTGACAGTTACGTTGGTCCCCTGTAGTCCACCTCCCGTTAGCAGGACTGGTAGGGTTTATCGACCTATGGATAAGCATCCTTTGTGGTGTATTCTTTTCACGTGGGTCGTCCTAGACATAGACATACCCCTTTGAAGTAGAGAAACCATAGTTATCCTCTCTATTCTCCTACCATCGCCCATATACTAGATTGCTCTACTCTCTATTATCACCCATGATTATCTTACCTTTAATATTATTCTTATTCAATTCTACCATCTTTCCTATTTACACCTACCTATCTATCTAGGTTAAGTTAGAACGTAGATCAGTTCTCCCATTTCCCTGTGGATACGATAAAACCTTTAACCGGGCAAAAGCTACAACGGTATCCGTGCACTTGCGGATTTATCTGTGTGCGTATAAATACCATAGTACACTCTAGTGCCATGCTAGGGATGACAACATAGTATTCAAGTGGTGATAGCAAGTGTCAACAGTCACCTCTGACCAAACTCTTCGCAGCCGAACATCACCACGACCCGGCGGACACCGTCGTAGCCGTTCGCCCATCAACGATCGCAGGAAGGACACCCATCGCGACAACCGTGGTCGGGACATTGGCAATTACCACGAACAAAGACGTGAACATGGTCAGGAGGTAAACCAAGACCGGGACCTACGACAAAACCTCCCTCCTAGGGATGCCCGCGAGCGCATCAACAGGCGCATTACTGACAGAGCAGTACATGAAAACGTCCAACGCATCGAGTACGATGCATCCCACGGGCCCCCAGGCCTATGACAGTTCTCCTCACACTTCGGCAAGTCGTATGGCCTCACAATTTCAAGCTCGAGAAGTTCAAAAAGTACGACGGCAAGGAGAACCCTGAGAACTGGATCACTCTCTATGAGATCGCAGTCCGATTAGCAGCAGGAGACTATTTCCCAGTCGTGCTTGACCAAGTCATGCTTGACCAAGCTGGCCACCAATGGTTCCTCGGTCTACCCGAGGACTCTTTTGATTCTTGGGAGGAATTGCGCCAGGCATTCATCGATAACTTCATTGCTATCTGCGAGCAGCCTAGAAACAAATACGACCTTGAGAGGATAAGGGACAGGAAGAATGAGCCCCTGCGCGACTACATCCGACGCTTCTCGGATATGTGCCTCAAGATTCCGAAAATTTCCCACGACGAGGCCATATCGGCTTTCATCAAAGGCTTACATTTCCACAAAGTGTTAAGAAGCAAGCTACTGCGCAAGAGGCCGACCACGGTTGACGAACTTCTCACCACAACCAAAAACTACGCCGATGCCGACGACTCAGAGAAGCTCATCCGAGAAGACGACAGCCGTGGATGCTTCGACATCCGGAATCCCCACCGCGGCGACAACCGCGACCACAGAGAAGGGTGGGATAGACGTTGTGACAATCGCGACGACTTCAGAGGCAAGCGACCTCGTGACAGCGATCACGAGGTAAACACAGTCAAGCGTCCCAATGGACGGTGGGATTACCAGGAAGACTACAACAAGATGCTGAAAGGAACATGCCAACTCCATCCCAAATCCAACCATACGATGGAAGAATGTCATGTCCTCAAAAGCATCTACACACAGCGGGCTGCCTAGGGGGATGCCGCCAAGAAAACTAGGAAACATGACAAGCGTAGTCAAGAAGACGAAGATGACGACCAGGATAGGGACCCACGGCACCAATACGTCAACCCGACCGATGTAGTACACTCCATTTTTTGAGGGAAGGTCTCAATCGAGTCGAAATGAGAAACAAAACTCTTAAGGAGGGCTTGCCTCAATGTAGATAGCACTGATGGTCCAATCGCCGATCCTAAATTCCCTCCCTGGTCGCACCGAGAGATCTCCTTCAACAGGCAGGATCAATGGGCTGCCATCCCAGAGCCCAGACGCTTCCCGTTGATCCTAGACCCATGCATCAACAGCGTCAGGTTCGAGCGCGTGCTTGTCGATGGGGGTAGTTCCATCGACATCCTGTTTCGCAACAGCCTACCTGCTCTCAAGCTAACTCTGGCGCAGTTGAAACCATATAACACTCAGTTCTGGGGTGTCCTGCCAGGACAAAGCTCATTACCCCTTGGCCAGGTAATGCTGCCCGTCCAGTTCGGAACACCAGACCACTTTCGCACAGAATTCGTAAACTTCGTTGTCGCCGAATTCAACGGGACCAATCCTGGGTCGTCCTTCTCTCACCAAGTTCATGGCGGTCCCGCACTATTCATACTTGGTCCTCAAAATGCCAACCGAGAAGGGCGTCCTGACCGTCAGAGGCAATTTCTACACTGCATATACCTGCGAAGAGAAAAGCTTCAAGATCACCGAGGCAATCGACCTCTCAATTCGCATGGCAGAAACGGTGACACAAGCAACACAAATTTCACCCGACCAGCTCAAGCTACCCGAGCAGGAGACTCCAAGAAAAAGCACCAAGTCCAAGGAGCACAAGGAAGTCCAACTCGTCGATGGCAACCCAGAGAAAACGGCTCTCATCAGAGCCAATCTGGATGCCAAATAGGAAGACACGCTCGTCAGGTTTCTAAGGGACAACATAAGCATTTTCGCACGGAATCCCGCTGACATGCCCGGCGTCCCACAAAGCCTGATCGAGCACTCCTTAAACTTCTCGAAGACCGCAAGACCTATCAAGTAGAAGCTACGACGGTTCGCTTGTGACAAAAAGGAGGCTATTAGGACAAGCTGGGGGAAAAAGGGCTTTCTTTAATAAACCCGGCTGGGAGAAAAAAGGCTTTCTTTCTTCGGGCTACTAAAAGCATCAAAAAAATTCTCCTGGGCAGAAGAAGCCAACGTTGCATTCGCCTAGCTCAAAACTTCCCTCACCTCACCACCCATTCTCACCGCGCCTCAACCTAACGAGGACCTGCTCCTCTATATAGCAGCAATTGATCGGGTCGTCTCTACGGTGCTCGTGGTAGAGCGGGATGAACCAGGCCACATCTACAAAGTCGAGAGACCAGTATATTTCATAAGCGAAGTCCTAAACGAATCTAAGACCAAGTATCCCCAGATACCAAAATTAATCTACGCCATCCTAATCACCTCAAGGAAGTTGAAGCACTACTTCGACGGTCATCGCGTTTTAGTTACTACGAGTTTTCTATTGGGGGACATCTTGCGCAACAAGGATGCCAACGGCAGAATTGTAAAGTGGGCCATGGAGTTATGCCCATTTCCGTTGGATTTCTAGAGCCGTACAACCATCAAGTCTCAAGCCCTGGTCGACTTCATCGCAGAATGGACGAATCTTAACACGCCACCCTCTCTAGATGTCTTCAATCACTAGTCAATGTTCTTCGACGGGTCCCTAAACATCAATGGCGCTGGTGCCGGAATCCTTTTCATTTCACCAAACAAGGACCAACTATGCTACATCCTTAGGATCCTCTTCCTGTCATCCAACAATGTCGCCGAGTATGAAGCATGCTTGCACGGCATCCGACTGGCCATCGAACTAGGAGTCATGTGCCTTTACGTCTACAGCGACTCTGCCCTGGTCATTAACCAGTTAAATAATGAGTGGGACATGACTCATGAGAAAATGTACCTTTATTGTAAAGAAATCCGGAGGTGGGAATCGAATTTTTATGGAATAGAATACATACACGTGGTGTGGGACAAGAATCAAGCAGCAGATGCGCTGTCAAAGATAGGATCATCCTCGGCCCAGATTCTACAAGGTGTTTTTGTCCAAGACATTGACACACCAAGCGTCGGAACGGACCTGGTCGACAAGCCACAGAACGAGGCACTGCTTGTCCGAAACACCACTCCAACAACCAACAGCAACGAGTGGCGCATACCTTTCATCAAGTACCTCTCGGACGGTTCAGGATTCCAAGACAAGATAGAGAATGAATGCCTCATCCGATGGTCCAAAAACTATATATTGGTTGACGGCAGGCTTATGCGCAAAAACACAAACTTAGAAGTTGTTGGCGGTTCTTAATAACATATTTACCCCGCCAACATAGTCCATGCAAAGGAAGAAAAGCATGTATTTTACTCACATATACTTATTAAATGCTTACCAAGTTCCACATGTAGTGCAAGTTGTGTTTTGCAGATCATATACAGGCATACAGGTGGAAAGCAAATAAAAAGGCGCAATCCGACACGTCAAAAATGCGCAAATAAATAAGTACCCAAAAGCCCAATATAGAAGTGCGTCAATTTGCAGGTGGATCTGGACTCGGAGGCCCGAGGGGAAGGCAACGGGCTTTTGGCCGGGGCCAGCGGGGCCCACCAGGGGGCGGCCGCCCCCTAGGGTCAGCCGACCCTAACCCAGCCCATCTCGGCACCGCCTTTCTCAGAGGCGGTGCTGAGCCTATCCTCCTGTAGTCCCCGCGTGCAAATTGTAGTTTACACCCTGGGGAACTGACCTTCCCTACCTATTTAAGGAGGGGGAGAGGGAGGCTCCATCCATCTCATCACATTCACAATCAACACTCCACCTTCAAGGCACTTGGGCACTACCTCTTCTTAGTTTTTCCTTTTAGCTTTTAGAGAGAGAGTTGGGTGAGCTATCAAGGAGGGCTTGGCTCCTTGGAGAGAAACTTGGGTATGAATAAAGAATATCTTTACTCCAAGTCCATGCCTTATCATGTCCGATATAGTTCTTCGTATGAACTAGAGTATAGTTCTGATGCTATGGTATATGACATAGATCATAGGCCCTGTTTTATGATGCTAGCATATGAACTAGAATATAGTCCTAGTGAAAATGATATGACATACATTTTTGTATATAGTTCTTATAGTATAATGCTACCCTAGGGCTAGTAGTGTATTATATGAACTACTGCTAGGTGTATGTTGTATTATTCTCACTTAGGACTTTAGACTAATTGCTTCATGTTAATTAATTGCCTACAAATAGCTTTGTGTGAAGATGGGGGTTTATCATGCTCTTTTCAGTAGGCTTGGGCTTCTTACCTGTCGATCCGTAGGGTCCGGGACCCGGGGGAGTCCGAGTAGGTTCTTTGCATGTAAGCATGGTGCTTGGGTGTAAAGGCCGGGTAAATGCATTGTCCTAGTCCATGGTAGAGGGGATGGCGGCAGGTGGTGACAGCCCTGTCCGTCCTTGGCATTCCCCCATGTTCGGCTAGGGTGTAGGAGTCTAAATAATTGCGGAGGTTGCTGGCAGACTAGTACTCGCGTAACCTCCCAAACCATCTAAACACAGGACTAGTTCTAAGTAGTATAATTACATGATTAACTTGTTCTATGACATGATCTGTATCTAGGACCACACCTGCTCCAATAGGTTGTTTGTTTATTCTTTGATTCAATTCATTCTTTTAGTCTCTTTTTATTCCTTAGCCCATGTGCCATGCCTAGATTGTGATGGATCACTATTCTACATATAAATGCTTATCACCTGTTTTGACCTTTGATTCCATTATTGCTATCATAATTACTTTGATCTATGCTTATCTTAGAATACTTAACATATTAAGCCTTCCTTAGAGTGAACCTATAAATACGACACTCGGTAAATCCCCGGGTTGAAATGCTACACGATAATTCCTGTCCGCTTGCGGTACTTAAACTCCAAACATAAGGAACCATCACCCCAGTATATACTTAACACTGTTGCTAGACATGCGCTGAGCTAGTGACTTGTTAAGGAATACCAACATGGCAATCCTAGTGCCACTACCATGATTAAGAACTGGAACCCTACCCTAACGGTAATAAGGCGCCGTTATCGGGAAGGTAGATCTAGCTTCCTATTCAAAGTGGTGATACTACGGATCTGCCAATATGACACTGCCAATGTCATTATCATGAGTAGAGCAGAACCCTATTCTAGGTAGTGATGCTAAGAAACGTTAACAAGCATTTCTGGCACTGTTGCTTAGGATAGATTTATACTCTAATCTTGGTGATTGCATTAGTAAGTGTTATCATGACATTTCCAACATCGTTGCTAAGGACAGATTAAACCCTGTTCTTAGTGATGACGTTAAGAAATGCCAACAAGCATTTCTGGCGCCGTTGCCGGGGAAGGCTAATATGAAAATGATTCTAGATAAATATAATCAAGTAATCTGATGTGCGTAATGAGTCAATTGTTATGCAGGCTAACTCTGCCTGTTTTCTCCCTGTTGTGGATGAAACAGGAGGAATAGTGTATGCCTGGTTTCTCTTTGCCGGAAAACTACATCTCCAATCCCGAGGCACTCCTAAGGACTAGACAGTCTCGAACTGTTTCGTCTTCTGCTACTCCACCGACAAGTGAACCAGCCGGTACCGCACCAACCCTGAATGAACTCATGGCCGCCGAGAAGACACTCCGCGAGTTCTCCATGCCCACTGTCACCAATGTGGCCACTGGCCCCGCTGTTGACACGGCCGGCAAGAACTTCAAGCTACGCACTGGCCTGATCACCATGGTGCAGGTGAGCCCATTTTGTGGCTTGCCAAGCGAGGATGCGAATGCACACCTTCAACACTTCCTGGAGCTATGTGACACGATTGTCATCAAGGACATCACTCCTGATGTCATTCGGCTCCGCCTCTTTCCTTTCTCCCTCGTGGGGAAGGCGAAGATTTGGTTCTATCAAGATAAGGAAGCTGTCACCACGTGGGCAAAATGCTCCACGGCATTACTCGCCAAGTTCTTCCCCATAAGCAAAACCAATGCTTTGAGGGGAAGGATTGCCAGTTTTCATCAAAATGCCAGCGAAACAATCCCTGAAGCATGGGAGTGGCTACAAGAGTACATCCTAAGCTGCCCCCATCACAGCATGGAGAACTGGATGGTGCTCCAGAACTTCTACAATGGGCTCACGCCCATGTCGAAGGGACACCTAGACGCCGCCGCTGGAGGCGCGTTCCTATCACTTACCACCTGTTGACATCATTTTTGGGCACGTGTCTGGGATGGCAGGATAAGGTGGCAGTACGATGTTTACAAAGTGGGTTGCCGATGAGGATGGTTGCCGGTGAGGGAGAGGTTGAACGTGATTAAGTCCACAGGCAGTAATATGGTGCCGATGGCTAGATAAGAAAGTCTGCCGATGACTATGGCAAAGGGTCTGCCGATGATGCAAAGAGGGAGTCCGGAAGCTGCCGGTCGTTATGTGGAGGAGTTTCGGTTTGTCACGAGGGATAGTTTTGTTATTTCCTTAATTATTTGCATCGTTTTGTATACGGATTCCGTGTAATTTGGAATTCGAATTCTAATCGTGTCTGGTTGTAGCTCTTTGAGCAGGGTATAAATGTAGACCCTAGGGCCTTGTAATAGATCATCAATCAAGAAACCAATCAAACACACGTTTTTACTCATATTCCAGCATTTACTTTTCGACGACTTCGTCATACTTTTTCCTTTTGTTACGAGTTCTTAGGAATTCGTCGACTTAAGCTCGACGTGTTCTCAAGTTCCGCGTGAGTACCTCTTAGCCGTGACATCCGGGCGCATCGCTGTTGTCAGGACTAAAGTATTCGAGTTATCACCTTTGCCGATAGCAAGGTCAAATCGGCTGGCACGCCTTAACGTTTGAGTCGGGTATTAGCCCTTTGTGTTTGCAGATCAGTTTTGCATCAACACATCTTTTGGCACGCCCGGTGGGACAAGATTCAAGATCAAGATTCACATGTCGATCTCTGACCTCGATCAAGAGAACGTCATCCCCGTGACGGAGGCCAACCTCAAGGATGAGCAGAAGCAAGCTATTGCCCAAGCCACGGAAGAGTTCAAGCAGCAATGCCTGAGGTCTTTCAGCATAAACAGGAGCGGCGAAGTGGTCCAGAAAGATGCACTGCCGGCACCACGGCAGGTCACCTTTGACGCCAATCCTGGCAAGCTTCAAGATATGGTTGACAATGCCATCAATCGAGCGTTGATTAACCAAGCTGGTGTACTGTCTAATACGGTTTTCAATGCCGTGGCAAGAACTTTCAAGGAAGGACAAATCCCACCAGATTATGTGGGCCCCTCCCATCATCATCCAACGGCACCAGAGGTCACGGCTCCATCGGCTGCCTTGACGAATGCAAGTGCACAATCTGCCGTCCCTCCAAGTACATCGGGGACTACTGGTGCACTATCTATGCCGATGGCAACCAACCCACAAATTTCAGTTGGGCAGCATAAACTGACAACAGATATGTTGGCATCGGCAATGTCAGGGTTGACTCTTCCTCCCAACTGGTGGGGTTACGGTATGCCTCTAGAGTTGACGCCGGGAACATCACAAATAACTGACATGAGGGGCAAAACTCCTATGACATCGGCACCTCCCAATGCGCCGGTGAACCAGAGTCCTCGGTATACCACAACTACTACTGCAAGGCCTCACACTGGAAATCCTCAAGATTCAATGTTCCAGATGCCCAACGCATCGGCAGAGTCAATGCTGATGCAACAGAGGCCTATGGCCCAGTCGGGGTATGTCAATTCAACGACGGTACCCAATTACCAATCATCGGCAGCACCTATGCCGATGAACGCTAATAATGGATGGCTTGGACAGCAAGCCTTTCCACAATCGCCCCAGCAGAGTTACCAGACTACAGGGTTCCAGCAAGGGCAGGTCTATCCCGGGTTCCAAGGTCAGGGGATTCCCAACCAGCCAATGAATTTTGGACAGCAACTCGGAGGACAGCCAATCGGTGGACAGCAGTTTGGTGGTCCGCAGATTGGAGGACAGGTGATCAATACAATGTTCCGTGCAGATCACGTCCCCAACAGACACGTGGAGGTTCGCCACCAAGTACCAGATCCGCAGCCGCCTCATCGGGAAGATGCCGATGCATATTGGGCCGATAAGATTGCTGAAGTAATGAGCGAACAATTTGGGATAAAACCCAAAGTCAACACTTACTCTTATCGGACACCGTATCCTCCCGCGTATGATTTGATCCCGCTTCCACATCGGTACAAGGTACCGGATTTTACAAAGTTTTCCGGACAGGACGACACGTCAACCATGGAGCATGTCAACAGGTTCATTATTCAATGTGGAGAGGCTGGTAACAGGGACGAATTGAGGGTTCGTCTATTTTCATCATCATTGTCTGGATCGGCCTTTACTTGGTTCATATCGTTACCTCCCAACTCAGTAATTACTTGGGCCGATCTAGAGAAGCAATTCCACAAATACTTCTTCTCGGGGGTTCATGAGAAGAAGATCACCGACTTGGTCAAGTTGAGACAACGTAATGATGAGTCGGTTGAGGGATTTGTGCAGAGGATACGAGAGGTCAAGAATAAATGCTATAGCCTGGTTCTGGATGATCGGCAGCTAGCCGATTTGGCTTTCCAGGGTTTGTTGCCACATATCAGGGATAAGTATGCCTCTCAGGAGTTCGAAAGTTTAAGTCATTTGGTGCAGAGGATTTCTGATCAAGACATCAAGCCTTTTGAGCCTAAGAGAGCATGGAATAAGAAAGTGTCATTTGTCGATGAAGCAACAAGCTCAGATTCTGATGAAGAACCAGTAATCGGTTTGGCAGAGTGGGTAAAAAACAAGAAGCCGATGTCTTGTCCTTTTGGGCAGAAGGAACCAGAGAAGTTTGCTTTTGACACCGCTAAGGCTGATAGGATATTTGACTTTCTACTTCAGGAAGGTCAGATCAAACTGTCACCTAACCATGTGATCCCATCGGCAGAAGAGTTGAAGAGGATGAGATATTGCAAGTGGCATAATGCAACTTCCCATGACACCAACGAGTGCAAAGTATTCAGACAGCAGCTGCAATCGGCTATAGAGTCAGGGAGAATCAAGTTTGACAGTTCCAAAGCCCAGAAGCCGATGAAGATAGACCAACATCCTTTCCCGACAAACATGTTGGATGCTAAGGGGAAGGCTAAGGTCTTAACATCGGAGACAGCTGAGAAGAGTGCATCGGTAGATCCTCAGCATCAAGTTACTACTGCCGATGCAAGAAGTAAGGGCTTGGTCCAGGAAGGAACTAGCTCAGGAAGGCTTCCTCGATCTGGTATCGTCATAACTCATAGAAGGCCTCGAGAAAAATGGCAACAACGGGAAGATCGGTATCGGCGCCAGCAGGAAGATTATCGACGGGAAGAAGAAAGACGCCGACAGGAGTGGAATCGGCACAGGGATCATTGGAATTGTCCATTCTTCATCCATTGTTGGGAGGAGAATATCAAGCTTCCTACTGTCAGAGACTGCCCTGAATGCAACGGTTATGATCGGTACGATAGGATCGATCGGCATTATCATAATGATGAACGGCGATTTAATGGGCCGATCAGAGGAAGGGTGTCAGTTCATGACCGGCTGGGGGGCAGATATAGCGGGCATGACAGACTTAGTGACCGTGTCCAGTATTTTCCCAGGAACCAAGAAGAGCTCGAGGGAATGGCTGATGCGCGGGTTCCCGATGAATTCATATTTTGCAGGGATGCTAACACGCATCGTATGGAGTCAAGGGAGAACCGACGCCCGACGGCAAGGCAAAGGCCACTTCCTCCATGGTGCCCTGGAGGATTAACCAAGACACAGAAAAGGAGATTGCAACGTGAAAGGCAAGAAGAGCTAAACAAGGGAGAGAACTCTGGAAGTCGGCAGCCGTCAGACACTAAGAGGGAAGGTCCATCGGCAGGCGTCAACATGGTCTTCATGTTGCCGATGGAGTTTCTTGCACCAGCCAGTGATGATGAGTTGGAATTTTATGATCAGATAGCTCAGTTGGCTCTGGATCCGATGACGGCTATCTTTGAGAAACCTGCCGATGACGAGAGGCAGCATCTTAAAGCTCTGTTCCTCAAAGGAAGGGTTGATGGGCAGCCAATGACCAAGATCCTAGTTGATGGTGGAGCTGCTATTAATATTATGCCGTATGCAGTATATCGGAAGCTTGGGAAAGGGGATCAAGATTTGACCAAGACCGATATGATGCTCAAAGACTTTGAAGGAAACGTGTCTCCAGTCAAGGGGGCGATATGTGCAGAGTTGACCATCGACAGCAAAACCTTGCCGACAACTTTTTTCGTGATCAGCGGAAAAGGTGCTTACAACTTATTGTTGGGAAGAGATTGGATTCATGCCAATTGTTGTATCCCATCTACAATGCATCAATGCTTGGTTCAGTGGGTAGGTGACAAGATTGAGATTGTCCCAGGAGATTCTTCTTATGTTATCGCATCGGCAGAAGCGGATACTTACGAAAGGACCAGGTGCATTTCAGGAGAAGTTTGGGAGAAAGATTTTCTCAAAGTTGCCGATTATGAGATTCCACCGATCCAAGCAGTCGGTTCTGACGACGGTTTTTAATGGATAGATTCGCCGATGATGGAAAATTAGGCCAGGGATTCACATCGGCCGATGATTTGGTAGAAGTAGATATAGGTAGTGGTGATAAGCCTAGGCCTACTTTTATTAGTGCTAAATTAGATCCTGAGAGTAAGCAACAATTGACTAGTTTGTTAAAGGAATATAAAGATTGCTTTGCTTGGGATTATACTGAGATGCCTGGTTTAGACCGATCAATTGTTGAACATCGGTTACCCATCAAGTCTGGATTTCGGCCACATCAGCAACCAGCCCGCCGATGTAATCCTAACATTCTACCTGATATTAAGGCCGAAATCACCAAACTTATTGAAGCTAAGTTTATTCGGCAGTGTCGGTATGCCGAGTGGATTTCCAATGTTGTTCCGGTTTACAAGAAGAACGGGAAGCTTCGGGTGTGCATCGATTTCAGGAATCTCAATAAAGCTACGCCGATGGATGGATACCCAATGCCTGTCGCCGATCTACTGGTTGATGCTGCGGCTGGTCATCAGGTCATCAGCTTCATGGATGGTAATGCAGGTTACAATCAAATATTCATGGCGGAGGAGGATATTCCAAAAACCGCATTCAGGTGTCCTGGTCATGTTGGGCTATTTGAGTGGATAGTCATGACTTTTGGGTTGAAGAATGCTGGTGCTACTTATCAAAGGGCTATGAATTTTATATTTCATGAGTTCATCGGCAAGCTCGTGGAGATTTATATTGATGATGTGGTGGTTAAGTCTGGAGATTTCTCAAAGCATCTTGCCGATTTACAAAAAGTGTTAGAGTGCACAAGGAAGCATGGATTGAAGATGAATCCCAACAAGTGTGCATTTGGTGTATCGGCAGGGCAGTTTCTTGGTTTCATGGAACATCAGAGGGGTATTGAAATTAGTCGAAGATCCATTGATGCCATCAATAAAATAGTGGCCCCTACCAACAAAACCGAGCTCCAATCCTTGATCGGCAAGGTAAATTTTATCAGGAGATTTATATCGAATTTATCTGGTAGGATTCGTGCTTTCAGTCCTCTTCTTAAATTGAAAGCCGATCAAGAGTTTATTTGGGGAGAAGAACAGCAGTTGGCTCTGGATGAAATCAAGAAGTATCTAGTAAATCCTCCAGTTCTAGTTCCACCTCAACAAGGGAAGCCCTTCAGATTGTATTTATCTACCGATGGATCGGTTATCGGTTCAGCTTTAGTTCAAGAATTTGAAGGGAAAGAAAGGGTAATTTATTATTTGAGTAGGAGGTTGATTGATGCTGAAACCAGGTATTCGGCCATTGAGAAACTATGCTTATGCTTATATTTTTCATGTATCAAGCTGAGACATTACCTGTTATCGGCCGAATGCACTGTTGTTTGCAAAGATGACGTGGTCCGATACATGCTATCTATGCCGATTATGAGTGGTAGGATCGGTAAATGGATTTTAGCGCTGTCGGAGTTCGATTTGCGTTACGAATCGGCTAAGGCAGTCAAAGGGCAGATTATGGCCGATTTTGTGACTCAGCATTGCGGTCTAGTGGAAACCTTGGAGATTGTACCCTGGACGCTCTTCTTTGATGGATCTACCTGTGACCGGGGGGCAGGAATCGGCATTGTATTAGTTTCCCCTAAGGGGAGGAAGTATGAGTTTTCCTTGCCGATTGTTGCCACATCAACAATAATCAGGCTGAGTATCAGGCTCTGATCAAGGGATTGGAGTTGTTAAGAGAAGTTCGTGCTGTGCTGTTGAAATATTCGAGGATTCTATGTTGGTTATAAATCAATTGGCCGGAAGCTATGAATGCCGAAGTGAAGTTCTCATAACTTATTTCGAGAGAAGTATGCAACTGTTAAAGGAATTCAAGGATTTCCGATTGGAGCATGTTCCCCGATTGCATAATGAAGACGCTAATCGGTTAGCTCAGCATGCCTCGGGATATCAGCCAATGATTAATGCGACATCGGCAGTCGGTGCCGGTGATTGGAGGAAAGAAATTATTGATTATCTAAAAGATCCATCCAAAAAAGTTGAAAGACGGGTTCGATTTCAAGCAACCAAGTATGTGTTCCTTGAAAATGAATTGTATTATCGAACTATCGACGGAATTCTTCTCCGATGCTTGGGCGATGATGAGGCTAGAAGTTTGATGGGGGAAATCCATGAAGGAGTGTATGGAGCGCATCAGTCAGCTTTTAAGATGAAGTGGATGATTCGAAGGAATGGATATTTTTGGCCAACCATACTTGAAGATTGTTTTAAATATTTCAAGGGATGTCAAAGTTGTCAAAAGTTTGGTAATATCCAGAGAGCACCCGCATCGGTTATGAATCCTATAATAAAGCCTTGGCCGTTCCGGGGATGGGCCATCGATCTGATCGGCCAGATTTATCCACCATCTAGCAAAGGGCATAAGTTCATTCTAGTTGCCACTGACTATTTCACTAAGTGGGTTGAAGCTATTCCTTTGAAGAAAGTCACATCGGCCAATATGATTGATTTTGTGAAGGAGCATATTATTTACCGATTCGGGATTCCCCAAACGATTACTACCGATCAGGGCACCATGTTCACATCGGGGGAGTTCGATGAATTCGCAATCGGTATGGGAATTAAAGTGTTGAATTCTTCTCCTTATTATGCTCAAGCAAATGGGCAGGCCGAAGCGTCTAACAAAGGAATTATCAAGCTTATTAAACGAAAGATTGAAGAAAATCCCAAGCGGTGGCACACATTATTGAGTGAAGCATTGTGGTCTTATCGGATGGCTTGTCATGGATCGACCAAAGTATCACCCTATCAATTGGTGTATGGACATGATGCAGTGTTGCCTTGGGAGATTAAGACTGGATCTAGGCGATTAACTTTTCAAGATCAATTAACTTCCGATGGTTATGCCACTTTGATGACCGATGAATTGGACGATCTAGCAGGGCATCGGTTAAAAGCTTTAATGAGTATAGAAGAAAATAAGAAGAGAGTTGCTAGATGGTATGATAAGAAAGTGAAGGCTAAAGAGTTTGCCGATGGGGATTTGGTATGGAAATTAATTTTACCAATTGGGACCAAAAGTTCGAAGTTTGGAAAGTGGTCTCCTAATTGGGAGGGTCCTTATCGGATAAGTCGATCGGCTCCTGGTAATGCCTACATTCTAGAAACCCTCGAAGGAATTGAATTTCCCAGAGCATTAAACGGCAAATATTTAAAGAAGTACTACCCCAGTATATGGGTCGATGCATAGAAGTTTAGGTGCCGATAACACTCCTATCGGCTGGATCCAAACGCTTGGGGACAAGACTTGGTGTTTCAAAAGCTTAGGTGCCGATAACAGTCCTATCGGCTAGACTAAAAGCTGAGGAAGAAGGAAAGCGCAGATATAATGCCGATGGAAACTCTATGTGTTAAGCAGCGTCTGGATTGCCGATATAGCGCATAGCCGAATTTGGTTGGCTGCTTCCATCTCCTTGATGTCGTCATCGGCAGAACCTTCTATCGGCTTCAGCTTCTTCTTCAGTTGAAGTGCCTTGCGACCATGAACATTTCGCTCGTGCTCAAGAAGCCTGATGGTCTCTGGCAATTGGCTCTCTTCCTGTTGGGCTTCGGACAAAGCGTTCTCTACTTCCTTGAGTTCCGCCAACAGGGATTCTTTTCTTGCCGATAGATCGGATATCTTCTGCTTCAGCGCGTCTCCAGAAGATCTCAGGATACCGATGTCCTTGTGCTTCTCATCGGTCAAAAGCTTCTCTTTCCTCATTTCATCGGAGAGTTGAGTCTGAGCGGCTCTATCGGCAAGACGCCGAGAAGCTCTCTGGTACTGCAGCTGGCGACTCTCCAGATGAGCGGCTTGGAACAGGATTTCTTCAACATCGGCTGGGATTTGGCCTCTGAGAGTTCTGAACAGGGTCTTGGTAGGGTCAGAATCATCAACCAATTGCGCTATGTCTTGGTGAAGGAGAGCTGACAATTCTTCCAGCCTGACCCTGATCTCTACCGATGTGATGCCGACCGTCTGAGAAGAGCTTGCTTCTTCACCTTCTTCTTCAGAGAGATCGATGGCAAAGGAGAACAGGCTATCGGGAGAATCTTGTTCCTGGGAGGGAAAGCAAAATTAGCTCATACTCAGAGAATCGGCAAATAATGCTAACGGTAAACGGTGACTTACTTGCTTCAAGGCGATCTCTTGTCTTTGACTGAGAAGTACTGACGGAGCTACAGGCTGATCGGCCAAAGATGCCGATGGAGCTACAGGTTGATCGGCTGAAATTGCCGATGGAACAATATCAACTGAAAGAAGACAAAAGGAGTTATGAGACTAAATAAGAATAAGTTCATCGGTAGCGATATTGTTAAAGTATGTTACCTGGAGGAGGGACAACGGTTGTCTGAACCGGGAGAACTGCCGATGGTATAACTGGACTCACCGGGCCAGTTGTTTGTTCACCCATGTCAACTGATGTATCTTCTGTTTGAGATCCTTCCTGTTGGGGTTCTTCTATCTGTGGTGCTTCCTGCATAGGTGGGGGAGATGGTGCTTGCTGTGGCTGGGCTTCTGGAGAAGAAGGAGAAGATTCCACCGGAATTGGAGATACCGGAGGAGGAGGGGGGATTGCTACCTTCTGGCGCTTTGTTCCAGTCTTAGCACCCGTGGTGCCCTTTCTCTTGGGTTGGCTAGACTGGGGGGCGTCGGTACTCTCACGCCTGGCTTTCGCCGATGCGCCGGTTTGCTGCAATAATGAACAAGAGTTTATAAGCATAAATATAGCCGATATAAAGATAGTCAGCATAAAGGAAAAGATTTGACAAATTGCCTTGAAAGCCCGCGCGAGAGTGGGAGCAGCTACCGTTGGTGATGTCTGGGTTCTTCTGGTGGTGACTTTCCTGAGGCGTACACCCCGATGCACGATGGAAGCTAGAGTGGGAGCATTGTGGCCGATTGAGGAAATTGGGCCTGATGGAAACAAGTCGATCGGCCTGCCACTCCTGCTAACCAACGGAGGAATATTATCAACCTGCAAAAGGAATACAAGGGTAAGCTGCCGATGGAGGTAATATTGAGAAAATGAAACGTTGGTTTGAATTACTTACAGTGTCATCAGGAACTTCGTATTCGGAGTAAATCATGCCGCGGAATGAAAGTGCCGATCTACAGAACAGATGCTCTTTCCATTCTGCCCACCATAACTTGTATGCCTGAGTGATAAAAGCAGCCGGGACCCATTCTGACAGATCTACATCTATATCGGCGTTTGGTGGTAGTTGGGCTGCTCGAGTCCACTCAAGAAGATTGTTGATAGTTTCTCTGGGTTTTATCACATCGGCATAAGGAAGTGCAATCGGCAACTGGCCGAAAGCTAGCTGGCGAGCTAATGCCGATGGATTGTAAAATTCGTAAGTTTGAGGGGAGGTTTTTGTGCTACCAAAGAAATTCACTGGAATGATTCTGGGAGTCACAATTGCCATCATCACCTCATTGTCCCTGTCGAGAGCTTCATCAAATGGATTGAAGGTCAGAGGGAGCATGCTATCCGGGTCATCATAAGCCAACCATGGTCGTTCGTCTCTGGTCAAACCCTCATACAGAGTCTGGAAGAATCGGCCGATCTGATCTGGATTACCCCCTGAACCAGGCAGAACTATGACAGCTTCGCCAAAGTTCAAGGGGGCGCGTGTTGCCGATTCCTCTTCACCCAATACATGGTTTTCAGCTATATCTCTTGGGAAACGCTGTGTGAACAGGTTGAAGTTGAGACGCTTGTGCAGATGCAGATTGAGCCACATGTTGACAAACCACCAGGGGCCTCCCAAGTTGCCAGTGGATTGGCCGAGCAGAAGTTTCTGGGCTACTTGATGGAGAAGGTGGTAAGCAGCGCCAAGCAAGTATCGGCCGAGAGGGAATCGGCCACCGTTAGCCAGTCTTTCTGCTGCCGATAGGTAGACAGAAGTCGGTCCTGCCGATCGACCACAGAATACAAACTTGTCCAGCCACATATTCAGAAAGGTGGTTTGTTCCTTTATGGTGACAGATCCTTTCCCACGGTACTTCTGAATGTACCCCGACCAACCGCCGATAGCGCGAGTCTCCACTTTGGCACTAGGGGCAGTATCAAAAAAGTGGGTGCTATCGGCAGAAGATATATCTAGACCAGTAAGCATGGCTACATCGGCAAGAGTAGGAGAAGCAGGGCCGTGGCCAAAGGCAAAAGCATTGAGGGTGTCTGACCAAAAGTAGGATGCAGCTATCAGCAGTGACTCGTTTCTATGCATATCGGCAATGGACAATCTGATGCATTGGGCTAGATTCCTTTCACCCCACTGAACTTCATTAGAGTTGCTGACCCTCAAGAACCAGTCTTTCCACCCTACAATTGGGCTGGGCCAAGAGCGGAAGGTGTCCTTCCACAGATCTGAGGAAAAATTTTCGGCTCTGAAGGGGATCCTGTTGGTTTCTGCGTTGATAAGGTCAGTTGGATCTGGGTCCCCTAGAGGGCCGAGGCATTGAAGGTGTGGTTGATCGGTGGGGATGACAATTTTGTTGGACAATTCCTAGTGATTTTGGGCGTAAAAAGAAATACAAAGAGGAAAGAAAAGGAAGATGTTCAGTAAAATGGATTGCGAGTGAACAGGGATATGAAGAAAAATACAGAAGACGGGGTGGAGATTTGACCTCAGGGACGACGAACCCGACGGCCATCTTGCTGCGAAGGAAGCGTTTGAAGGCGCCGGAGTTGGTGAAGAGGGGTACTTGTCAGAGACCTTGGGAGTTTTTGGTGGCGCCGCCGCTGGAAAAGTAAAGTTGGGTAGTAGAATGGTGTGATGGGGAAGGAGTACCCGAGAAGGAACTATTTATAGGACAAAATGGGCAAGGGCAAATCCGACTTATCTCTTTGCCGCATCCGAGAAATCCAAGGGTACTCAGGTGGATATGGTAACTATTCGCACGGTAATCCAGGGATTGTGCAGGTGATTTGACAGGAAGCGGTCATTATCTGAAGATATTTTACTGTGCGAGATCTCCTGGTCGGTCCATCGGCAATATTCTACAACGGTCATATTGCCGATGGGCGGATAGAGGGGAAATAACCGTTTGTGCGAATATCCTGGTCAGAACATCGGCAGATCTTTGTAACGGTATTGTTGCCGATGTACGGCTGAGAAAAAATGCCCGTTTAGAAAGTTGGGGATTTCGAGAAATCTGCGGAGGAATAGGATCAGAGTTGTTCAGATTGAGGTTGTCGGTTACCAGATTAGGAGCATTAATTGCGGGAAAAGGCATCATTACTGTAGAGAATTTCGGAGCATTAATAGTTTTATACTCCGAAACTGGGGGGCATGTGTTGACATCGTTTTTGGGCACGTGTCTGGGATGGCAGGATAAGGTGGCAGTACGATGTTTACAAAGTGGGTTGCCGATGAGGATGGTTGCCGGTGAGGGAGAGGTTGAACGTGATTAAGTCCACAGGCAGTAATATGGTGCCGATGGCTAGATAAGAAAGTCTGCCGATGACTATGGCAAAGGGTCTGCCGATGATGCAAAGAGGGAGTCCGGAAGCTGCCGGTCGTTATGTGGAGGAGTTTCGGTTTGTCACGAGGGATAGTTTTGTTATTTCCTTAATTATTTGCATCGTTTTGTATACGGATTCCGTGTAATTTGGAATTCGAATTCTAATCGTGTCTGGTTGTAGCTCTTTGAGCAGGGTATAAATGTAGACCCTAGGGCCTTGTAATAGATCATCAATCAAGAAACCAATCAAACACACGTTTTTACTCATATTCCAGCATTTACTTTTCGACGACTTCGTCATACTTTTTCCTTTTGTTACGAGTTCTTAGGAATTCGTCGACTTAAGCTCGACGTGTTCTCAAGTTCCGCGTGAGTACCTCTTAGCCGTGACATCCGGGCGCATCGCTGTTGTCAGGACTAAAGTATTCGAGTTATCACCTTTGCCGATAGCAAGGTCAAATCGGCTGGCACGCCTTAACGTTTGAGTCGGGTATTAGCCCTTTGTGTTTGCAGATCAGTTTTGCATCAACACCACCGCTGGGGCCAAGGCCCTGATCGAGAAGATGGTAGAACACCAGAGCTAGGGGCTAGGATAGAACTCAACCACCAGCTGCCAAAACACAAAAAGGCATGCATACCATGAAGGAGACGGATATGCTTGCCGCAAAAATAGATTTATTGATGAAGCAACTCACTGAGAGGAACCAAGAGAACCCGTCGAACTCGGTGAAGGCCATAGACTCGCACATGACATTCAAGGTCTGTGGAGAAGTTGGCCATTCGGGGAATGATTGCCCCGAAACCCGTGAAGACGCTGCCTACATCAACAACGGGTTCCGCCAACAAGGAGGCGCCAACCAAGGTAATGGTTGGAATAATCAGTCACGCTCTTCATTTCAAGGTAATTCGAGTTTTAATTCGAACCAACCTTCATTAAAAGACTTAGTTCTTGGACAGGCTAAAATAAATGAAAGCTTAACCAAAAAGATGCTGTCCAACGACAAAATTTTAGAAAACGTAAATACGAAATTAGAAAACTTGACTTCTTCTGTTCATAATCAACTGAGCTTTAATAAGATGCTTGAAACACAAATAGCTCAGATAGCTGCTGCCCTTCCTACTGAATATAAAAATAATTCTGAAAATGTAAAAGCGGTGACCACGAGGGGTGGTAATACCACTCGTGATCCACCGAACCCTAACGCTGATGCAGGGAAGGACAAAGAGCAACAGGAGATAACAAAGAAAACCCAAAAAGATGTCAGACCAGAAGAAGAGGAAATGGCACGAAAAGACCCATTGGGGTACACGGACACCACGTACCTGCCATTTCCCACAAGAAATAGAAAACAAGCTGTGGATCAACAATTCACTCGCTTTGTTGAGATGATCGAGATGATACATGTAAGCATTCCTTTGATGGACGTTCTACATGTACCTTCTTATGCCAAGTACATCAAGGATATCATCAACAACAAGCGCCCACTGCCATCCACTGAAACAATTAAGCTCACGGAAGAGTGTAGCGCTGCTATACTCAACTGTCTCCCGGAGAAGAGGAAGGACGCGGGGTGCCCTACAATCACATGCTCAATCGAAACTCAGCGCTTTGATCATGCGCTATGTGATTTAGGTGCAAGCATAAGTCTGATGCCTAAAGTTGTCTTTGACCAGCTCAACTTCACTCAACTCAAGCCAACCACGATGACTCTCCAACTGGCCGACTCATCGGTCAGGCATCCAACGGGAATAGCCGAAGATGTACCAGTACAAATTAGAGGACTGTTTGTTCCCGTGGACTTTGTGGTGCTTGATATGGAGTTAACCAAGGAATCACCATTGATCCTTGGGAGACCCTTCTTGAGCACCGCAGGAGCACAGATTGATGTGAAGGAAGGAAAGATCAGTTTACACATCAATGGGAAGGAGGAGAAGTTTGAGTTCAAACCAAGGCATCAAGAGCAATGCTCAATGATCCGGGTTAGATATGGACCAAATAAATAGATAAAAGAGGTGCAGATACAGCCTGAAATTATTTATAGCATCTCTAAATCACTAAAAAGACCTACACAAAAGCCGGAGCAAAAGAAAAAGGCAAGCTCCCAAAAAGAAACATGAGGAGCAAAATAAAGCTTGTAAGCAAAACAAGGCTCCGGAAGAAAAAGAGGGTCCCCTTCCACCAAAGAAGGTATGGAAGGAGATCCAAAAGGCCACCACACCACCAAAAACCAATCAGATGAAGTGGAGGCCAAAGAAGGAACAAACATTTCCGTCCACTTCTCCCGGACAAGGAGATCCATCACCAAGCACGGGAGAAAAAGGTCTTGCTGACCAGACCTAAAAAGGTAAGCCCTGAAAAAAAATAAAACAATAATAATAATAAACACCGGCCAGAAGCTAGCTTTGGGGAGGACCCCCAATCCCGAGGTTATCTGCATTGTATATTTATTTTCATGCATCCTTAATTTTAAATTAGCATGTTTACTTTATGAAATTTCCATGTTTTAATAATTATAAAAAAAGAAAAATGCTAAAAAGACAAAAATATAATTCCACACTTATATGTGATGTAAGATATAAGCTTCTTCCTTGTTGAAATGATGAATAGTTGCTCTATCGTAATTTCTTTCCGGTATCTAGTTTCAACCTTGAATTCTCTAAATTAATAAAATGATTAAATGCGTGGGTTGCAAAATGCTCTATCTAAAGTCTAAAGTAATTAATGGATATATTTGTGATGATCTGAGCTGCTAGTATCCTGTTCTAAACAACGCTAGAGTTCTGGAGTTTTTACAAAAAATAATCACATTGAGTTAGATTAAGCTTTGTTGACCCTTTGAGAGGTTGTCATACCATTGAAAACAAAAATATTTCATTATGTTATCATCTCAAAAGTTTGTTAGAAGGCATATGGCTATGAAAAAGAAAAAAAAGCATCCGAGGAAATAAAAAGGACATGTGTCCGAAACCTCAAAAAGAAAGATCATGAGGAAATAAAAAGGGACATGTGTCCGGAACCTCGAAAAAATTGGGCATGTGCCCAATAGTAGAATTAGCCACATAGCCATGTGTCGCTAATAGACAAAAAAGAGAATGATGGAAAAGAAAAGTTTTCAAAAATTAAATGGTATGATTAACTTTCTATTTGGATCCATGGTTTAATTTGACAAATAAATGTGCTAAGTTTTGGAAATCAAAAAAAAACTCCAGAACAAAGGGATATAGCACTCGATCTGATCAAATCCATCCTGCAAATGCTTAAGGACCCAAGGTATGAGCAATAAGCCCCATGACATATCTGTTCAAAATTCAAAGGAGAAATCTTGTTTGAAGGTATGTACTGGATAGAAGTAAAAATATTGTAGCAACTCCTGATCAACAACCAAGATCTTAGCTTCTTGCTCGAGGACGAGCAAGGGGTAAGCTTGGGGGAGTTTGTTGGCGGTTCTTAATAACATATTTACCGCGCCAACATAGTCCATGCAAAGGAAGAAAAGCATGTATTTTACTCACATATACTTATTAAATGCTTACCAAGTTCCACATGTAGTGCAAGTTGTGTTTTGCAGATCATATACAGGCATACAGGTGGAAAGCAAATAAAAAGGCGCAATCCGACACGTCAAAAATGCGCAAATAAATAAGTACCCAAAAGCCCAATATAGGAGTGCGTCAATTTGCAGGTGGATCTGGACTCGGAGGCCCGTGGGGAAGGCAACGGGCTTTGGGCCGGGGCCAGCGGGGCCCAACAGGGGGTGGCCGCCCCCTAGGGTCAGCCGACCCTGACCCAGCCAATCTCGGCACCGCCTTTCGCAGAGGCGGTGCTGAGCCTATCCTCCTGCAGTCCCCGCGTGCAAATTGTAGTTTACACCCTGGGGAACCGACCTTCCCCACCTATTTAAGGAGGGGGAGAGGGAGGCTCCATCCATCTCATCACATTCACAATCAACACTCCACCTTCAAGGCACTTGGGCACTACCTCTTCTTAGTTTTTCCTTTTAGCTTTTAGAGAGAGAGTTGGGTGAGCTATCAAGGAGGGCTTGGCTCCTTGGAGAGAAACTTGGGTATGAATAAAGAATATCTTTACTCCAAGTCCATGCCTTATCATGTCCGATATAGTTCTTCGTATGAACTAGAGTATAGTTCTGATGCTATGGTATATGACATAGATCATAGGCCCTGTTTTATGATGCTAGCATATGAACTAGAATATAGTCCTAGTGAAAATGATATGACATACATTTTAGTATATAGTTCTTATAGTATAATGCTACCCTAGGGCTAGTAGTGTATTATATGAACTAGTGCTGGGTGTATGTTGTATTATTCTCACTTAGGACTTTAGTCTAATTGCTTCATGTTAATTAATTGCCTACAAATAGCTTTGTGTGAAGATGGGGGTTTATCATGCTCTTTTGAGTAGGCTCGGGCTTCTTACCTGTCGATCCGTAGGGTCGGGGACCCGGGGAAGTCCGAGTAGGTTCTTTGCATGTATGCATGGTGCTTGGGTGTAAAGGCCGAGTAAATGCATTGTCCTAGTCCATGGTAGAGGGGATGGCGGCAGGTGGTGACAGCCCTGTCCGTCCTTGGCATTCCCCCATGTTCGGCTAGGGTGTAGGAGTCTAAATAATTGCGGAGGTTGCTGGCAGACCAGTACTCGCGTAACCTCCCAAACCATCTAAACACAGGACTAGATCTAAGTAGTATAACTACATGATTAACTTGTTCTATGACATGATCTGTATCTAGGACCACACCTGCTCCAATAGGTTGTTTGTTTATTCTTTGATTCAATTCATTCTTTTAGTCTCTTTTTATTCCTTAGCCCATATGCCATGCCTAGATTGTGATGGATCACTATTCTACATATAAATGTTTATCACCTGTTTTGACCTTTGATTCCATTATTGCTATCATAATTACTTTGATCTATGCTTATCTTAGAATCCTTAACATATTAAGCCTTCCTTAGAGCGAACCTATAAATACGACACTCGGTAAATCCCCGGGTTGAAATGCTACACGTCCGCTTGCGGTACTTAAACTCCAAACCTAAGGAACTATCACCCCGGTATATACTAAACACTGTTGCTAGACATGCGCCGAGCTAGTGACTTGTTAAGGAATACCAACATGGCAATCCTAGTGCCACTACCATGATTAAGAACTGGAACCCTACCCTAACGGTAATAAGGCGCCGTTAGCGGGAAGGTAGATCTAGCTTCCTATTCAAGGTGGTGATACTACGGATCTGCCAATATAACACTGCCATTGTCATTATCATGAGTAGAGCAGAACCCTATTCTAGGTAGTGACGCTAAGAAACACTAACAAGCATTTCTAGCACCGTTGCTTAGGATAGATTTATACTCTAATCTTGGTGATTGCATTAGTAAGTGTTATCACGACATTTCTGACATCGTTGCTGAGGATGGATTAAACCCTATTCTTAGTGATGACATTAAGAAATGCCAACAGAAGTCCTGTTGAAATTCATAACTCAAGACGATGGCATCACGCTGCTAGATGACATACACGTTGGATCCTGTGGCAACCACGCCGCTTCAAGAACACTAGTCGAAAAAGCCTACCCAGCAGGTTTTTTCTGGCCAACCGCAGTAGCTGACGCTGAGAAGCTAGTCCGGCATTGTGAAGGGTGCCAGTTCTTTGCCAAGAGGACCCACGTACCTACTCATGGGATCCAGACAATACTGTCATCATGGCAGTTCACCTGCTGGGGTCTTGATATGATTGGGCCTTTCAAACCAGCCCTCGGCAATTTCAAATTTGTGTTCGTGCTGATCGACAAGTTCCCCAAGTGGATCGAGTACATGCCACTAGTAAAAGCAACATTAGAGAAGGTTATAGAATTCCTAAATCAAATCATACATAGATTCAGAGTTCCCAACAGCATAATCACCGACTTGGGCACTAAGTTCACTGGCACTACATTCTGGGACTTCTGTGATGACAGAGGCATAGTCGTAAAGTACGTGTCGGTAGCCCATCCCCGAGCTAACGGTCAAGTGGAGCAAGCCAATGAGATGATTGTAGATCCACTAAAGAAAAAGGTTGTACACAGAAAATGATAGGGCACCAGGGCGGTGGATTAAAGAGTTGCCAGCGGTGGTCTGGGGTCTTCGAACATAGCCTAGTTGGAATACAGGTGTATCCCCCTACTTCATGGTTTATGGGGATGACGCAGTGCTTCCTTCTGACGTAGGTTTTGGATTGCCAATAGTCGAGCACTTCGACCAGTCCTCAGCAGACCATGCCAGAGAACTTGAAATCATCTGCACTAAAGAGAAACATTTGGTCTCTTGCTTTCGAGCAGCAAAGTATCTCGAGGCCATGAGACGATACTACAACAAAAACGTCAAGGATCGCACCTTCGTTGTCGGTGATCTGGTACTCAAGTGGAAAACAAACTAGGAAGGAATGCATAAGCTATCTATGCCATGAGAGGGACCTTTTGTGGTCACCGAGGTTACACGTCCTACCTCTTATAGGCTGGCTTACCCAGACAGAACAAGCCTACCCAATTCCTAGCACCTAGACAAATTGCGGCGTTTCTACTCTGAAGTTTTAGTGCATCTTAGTTGTACCTTTTTTCTGCTGGATAATAATAAAGTTTGTCTTTTTGCTGTATATTTCCAAATATGCAGAACACTCGACAAGTATGACAACATCATTCCTTGACAAGTCACGCAACGAAATCACTCAAGGGTACTCGACATGATTTAGTGATACATCACTCAGAAAACTTACAGCACTCAAAACCATGGTTCTTAAATTTAGACTTTATTACAAACTTTATAAACAAAGTTTATAGTAAAGACCCTTCTGGGCGGCTTCTAGTCTATCTCTATAGACTACTCTAAGAGCCTACTGCTCGGGTCACTCACCCGCACGGGCTTCTTGTGCCGCCGAAGGGGTCGGGGCCACCGACGCCTGGCTAGTCGAGACTGCAGGCGTCGACCGCCCATCTCCTGCAATCGACACCCCCGACAACTCCCTAGACGACCTGTATGACCCTAGCTGATCGGGGGTGAAAGGATCAAGATGCCCAAGAGGGGGGTGAATTGGGCTTCTCTAAAAATTTAAGCAACCTATAAGCACCAATTCAACCCCTTGTGCCTAGTGTGACTAGAGAGCTACCGGATAAAAGTTTTGCAACCTAGTTCCATTCCTATTCTAGCAAGGCAAATCTAAGAATGTAAAAACACAAAGTAATTGCACAAAGTAAATGCTAGAAAGTAAACGAGTAGTGGAAGAAAGTGCTCGGCAATGTTTTGCCGAGGTATCGGAGAGTTGCCACTCTCCACTAGTCCTCGTTGGAGCACCCGCGCAAGGGTCTTGCTCCCCCTTTGTCCGCACAAGGACCAAGTGCTCTCTACGGGCTGATTCTTGGACACTCCGTCGCGGCAAATCGCCCAAAAACGCTCACAAGCTTGACACGAGTCACCCATAAGAACTCTGGGCGGTCTTCGTGCCTCCAATCTCCACCGAACCATCTAGGTGATGGCGATCACCAAGAGTAACAAGTAAAGAACTCTCACTTGACCCAAACAAGGCACTAGAGAGTGGTAGATGCACACTTGACTCTTGGAATTCAACTAGAGAAGGATTCTCACAAGAAATCTCTCAAATCTCAATCCTCTCTAGGCTCTTGCTACTCTCTTGCTCCACAACAAGTTTCTCAGAAGTTCAAATGGGCAAGAGAGCTCTCATGGACGAGGTGGAATATAAATACACCCCACGAAGTCCATAGGTCAGCCAACCGTTTTCCACTGAAAACGGGGTCGCTGGACGCTGTTGATGTTGCATCAGACGCTCTGCACCGAGCGTTCGGTGACACTTCAATGGCTAACTGTACTGTCTCTAACAGGTCACCGGACGCTACTTTCCAGCGTCCGGTGGCACCGTCCGGTGCTCTGAGGAGTTTTACAAACTCCCTGAGTTTAAGACCGGACACTACCCGGTGCGTCCGGTGCTCGGGGAAGGTTTACAACCTCCCTGGGTATGGGACCGGATGCTACCCAGTGAGTCCGGTGTTAGCGTCCGGTGCCTAACCCTAGGCACCAAACCCTCCAACGGCTAAGGGACCTCACCGGACGCACTCACAGAGTATTTGGTGCCTACTTAGGCACCCTAACTTCGACGAAACGCGACCGTTCCAAAATGAAGTTGGTTCCTCTCGATCTAAGGACTATCTCTGAGCTGCCTAGTGCTAGGTTTACCAAGTGTGCACCACACCTAAACCTAAAGCCTTACCTAAGTCAAGCTACTAGATCAAAGCCCCTCTTAATAGTACGGTCAAAGGAAAAACAAAGTCCTAAACTACTCTAAGTGCCCTTCTTCACCATATGGCACTTAGACCTAGTCTAGTCTTCACGATGTCCATCCATCATTTGAAAACCGAAACGATTTCCACTATTAAGTAGGCATGTACGTCCCAGTTCATCGAGTACCTATTACCATGACCTCACTAATGACTTTGCCTCTGCAAAACACACGTTAGTCACAGTAATCAACATTGTCATTAATCACCAAAATAATTAGGGGCCTAGATGCTCTTTCAATCTCCCCCTTTTTGGTGATTGATGACAATAACCTCGAGTATGAAAGGAAATGAGGTTTTCAAATGACTTGGTTTCAATAAGCATGAGACAATTAGAATAAAGGGATTAGGCATGCTTATATCAACCAAGTCTACCATCCTGCATCCAAATATGTGAGATGTATACAACAAGATATAAACACATAAGGCTCATAGTATATCGGTGTTGGTGCAAAAGCTGATCTGCAAACACAAAGGGCTAATACCCGATTCAAACGTTAAGGCGTGTCAGCCGATTTGACCTTACAATAGACAAAGGTGGTAACTCGAACACTTTGGTCCCGACAACAGCGATGCGCCCGGATGTCACGACCAAGAGGTGCTCATGCGGAACTTGAGAACATGCCGAGTTTGACTCGACCAATTCCTAAGAACTCGTAGTAAAAGGAAAATATGACGAAGTCGTCGAAAAGTAGATGCTAGAATATGTGTAAAAACTTGTGTTTGATTGATTGATAGATATCTATTACATCACCACGGGGTCTACATTTATACCCTGCTTACAAGAGTTACGACCAGACACGTCTAGGATTCGAATTCTAAATTAAACAGAATCTGTATACAAAACAAACTCTAATAACTATGGAAAGCAATAAATTATATTCCACAACCGATTGGCACATCGCCATGAATCGGTTGACAAACCCTGCGCCCTTTTCCATGATCATCGGCAAACCACTTTCCATGGCCATCGGTAGCCATCAACACTGGTCATCGACATGAATCCATCACCACACCTGGACTTGGTCATATCCCGTCGTTTTCTCATCGGCACCAACCCTCATCGTCAACTCTTCTGTAGACTAGTCTCCACTCTTCCGCCTGCCGATCTATACTTCATTAACTCCAGATACGCACCTAGAGATACGTGTCCAAAAATAGTGTCAACACATGCCCCCCAATTTCGGAGTATAAATCATTAATGCTTCAAAATTCTCCCCAATAATGATGTCTTTCCGTAATTATCCCTTTCTGTCAGCAATTAATTACCAAATCCAAACAACCGCAGCCCGATCTTACAGCAGGTACCTCAAATTTCCCAACTTCTCGAACCGAATCTCCCCAGAATGCGCTGATCGGCAACATTACCGTTAGAGAAGACTGCCGATGAACCAACCAGACGATCTTGCACAGTAAGATATCTCCAAAATCATGACCACTTGCTGTCAAATCACGTGCGCAATCCCTTGATTACCGTGCGAACAGTTACCATATCTACCTGAATACTCTCGGATTTCACAGATATGGCGAAGAGATAAGTCACATTTACACCTGCCCTTTTTGACCTATAAATACTTCCTTCTTCGGTACTCCTCTTCCACCTTGTCATTCTACAACCTCAAACCCACCTTTCTGGCGGCGGCATCGTCCGAGGACTTCAAGCACTCCGGCAAAGACCTCCTCCTACAATCCTCCGAGCCTTCGATTCTTTCCCCTTCTCGGGAAGAAATGGCCATCAACTTCGTCATCCCTGAGGTCAACTCAATATCCCCTCTCTTCCTTTTACCGTACTCTTGTCATACTCATATTCCTTTGTGAACCTATTTATTGAGTACATTTTTTTTCTTTGTTTCTTTCCTGTTCTTTCAACCTTCAAACCCTTTAGGAATTGGCTGATAAGATTGTGATTCCTACCGATCAACCTCACTTCCAGTGCCTCGGTCCATTGGGAAACCCAGATCCTACCGATCTGATAAACACAGAGACAAATAGGATCCCTTTTAGAACCGAGAATTTCTCCTTCGATCCATTGAAAGACACTTTCCGTTCCTGGCCCAGTCCTACCAAGGGATGGAAAGATTGGTTCCTGAGAATCAGCAACTCAAATGAAGTCCAATGGGGTGAGCGGAAATTGGACCAGTGCATTAGGCTATCCATTGCCGATACGGAGAGGAACGAGTCGCTGCTGATAGCCGCTTCATACTTTTGGTCAGATACCCTCAATGGTTTTGTATTCGGCCATGGTTCTGCTTCTCCCTCTCTTGCCGATGTGCTTATGCTCACTGGCTTAGATATATCAACTGCCGATAACAGTCACCTATTTGATAATAAGCCTAGTTCTAAGGTAGAAACTCGCAGCATCGGTGGTTGGTCTGGGTACATTCAGAAGTACCAATAAACAAGACCTGTTGGGTAAAGGGAACACACCATTTTTTTTAAATATGTGGCTGGATAAATTCGTATTTTGCGGCCGATCGGCAGGACCAACTTCTGTTTACCTATCGGCAGCAGAGAAATTAGCCGGCGGTGGTCGTTTTCCCCGCGGCCGATATTTGTTAGGCTCTGTCTATCACCTTCTTCATCAAGTAGCTGAAAAGCTTTTGCTAGGCCAACCGATCGGCAACTTAGGGGGACCTTGGTGGTTCATCAATCTGTGGCTCAGCGTTCATATGGATAAGCGTCTTGGATTCAATCTCTTCGTACAGCGCTTTCCTAGAGACATAGCCGAAGATCATGAATTGGACGAGGAAGAATCGGAAACTCGCTCCCCTTTGAACTATGGTGAGGCCGCCATAGTCTTACCTGGTACCGGTGGCAATGAAGACTAGGTCAGCCAATTCTTCCAGACTCTCTATGTGGGTCTGGCCAAAGACCAGCGGGCATGGATGCCTTATGAGGATCCAGAAACCAGATTCCTCTGACTTTCCACCCCTTTGATGATGCCCTCAACAAGGACCATGATCTGATTGTTGACACTTACTAACACCACTTGGATACTAGGTTGTCATCCCCAGCATGGTGCCAGAGTGTACAAAGGTATTTATAAATATGGAGGCTCTCTAGAAAATAATATATTCTATCTGCAAGCGCACAGATAAAACACCTCATTGTAGCATTTCACTAGGTAAGTATTCCAGGTATCGTTATTTATAATTTTGCCTAAGAGAACAGTGGAGATGAATAAAATCTATCAAGGCATAGACTAGAGATAAACTTGCAAGAACATGATTACTAATGAGAAACTCATCACACAGTCACTTACTTTGACAGGGGGTAAGCCATAATAATATTGATAATGAATTATAATCTCATGGGTAAATAACACAGCGATTAGAAAATAGACTACTCCTCATATGTGTAAGGTGACGTCGGATTAGCTAGAGAATGGATTCTAAGTTATCTACTATCTACTAAGTCACAATCTACTCTAGTTATCTACAAGATCATATATAGCATAAAAGACTCATCATTCATGTGTAAGGAACATTGCTAAAGTAAATCAGAGCATCGCAAAACTTACTCCGCAATACAAATTCTGCCTGTCCTATCAACGGAGGGTGGACTATATAAGAATCAACAAAGCTGTCACTATCGGGAACTACCACACGACCCGGCCAATAGGATACATTTGCAGGTAAATAACATCTAAGCACCACGCCTACATGTGATCTACCACTTAACTCCCACGTGTCAAGTGCTAAGCGCTTTGCAAACTTATACATAACCTCAGTATCAATCATAACTATATCAAATATAGAACTAGAGCAAACTAAGAGCATAATAAATAGAGACATAATGCAATTAGAACAAAGTAGTAGAGAAAGATATGAAATAATACCAATCTTTATTCATGAAGATCTGAATCCAGAGCGCTAGGCTCTACTTCTCTAATTCTATCTAATCAATCCTCTAAACTTGAAGGATTAGGGAGTAGCTAATTCTAATTCTCTATGGGAGAGAAGTTCTAAACCCTAACTTTGATGGCTACCTCTGATAATGATTTCTCCTCCCCCCTGGGGTGGAGAGGCCTTGATTATATAGTCTTTTCAAATGAATTTGGGCCATCGGATCAAAACGACCTTGATTGCATGGTTTAGATTCATCCTCAAAGGCGGTGGAGCACGATCCAGGAGATTGGTTCTGATTGGCCCCAAGGCCAGGGCGGGCGCCCTGCCCCCGAGCCCGTCCGGTCTCCCATTCGTTATCGTGGCTTCTAGACTCTTCTAGATTAAGGAAAATTGTGCGGCACGTCATTATCTCGTTGTAAACATGACATGTGGGCCTTCTCTCCATATTTTCTGATAATCCCCTGCAGAAATAGACAAACACCAAAGCTTGTGGAATTCTGTCATATAAAACCCTAATTCTAGATGTTTGGTGCATATTGATCCTTTTCTATGTTTAGTTGATGGTTAAATTTAGTACTTAAGGACCGTCAACAAACTCCCCCAAGCTTACCTTTTGCTCGTCCCTGAGCAAACAACTAAACTCAGATGGATCAGGAGTTGCTTCGATGTTTTTTTTCCTGACAGGCACACATGCTTTCACATAAAAATTCTTCCAGATTAGAGTGAAGTGTCAAGGGGCTTAGTACATGCACTTGAGTCTTAAGTAATCGAAAGACAAAATAATTAAGTCAAGCACTATTCTGGGGTTTTGCATAAGTTTTCAAAAATAAAGCTCAGAGTTCCCAGCTATGATTCTCTCATACATATGTTGTCTAATCGAGCCATGGATCCAAAGGAACTCAGCATATAATTAAATCAAGATCTGCATGTGTGGTGGAGTAAATGATAGTGATGGTAAAAATGTATAAGTGATGATAAAACTTACTTCTCATTGCTCCTCATATTGCTATCTCTCCTCCACTCTTGATCTTTGCCTTGGGAGAACATGGGCTATTTTTTCAGGTAGGTAGTAAATACCCCCTAATTCCACTGTCGGACACTTGTCCATTTTTCCTCTCCGGTGGGCATCTTTGTACCCCTAATTATACTCTGGACACTTGTCTATTTTTACCTCTCGTCTCACTCTTTTTTTCTTTCTTTTTTGAGGTTCCGGGCACTTGCCCCTTTTTATTTCCTCGCATATTTTTGCATAACCGTGTCTCTTCTGCATTGAATCTTTTTAGAGAGAGAGAATAACAATACTTGGGACAGTGAGTGATAATATTTTTAGCAATTTTTATGAATGGTGGTGGATGGTGTAGTAGATGTGTGCAAGTGAATATCTTAATTTAACCACATGAAAAGCTCCTAAGGGTCTACATAGCTCGATCAAACTCAATGTGAATATAGTAAAAGATATTATAGCAAGCATGGCTATGGTAGGAATTTTGTCATGCTAGGAACTCATCATGTGATTTGCAAGTTTTCAAAATAAATCTCCAGAACTTAGTGTAGTAGGAACAAGAATAACAGTAGCTCAAACTTTATGTCATGCCTTTCTCTTACCTAGACTTTAGTTTTATGCTTCCCACGGATAGTAATTTTAGTTTTAGTAATTCCTGGAAGAACCCTCATATAAAAGCTAGGTACTCGAAAGTAAGCAAACAGAGCAACTGTTCATCATTTCCATCATGTATTTTTTGGTCTTTTTATTTTTCTAGAGATTAACACGTAGCAGATAAATGAACACACTTATCTACACACTCTTTTTTATTTTGTTTTCATGTTTATAGAATGCAGTAAATTAAAGCAAGAAAATATTTATTAGGTTCTCTAAGTTTTTCTTTTAAGATAAAATACTAAAAAAGAATAAATAAGAAAAATAAAAAATTACCTGATAAAACGGGGAGGAACTCCCCCAAGCTGGATGTGGTTGTCGGTCTTACCCAATGTTCCAGAATCGCATCATGGTGGTGATGTTGTCATTCATTGTCGTGGTATCTTGTCTTAGTTCTTGTACTGTAATGGCGTGGTCTTGGCTCCACTTTTGTTGCTGTTCCAGGAGTCTTCCATGTTCCGCTTGCGTATTCTGGATGTCGAGGAGGGTGTTGTCGGTACGGGTGAAGAAAGCGCTGACCTCTTGGTAGTAGTCGTTCGTGAAAGCATAAGAGGCGTCGGAGTACCATCCTGCATCGAATTGGGGCGGAGGTCTGGATCATGAAGCTCCATATGGATCAGTGGAGTACCTGCCCGTATGGAAAGGCGGGTTTGTCCACTGGTGATCTTGGCCCTCCAGCCATGTCTCCTCTGTTGGCTCTTGTGGTTGAGCTTGTCGAACCCATGGGTCCCGAAGGACTCGGGCGTTGTAGTCACAATAATGCAGGTGTGCTGCTTCTTCCGGCCCGGGATCAGCTCCAGACCAGGTGCGTTCTTGATGGGTGGTCATCCTTTCAGATGCCACTCATTGTGGAGCTCTCTGGTTTACCGGTGTCACTGCAATCTCAATCAAATAATTTTGGACAACATAGAGGCCAAGGTTCGGGTTAGGTAACCGAATCTTGCCTTTATTATTCTATAACATATACATTATGTTCCCCTCTTTTTCTCAACATCCGAGCTTGCCTAAATGTGTCATAGCCATGATAAATCCGTAACTCATCTATGATTTCCAATGACGAGTTTTCTAGCAAATGAAGACTAGAAGCTAGACAAGTAATGAGTGAAGTACACCCTATAGGTCCGTGAAGACAAGGTATACTAAACCAATGAGAAACCAAAAGTGTAATAGGTAAAGTGGGTACTTTATTTATAGCAGCATATAGAAGTTGTAAATCTCCTACTCTTACTTTTCTAATATCATCACGATGGAAAAGATTGTACCCGAGCCATTTGTGGAACATCCTAAGAGTGGGGTGTTCCATGTCACTGGTTCGGGCTTGGCTATAAAACTAATCTCTAGATGTCTCTCTCCAGAACTGGTGTCTCTCAAAATTGGGTAAGTCAGAGTCAATGTCCAAGATGCATCTTGAAGAGAAACCGAGATGGTCGCTCAGTTCTCTCCAAGACAACATAATATCCTATTTGAACATCTGAAAAGCAATTCCCCCCTCATAATATTGTGAAGTGCAAAGAAATTCAAGGGTGAGAAGAAGGGAACCTAGCTCAGTTATGTTCCAAAAATTTGTCCATTCCACCACCTGGAAAATTAAGTCAAATTCAGTATCCATACATATTTCTTGTAGCAAGATAGGATCAAGAGTGGGAGTGTGAATGAAGTCCTTATTCTTTAGCTGCTGGTAAACTTCCTTTTCCCTGTGGGTCTTTAGTCCAAGGTATCCTATCTTGAGAAGGACCTTGACTTGCGGATTAGATGAAGATGACGGAGCTTGCGGGGATGTCGGGTCGACGCTCATCTCCGAGGAGTGTCGGGATGAACTCCTTGTACCTATGTTCGTGATGACCTTCCCTGCGTTCTTTACCTTCTTGAACATCCTGTATACAAAAGTTGACACACACAACTAGTGGAAAATGTGAGAGAAAATGTTAGTGGTCAGCTGTCCGAAATGTCAGTAGTCTAGGGGTTAGTCGTTGAAGACAAGTTTTTATTTTGGCAGCACCTCCCCCTAAACAACTTTTACTTCCGCTTTGGACAGCGATATCACTACTTTATAGGTGAACCTCACTCTCTTACTTAGAGACTACCAACCTCTCTTCCACTCTTCTCTTCTACTCTTCTACACTACAAGAGCTCCTTCTCTGGAAACTGAAACTTGCGTGCTTTTCTGGAATGCTTGTGTGAAGAAGGTGGAGGCAGGAAGTGGCAATTTATAGGAGGAAGGGGGGACAGGGCGGGCGCCCTCTGTAGGTGGGCGGCCGCCCACCTTTGGTGGCCATCCTGGCTGTCCTTTCTCCAGTCCCTCCTTTGCTTGGTTCTTACGCAGAATAATAGTCATGGCTGGTGGTTTGTCGGTGGAAAAGGGCTGGTGAGTGGAATTGTGTTGGTTGATCAAATAATGTGATGGGGTGTGTGTGAGGTGTGGTGTATGACATGTGGGACCCAAGGAGTGTGGGTCATGCTTCTAGAAGGTTGCTATAATTAAATATAATGCAAGAAAATCTATGAGAATTGAAACTTATTGAAATGATCATGGGAAAATATTTTTGTGCCTCCACAATAATTAATAAATAAGGGTTGTCACACACCACAAATATTATTTATATGGGGCTTTTGATTATAATGTTATGAATAAATGTATGAATTAAATATGAGAGAATTAATGATGCAGAGAAATACCGATTTACCTCCCGGCGAGGGTTTGGGTTTTTTGGGTCCCCCAAGCTGGACCTCCAGATCTTTTTAATCTTCTGAATTACCTTCCTCCGAAGATGGTGTCTCTAGTGGTTCTTCTTCATGAACTTCCTTCACTGTAGAGTCTGTCTTTGGTCTGGGCTTGAATGTGAAGTGTTCTTCTCGTCCGTTTATGTTGAACTTGATTTCTCCCCTCCCGACATCAATGTGGGCATTGGCTGTAACACCCTAGGTGTTAAGCATGCATTTAGCCCTATCACAACATGTATAAGCATTTCCATCAAGCATAGTATCATGAGCATGTCATTCATCCCAAAACATGATTTGATGTGCTTTATTTCATGTGTTTTAATTATGTTAAAAATATGATGCTTACTTCTAAAAATGTGAAATATTCAAACTAGGTTGATTTATGTGTAAGAAGAATTTAGAATATTTTTGTGCAATTTTTGGAGCCATGGAAATTGAGAAATGGAATTTATACAAGATTTCCAAATTGAATTTATTTAAAAAAAAAACTAGAACTAAGTTTTAATTTGTAATTCAAATTCTATTTGGAATTTGGTTTTGCTTATTAAAACAAAGTTGTAGAGTTTTTGTTTTGGAACAACTTTGCTTTTGGAAGCAAGAGGTGAAAACGAATTTAAATTGGTCTAAATTAATTTAGAAAGAATTTGGGAAAAGAATTTCAAAAAAAAGAAAGGGGGGCTGTTCACTGGCGGGCCGGCGCCAACCAACCGGCCCAGCCAGCGAAGCCAGCCCAGGCCTGCCGCGCCGCGTCCACCCCCTCCCCCGCGCGCGCTCGGACACGGCCGCGCCGCGTGCGCCCGACTGCGTCAGGCCGACGGCGCCGCGTGGACGGCATGCGCTGCTCGCCGGCGCCACGAACCCCCCCTTCGCTGCGGACAGCGCCACCTCCCTCGCCATTCTCGCCTCCACCCGGTGCGCGCCCCCTCGCTCTCTCTCGTGCTCTCTTGCCTCCTCTCCGCACGCACCGCGCCGCCGCTCGCCATTGGAGCTCCCCGAGCTCCGCTCGCCATGTTCCCGGCACTCCGTCGCCTCTCAGCGCCTCCTTCCACCTCTCCGAGCTCCGCATTCGTCTTCGCGTGTTCGGACGAAGCTTCTTCGCGCAGGTAAGCGGTTCTAGGGGGCCGAATCGCTCGCCGGAGAGTCCGCGGCCTCGCCAGAGCTCTCCGCGGCGTCGGCATCGCTGGTTTTCCCCCTCTCGACCCTCTCTTGCCTCGCTAGCGCGTGCATTGTGGTCGCCGTGGCTCCCTGAGTCGCGAGAAGCCGCACTCGAGCACTCTATCGGGGCGTGGTGGCCGGCACCGCTGCGGCAGCGCCGCCGGTCCGCCATTGCCGGTGGCCAGCTCGCTGTGGGGGGTTTCAGGGCGAGTAAAGGGGTGGGATCGAGTCGCAAGAGGGAGGCGAACGCGTTGGTGCCATTGGTTCCGGCCGGGAGGCATCGCCGGCGGCGAGCCGTCGTCGGGGATCCTCTCCCCTCTCGGTGTCCTGGCAGGCGGGTCCGCTCGTCAGCGACTGCGGGTGCACTGCACCGGGTGCACCTAGCCGGTCCCGGGGTGGATTTGAATTGTTTTTAGAAAAATAATTTCCAGAAAAATGATTTAAGTGTTCTAAAATCCATATCTTGAGAATTATAGCTCAAAAAATTGTGAAATAAATTTTGGTGTGTTCTCTGTGTCCAGATCTATGGCCTAGATTGTTTGCATGTCATGTTTGAGTAACTTTTCTGAATGAAAATATTTAATCCATGTTTTTGCTAAACTTGGAAAATGCATAGTAAATAAAATATGGTTCAGAAAAATGTGGAACTTGATTTGTTGGCTCTGCATGTATGATTACTCACTGGGAAAATATTGCTACATATTATTTGGTGTATGAATGAATTTATGGTAATTTAAATGCTTGCATGGCAGTGATTTATGATTTTTAATAATTAATTGGATCATGCAATAAATCTGGAAAATTTTGTGGGTGTTTCTTATGATATTAGACAAATTGTAAAAATATGAAATCTATTGTTTGACACTTATATCACAGTAGAGTGATTATACTTACCTTATTAATTAATCTTGTGATTTTTGTGGCTCAAGATAAGTATCCAAAAATTATGAAAAATTTACAGTTAACTTTATGTTTAGCTGGTAGTCTCCTGTAATTTTTGTGGAATTTATTGAGGAACAGAATTGCATGTGATGTCTAATGGGCCTAGAAATGAATAAAGAAAATTATGAATTGTTGTGTATATAGGTTGAATAGGATAAGTTGGGTTTGGTGTATCTTTGAAGCATCATATGGGTTGCTGGTTGCATTTGAAAAATAATTGTAGAAGAGAATGCAATAGATGTTTGATTCAATTGTTGTTCTTGGATGATGTTGACTACCTTGTAATGAGCATGACCAAGTGTATCACCTATGCATCATGTCATGATCCTTTGGTACTTTCTCATACAAGCATCCACTCGGGCATCTCGCACTCCACTCATGAGCATACATGCATCATACAAGCTCGCAGGAGAACGAGGTGGGACCCGAGGAGCCCGAGGAGATTCAGGAGCAGGAACCTCCGGAAGCACAGGAGTCCGGAGAGGAACTATAGGAGTGTCCGGATCACAGACCCAGCACGTTTGAGAAAGGCAAGCCCCGGAGCATTCTAAGTATCCCTATTCTCGCTAACTTACATGATGCACTGTACTTGTTCTACTATATTGCATCTAAGTGATAGGAATTGCCTGATACCGTTGAAGCATATGTACTCCTTGTTATCCCTACTCATTCACCTACCTTGTCCTATGTAGATAGGCGCGGAGTCTATGCTTAGCTTGCTTAGTCCGGTAGAAGTCGGGTGATTTTCTGTCACCTGCGAAATATAGGTGGATACCTGCTTGATTAAGCATTGGTTGCTCAGGGAAAAGAATAACCAAGTGTGGAATGAATTTGGAGACCGGGCAGGGTCTTATGGTGGGTTGACAATAGTGCCCCTGCCTGTGTCGATTAAGGACCGATCGTTGACGGCCCTCTTGTCATGTTGAACGCATGCCCCACACTTAGCTGGAAGGATAAGTCGTTCCGACCGCGAAGCCTGAACACTATCCGGGCCGGGAATCGAGCTGCCATGCGCTGTATTGGTGATGGTTGAGGAGAACGATGAGGGTGCGGCGCGCAACCTTGGTATACCTTGGATACCTCGGTCGCTGGAACGGTCCTCGGGTACTGGCGGTGCCTGCCAAACCCGCGAATTGGTCCTGGATAGTGTAATACGGTGATCTGTAGCTCACTTGATCAGTGAGTGTGGTTTGTGTGGGGAATACCTCGCCAGCTGGTTAGAAATCGATTCGAATCGCCATCGCTCCTGGATAGTGAGCACTTGACATGAGCCCTGTCCTCGTAGTAAGGACTATGGAACACTTGGGCTATCACAAAAGGGTTTTTGAATGCTATGATGAGGTACTATCATATCCTTATACTGGCTTGTAATAGTGCAGGTGCAAACCTAGATGATAGGTAATGATACTTTCAACTTGAGCAAATTAAAAGAAGAAAGATTTATGTAGGTTATGATAGGAAAATCCTACGGTTTTGCAAAATGGTTGTCAGCTACCCCACCATATAGCCTTCATGATCCTTGATGAGTCTTTATTTTAAGTTTATGACGGGTAAGTCTAGCTGAGTACCTTCTCGTACTCAGGGTTCTACTCCAATGTTGTTTTGCAGATGGTCAAATGTACTTTGGTTATTGCATCCTCTGTCTGTACCCCGCCATGGGTGATGACTAGACCAAGGGCGATGGTCACTCCATCTCTTCTTTTGCTTTTGTGGGAATGACCGAACTATGGCACTGTATCAGACTAAGCGTGTGTGTTGTATTTTCGAACTACGAAGCTTCCGCTACTTGAAGAACTTGGTTTGTAATAACTTTAAGAACTCCGATGTATTTTATGAATGTTGTAATCTGGATGTATTTGTGAATGGCGACCGCTAAACTTATTACGATCTTGGCTGTTGTGCGATGTGTGGTTTGAAATCCTTAGAGATTTCACGGACTACCGGGATTATATGGGCTTAAGCGTGATGGTTTGACTATGCAAATGGTCACTGTTAGGCTTAATCTCTTATAATTTGGTCGGTTCTGTGACAGCTGGTATCGGAGCAAGGTTTAGCGAGTTACTGTTCATAAGTACGTTCTAAACAAAATCTAAACCGGTCTAATAATGGATTTTATTAATTAATAATAATCAAGGTGTTAAACTAAGTTTTGGAAAACTATCTAGTGTGCCATGGTCATATCCTGTATGCCTAGTTAAGGACTCTAAGGTGGCTAGTTAAGTACTGACTTGGGGGTTAATGCATCATATTTTTTATTTCGTCGCTCATACGGCATGCAATAGTATGAGTGCCATTCATTTGAGTGGTAATGTATGGATCCATTTTTCCTCTACGCCATGGTAAGTGGGAGCTGTGAGAGCATGATCGGATACACTGCCGGTCTAGGGGAGTGTTGTTAGGTACTGTGTCGTGCACACATGTTTGGTGTGTCTTGGGAACAGTACCGTATGTTGGGAATTCCGTCCTGAGAGGCGATGCCGTCATTAGGACGATGATGTGGGTAGAGACACATCACATGCATGGACGGGTGTCCGTGTATGTGAAGTGCATAGTTTTAAATTTTTGTTCTGCACGATCATACTATGGGTGGGCTGAAATGAGTTTTCTGCAGGTACACTAACCACGTTCTCGCTTAGAACGCTAGTTACGTTATGAGAGAACGTTGTGTGCCACCGCATATACCGCTTAGTGTTAACCTTTGTTTCTAGGTTTGTGAGGTCGTAAGTTCGTGCATGCATCATGTTCATGTCATATCATTGCTTACTTTCCGCCTTAATTTAATCTGTCCCAATTCTAAATAAAATAATTAAAGGTAATCCTCGCTCTTACCCACGGTATTCCATTGCAGCAGATGGCACGCACTAGGCTCACCGCTCGCAAGTCCATTGGTGGGCGGGCCCCTCGCCATCCGTTGGCAGCTAGGAGCTCTCGACATAAGAGCAAGTTCCTGGAGGAGTTTGGGATGCCCACTTTGCTTTGGAGGGTGCTCAGTTCGATGGGGTATCCTGAAGGAAGGGAGCCTCGCTACTATTGGGATAAGGAGCCGCTTGGTGACGAGACCCTGGTGGGGATCGAGGCAGTTGTCCCTACCAGTGGAGGAGATCTTGCTTGGGGCGGCTGGGTGTACGAGTCCCGAGGTGTCACGCCTTTCCACGGTGCCAGCAGGGCAGCTTTCGCAGTTCTGAGGGACCTCATGGAGAGGTTTCCACTGGAGCTGGCCCACGCCTTCGCTGGGGTGTTTCCCCGGGGTGACCCCTACACTTCGGTGTGGGATCAGTCCGAGGTGAACGCTCTAGAGAGGAGTGCGGATGAGGACCAGCACAGTGACAGTGCAGCTATGAGTGCCATGTACGCGTTGATGAAGACCTATGGAGGCCTAGAGCGTTGTTTGGGTCACTTGTCCGGGTCTCTTCTCACCGTCCAGGATGAGAAGCGTCAGTTGCAGCGTGAGTTTGACTCTGAGGTTGAGAGGCTGCAGGCAGAGTTGGCCCGTGTGACCAGAGAGAGAGATCAGGCAGTCCAGAAGAACAGTGAGCTGAGTCAGGACATGCTTGCAGTACGGGAGCAGAAGGATAGGGTGACCACTGCTCACAGGAACTGCGAGCGCATGCTAGTCCATGTTCTTGGACAGAGGAATGAAGCCTGGCACGAGGAGGACACTTTGAGGGCCCGACAGCTGGAGCTAGAGCAGCAGCTAGCTAATGCTGAGGAGTACAATGAGAACTTGCATGAGGAGATCCACCAGCTGCATAACCAGCTCCACCCTCACCACCTGCCTGGAGCAGCTGAGCTAGACTCTGAGGACGAGATGGACGCGGATCCCGAGATAGGAGCAGCCGCTAGTGTAGATGAGGATGAGGATGGCTCCGGCATGGACAGTGACCATAGCGAGTAGATGCTAGGGCTCTAGAGCTATTCCTTCTTCTTTTGTTGTTGTATGTTGCGTGGCATGTCGTGTACTTTTGGATCTGGGCTGTGTAAGACATTATGAGTTCATGCTGAAAGTCCAGTGTATGTATGCTGGCAAGTTGGATGTACGCGAACCTTGTTGCGTAAACGTTAAGGAAGCTGTTAGTGATGTTGTGCGTAGATGATGAATTGTTGTGCCTCTGTTTAATGTGTGAATTTATTCCCTCAGTAAATTCAGTACGGCACGATTCTACACATTTCTACCGTTGATGGCAACTCCTAACAATTGCTTATCATTGACGTATGCAGATGGTGCAAACACGTGGCGGGGGTAACAGCAATCCGGGTCTTGGAGCTGGTACATCCGGAGGTGGGGCTCAACGGAATGAAGACAGAGCACCAACACCGCCACCACCACCGCATCCTCCGTACACTGCGGATGTGTTTTTCGCGCAGTTTCTAGGGAGCCAACGCAACATGGAACAGATGCAGCGCAACATGGAAGAGGCTCCGCGCAACATAGCCGACAACACCTGTCGTGGGGATAACCAGGGTGGCCGTGAAGTAAATCAATACAGTTCGTTCAAGGACTTCATGGATACCAAGCCACCAATCTTCAAGGAGGCTTTGGAACCGCTTGAGGCAGATGAGTGGATCAACACCATGGAGCAGAAGTTTCGTCTTCTCTGAATGACAGAAGAACTTAAGGCTGAGTATGCGGCACATCAGTTGAAAGGACCCGCTGGGATTTGGTGGTCCCATCACCGTACCACCTACCCAGAGGGGACCCCAATTACCTGGAACCGTTTCACCACAGCTTTCCAGGGAAATTACATTCCTCCGGGTGTGGTTGAAATGAAGGTTGGGGAGTTCATGAGGCTGTCCCAGGGAACGAAATCTGTAAAGGAGTATCTACACGCTTTCAACAATCCCGCTCGTTATGCCCCTGAGATTGTAAACACGGAGGCTAAGAAGATTGCTAGTTTCCAGAGGGGCTTAAATCCAAAGATGCTGAAGACCATGGGTACAGGGGCCAGGGCTACCTTCAATGCCTACATCAGTGACTGTCTGACCCAAGAGAACAATAACAACAACTACAGTGCATCCAAGTCACGTAAGAGGGCTTTTGAAGCCGGATCATCCCAGTCCAGGGCACCAATGACAGGGCGACAGCAGTATCGTCCGTCTGCCCCAGGTGCTAGGTTCCGACCGCCGCAGAGAAGGAACACCAGGCATCCAACGCAGCAGAAACCGTACAAGGTGGCGATAGCCCCTGCCAAGCCAAAGGCAATTCAAGCTGCAGAACCTGCCGCCAACAATGCGCCCAAGGGTCCGTGCTATAACTGCCACAAGATGGGGCACTTTGCTAAGGAATGTCCCTACCCCAAGAGGCAGCAGCCAACCTATCCAACTCGTGTGCATCATACCTCGATTGAGGAAATCCCAGAAGGAGAACCGGTAACACCTGGTATGTTTCCTGTCAACCAACATCTTGCAGTTGTTTTGTTTGATTCTGGATCATCGCATTCATTTATGAGCCAAGCATTTGCACAAAAGCATAGTCAACCAGTTACAAATTTGGGTTATGGCTACCGCATCAGCTCAGCAGGGGCAGATGTGTTGACCAATAGAGTGGTCCGAGGGGCAACCCTGGATATAAGTGGCCGAGTTTTTCGGGTAAATCTAGTGGTCATGCCTGGGTTAGTTTTGGATGTTATCATGGGCATGAACTAGATGAGAGAATGGGATGCCGTCATAGATACTGGGAAGAGAATGTTATCTCTCAGAGAACCGCAGGGCAATAGCTCTTTTCAAGTACCTCTGCCCTGTCGTCTTGACTTTGCTAGCATCTCTTGTGCTACGCACGTGGTTCCATTACCACAGATCCTAGTAGTCTGTGAGTTCCCTGATGTTTTTCCTGAGGAATTACCAGGACTTCCCCAAGATAGGGAAGTAGAGTTTGCAATCGAGTTGATACCAGGTACAGCACCAATATCTAGAAGGCCGTACCGGATGCCACCAAACGAACTCGCTGAGTTGAAGAATCAACTAAAAGAGTTATTGGATAAAGGGTTCATCCGGCCAAGCTCGTCGGAATGGGGTTGTCCAGCATTGTTTGTGAAAAAGAAGGATCAGTCATTGCGCATGTGCGTGGACTATCGTCCACTCAATGCAGTGACAATCAAGAATAAGTATCCTTTGCCAAGGATTGATATCCTGTTTGATCAGTTGTCCAAGGCAAAAGTGTTTTCTAAGATAGATTTGAGGTCTGGGTATCACCAAATCAAGATTCGTCCGCAAGATATCCCGAAGACTGCTTTTTCCACCAGATATGGGTTGTATGAGTATCTTGTCATGTCCTTTGGATTGACGAATGCTCCTGCATACTTTATGTATCTGATGAATTCAGTCTTTATGCCAGAATTGGATAAGTTTGTTGTGGTGTTTATTGATGATATTCTGGTTTACTCAAAAAATGAGCAAGATCACGCCGAGCATCTGAGAATCGTGCTGACACGATTACGAGAGCATCAGTTATATGCCAAGTTCAGCAAGTGCGAGTTCTGGTTGAAAAAGGTTCCTTTCCTAGGGCACATTCTGTCGGAAGAAGGGATTGCTGTGGATCCGTCAAAAGTGCAGGAAGGCATGGACTGGAAGGCACCAACTTCTGTCTCGGAAGTTAGAAGTTTTCTTGGTCTGGCCGGGTATTATCGCCGATTCATTCCTGACTTCTCCAAGATTGCTAAGCCAATGACAAGTTTGCTACAAAAGGATCACAAGTTTGTCTGGACGGAAGGGTGTGAGTTAGCCTTCCGCACCTTGCGAAAGTTGCTAACCACTGCTCCCGTTCTGGCACAACCTAATATAGAGAAGCCTTTTGATGTGTTTTGTGACGCATCGAAGAGTGGCCTGGGGTGTGTGTTGATGCAAGATGGCAGGGTGATAGCTTATGTTTCCCGACAGTTGAGAAAGCACGAAGTCAACTACCCAACGCACGACCTCGAGTTAGCTGCAGTAGTGCACGCTTTGAAGATTTGGAGACATTATCTGCTGGGAAATAAGTGTCACATTTATACCGATCATAAGAGTTTGAAGTACATCTTCACTCAGTCCGAGCTAAATATGAGGCAACGACGGTGGTTAGACTTAATCAAGGACTATGATCTGGAAGTTCATTATCATCCAGGCAAGGCTAATGTAGTAGCAGATGCGTTGAGTCGTAAACCGCACTATCAAGTGGTTCAACCGTTGTTTGAAGATGGGTTCAATCTCATGCATCCGGAGGTCTTATGTCACATACAACTCAGTTGTTCACTCGAGAGTCAAGTCATTGAAGGACAGAAAACAGACAAGGGTATTTTCCACATCAAAGAGAAGATCAAAGGTGACCCAAAAACTCAATTTCGAGTTGATGAGAAAGGGGTACTGTGGTTTCAACATCGGTTAGTAGTCCCGAAGGATAGGGAATTGAAGAATTGCATCATGGATGAAGCCCATCTCTCTAAGCTTTCTATTCATCCTGGCAGTAGCAAAATGTATCAAGATCTAAGACCCCACTTTTGGTGGACCAAGATGAAGAAAGAAATAGCCGCATATGTAGCTCGTTGCGACACGTGTTGCAGAGTTAAGGCTATCCATATGAAACCTGCAAGTCTGTTGCAACCGTTATCAGTTCCAGCGTGGAAATGGGAAGAGGTCAGTATGGACTTTATCACGGGTTTACCGACGACCAGGAAGGGGAATGACTCGATTTGGGTAATCATAGATCGATTGACCAAATCGGCCCATTTCATTCCTGTGAAGACTCGTTACCGACCTCCTGAGTATGGCGATATATATATGGCTGAGATTGTCAAGTTGCATGGTATTCCCAAGACCATCATATCAGATAGAGGACCGCAGTTCACCGCTCACTTCTGGGAGCGCATGCATAAGAGCTTGGGGACCAGTCTGATAAGAAGCACGGCGTATCATCCCCAGACTTCAGGTCAAACCGAGAGGCTAAATCAAGTGTTAGAAGATATGCTGAGGGCCTGTGTGCTATCATCAAAGGGATCATGGGAATCATGGTTACCTTTGGCTGAATTCTCATACAATAATAGTTATCAAGAGAGCATCAAGATGGCCCCGTTCGAAGCTTTGTATGGTCGGAGATGTAGAACTCCGTTGAACTGGGTTGAACCTGGTGAGAGAAGATAATATGGTATCGACTTTGTGAATGAAGCCGAGAAAAAGGTGCAGATCATATAGCAGCATATGCAAGCGGCACAATCACGGCAAAAGAGTTACGCTGATAAGAGAAGAAGGCCACTTGAATTCAGTGTAGGTGACTATGTGTACCTCAAGGTTACGCCAATGAAAAAAGTTCAACGTTTTCGAGTTCGAAGCAAGCTTGCACCCAGATATGTGGGACCGTACCAAGTACTGGAAAGGAAAGGCCCCGTGGCCTACAAGATTCAGTTACCTGAAGAATTGAGCTCGATCTTTCCAGTCTTCCATGTGTCGCAACTGCGGAAATGTTTGAAAGTACCTGAGCAAAGAATTGAACCTCGAGGGATCAAAATAAAAGCAGACTTAGAGTATAAGGAGCAACCAGTGGGAATTGTGGATACCAAGGAGCGAGTAACCCGAAACAGAATTGTCAGAACATATAAGGTGGTGTGGAGTCATCATGACGATCGGGATGCCACCTGGGAAACAGAGGATTACTTGAAAACAGTTTATCCAAAATTTCATAAGAAATGGTTAGTAACCCAAAATCTCGGGACGAGATTTCCCTAAGGGGGGAAGGGCTGTAACACCCTAGGTGTTAAGCATGCATTTAGCCCTATCACAACATGTATAAGCATTTCCATCAAGCATAGCATCATGAGCATGTCATTCATCCCCAAAACATGATTTGATGTGCTTTATTTCATGTGTTTTAATTATGTTAAAAATATGATGCTTACTTCTAAAAATGTGAAATATTCAAACTAGGTTGATTTATGTGTAAGAAGAATTTAGAATATTTTTGTGCAATTTTTGGAGCCATGGAAATTGAGAAATGGAATATATACAAGATTTCCAAATTGAATTTATTTAAAAAAACCTAGAACTAAGTTTTAATTTGTAATTCAAATTCTATTTGGTATTTGGTTTTGCTTATTAAAACAAAGTTGTAGAGTTTATGTTTTGGAACAACTTTACTTTTGGAAGCAAGAGGTGAAAACAAATTTAAATTGGTCTAAATGTATTTAGAAAGAATTTGGGAAAAGAATTTCAAAAAAAAAGAAAGGGGGGCTGTTCACTGGCGCGCCGGCGCCAACCAACCGGCCCAGCCAGCGAAGCCAGCCCAGGCCTGCCGCGCCGCGTCCACCCCCTCCCCCGCGCGCGCTCGGACACGGCCGCGCCGCGCGTGCCCGACCGCGTCAGGCCGACAGCGCCGCGTGGACGGCATGCGCTGCTCGCCGGCGCCACGAACCCCCCCTTCGCTGCGGACAGCGCCACCTCCCTCGCCATTCTCGCCTCCACCCGGTGCGCGCCCCCTCGCTCTCTCGTGCTCTCTTGCCTCCTCTCCGCGCGCACCGCGCCGCCGCTCACCATTGGAGCTCCCCGAGCTCTGCTCGCCTTGTTCCCGGCACTCCGTCGCCTCTCAGCGCCTCCTTCCACCTCTCTGAGCTCCGCATTCGTCTTCGCGTGTTCGGACGAAGCTTCTCCGCGCAGGTAAGCGGTTCTAGGGGGCCGAATCGCTCGCCGGAGAGTCCGCGGCCTCGCCGGAGCTCTCCGCGGCGTCGGCATCGCTGGTTTTCCCCCTCTCGACCCTCTCTTGCCTCGCTAGCGCGCGCATTGTGGTCGCCGTGGCTCCCTGAGTCGCGAGAAGCCGCACTCGAGCGCTCTACCGAGGCGTGGTGGCCGGCACTGCTGCGGCAGCGCCGCCGGTCCGCCATTGCCGGTGGCCAGCTCGCTGTGCGGGGTTTCAGGGCGAGTAAAGGGGTGGGATCGAGTCGCAAGAGGGAGGCGAACGCGTTGGTGCCGTTGGTTCCGGCCGGGAGGCATCGCCGGCGGCGAGCCGTCGTCGGGGATCCTCTCCCCTCTCGGTGTCCTGGCCAGCGGGCCCCGCTGGCAAGTGGGTCCGCTCGTCAGCGACCGCGGGTGCACTGCACCGGGTGCACCTAGCCGGTCCCGGGGTGGATTTGAATTGTTTTCAGAAAAATAATTTCCAGGAAAATGATTTAAGTGTTCTAAAATCCATATCTTGAGAATTATAGCTCCAAAAATTGTGAAATAAATTTTGGTGTGTTCTCTGTGTCTAGATCTATGGCCTAGTATGTTTGCATGTCATGTTTGAGTAACTTTTCTGAATGAAAATATTTAATCCATGTTTTTACTAAACTTGGAAAATGCATAGTAAATAAAATATGGTTCAGAAAAATGTGGAACTTGATTTGTTGGCTCTGCATGTATGATTACTCACTGGGAAAATATTGCTACATATTATTTGGTGTATGAATGAATTTATGGTAATTTAAATGCTTGCATGGCAGTGATTTATGATTTTTAATAATTAATTGGATCATGCAATAAATCTGGAAAATTTTGTGGGTCTTTCTTATGATATTAGACAAATTGTAAAAATATAAAATCTGTTGTTTGACACTTATATCACAGTAGAGTGATTATACTTACCTTATTAATTAATCTTGTGATTTTTGTGGCCCAAGATAAGTATCCAAAAATTATGAAAAATTTACAGTAAACTTTATGTTTAGCTGGCAGTCTCCTGTAATTTTTGTGGAATTTATTGAGGAACAGAATTGCATGTGATGTCTAATGGGCCTAGAAATGAATAAAGAAAATTATGAATTGTTGTGTATATAGGTTGAATAGGATAAGTTGGGTTTGGTGTATCTTTGAAGCATCATATGGGTTGCTGGTTGCATTTGAAAAATAATTGTAGAAGAGAATGCAATAGATGTTTGATTCAATTGTTGTTCTTGGATGATGTTGACTACCTTGTAATGAGCATGACCAAGTGTATCACCTATGCATCATGTCATGATCCTTTGGTACTTTCTCATACAAGCATCCACTCGGGCATCTCGCACTCCACTCATGAGCATACATGCATCATACAGGCTCACAGGAGAACGAGGTGGGACCCGAGGAGCCCGAGGAGATTCAGGAGCAGGAACCTCCGCAAGCACAGGAGTCCGGAGAGGAACTACAGGAGTGTCCGGATCACCGACCCAGCACGTTTGAGAAAGGCAAGCCCCGGAGCATTCTAAGTCTCCCTATTCTCGCTAACTTACATGATGCACTGTACTTGTTCTACTATATTGCATCTAAGTGATAGGAATTGCCTGATACCGTTGATGCATATGTACTCCTTGTTATCCCTACTCGTTCACCTACCTTGTCCTATGTAGATAGGCGCGGAGTCTATGCTTAGCTTGCTTAGTCCGGTAGAAGTCGGGTGATTTCCTGTCACCTGCGAGATATAGGTGGATACCTGCTTGATTAAGCATTGGTTGCTCGGGGAAAAGAATAACCAAGTGTGGAATGAATTTGGAGACCGGGCAGGGTCTTATGGTGGGTTGACTATAGTGCCCCTGCCTGTGTCGATTAAGGACCGATCGTTGACGGCCCTCTTGTCATGTTGAACGCATGCCCCACACTTAGTTGGAAGGATAAGTCGTTCCGACCGCGAAGCCTGAACACTATCCGGGCCGGGAATCGAGCCACCATGCGCTGTATTGGTGATGGTTGAGGAGAACGACGAGGGCGCGGCGCGCAACCTTGGTATACCTTGGATACCTCAGATACCTCGGTCGCCGGAACGGTCCTCGGGTACTGGCGGTGCCTGCCGAACCCGCGAATTGGTCCTGGATAGTGTAATACGGTGATCTATAGCTCACTTGATCAGTGAGTGTGGTTTGTGTGGGGAATACCTCGCCAGCTAGTTAGAAATCGATTCAAATCGCCATCGCTCCTGGATAGTGAGCACTTAACATGAGCCCTGTCCTCGTAGTAAGGACTATGGAACACTTGGGCTATCACAAAAGGGTTTTTGAATGCTATGATGAGGTACTATCATATCCTTATACTGGCTTGTAATAGTGCAGGTGCAAACCTAGATGATAGGTAATGATACTTTCAACTTGAGCAAATTAAAAGAAGAAAGATTTATGTAGGTTATGATAGGAAAATCCTGCGGTTTTGCAAAATGGTTGTCAGCTACCCCACCATATAGCCTTCATGATCCTTGATGAGTCTTTATTTTAAGTTTATGACGGGTAAGTCTAGCTGAGTACCTTCTCGTACTCAGGGTTCTACTCCCATGTTGTTTTGCAGATGGTCAAATGTACTTTGGTTATTGCATCCTCTGTCTGTACCCCGCCATGGGTGATGACTAGACCAAGGGCGATGGTCACTCCGTCTCTTCTTTTGCTTTTGTGGGAATGACCGAACTATGGCACTGTATCAGACTAAGCGTGTGTGTTGTATTTTCAAACTACGAAGCTTCCGCTACTTGAAGAACTTGGTTTGTAATAACTTTAAGAACTCCGATGTATTTTATGAATGTTGTAATCTGGATGTATTTGTGAATGGCGACCGCTAAACTTATTACGATCTTGGCTGTTGTGCGATGTGTGGTTTGAAATCCTTAGAGATTTCACGGACTACCGGGATTATATGGGCTTAAGCGTGATGGTTTGACTATGCAAATGGTCACTGTTAGGCTTAATCTCTTATAATTTGGTCGGTTCTGTTACATTGGCAGTGCTCAGAAATGGCCTTCCAAGGATGATGGATACTTTTGAGTCAGGACTCATGTCCAGTACCACGAAGTCTACTGGCACAAGGAAATCTCTTATCTTGACTGGAATGTATTCAGCGATGCCCAACGGGTGTCGAACTGATTGATCTGCTAGTTGTAGGCACATTGATGTTGGTTCTAGGGTCGTATGCTCAAGCTTCTCGTAGACTGATGCTGGCATCACACTGACACTTGCTCCGAGATCACAAAGTGCATTGTTGAAGTGTTGGTTTCCGATCGAGCAATCAATGGTGGGACATCCGGGATCCTTCTTCTTCCCTGGTGGTTTGTTGAGGATGGCTACACTACATTCTTCTGTCAGCTTGATAACCTCAGTGGCGGGCAGTCGTCTCTTCTTGTTAAGAATATCTCTGATGTACTTTGCATATGTAGGTACCTGTATGGCATCAAGCAAAGGTATGTTGACATATAATTTTTGAATGACCTCTACAAACTTACCAAACTGCTCATCCGACTAAAGTCCTTTGTTTCTTCTGGAAAATGCCAAATAGTTGGTGTCGTAAAAATCTTTCCTCATTTCTCCAGTTCTTGGTGGTTGTAGTAGATCTTCTGCTTCAATTGGGCTTTCTTCTATCACTGCTGGTTGCACTGGTGCTACTGTTCTTTGTTTCTCTTTTGGGTATAGGGGATCCCTGGTAGCTTTGCCTCCTCTAGTAGTTATGTTTTTTACATGCTCAATGTTAGTCGCAACAGGTAGTGCAGCAGCTAGCTTTATTAATTTAAGCTCTACCCTTTTATTAAGAATGTTTTGCTCATCAAAGGTAGTTAATAGAAAATCCATTTTATTGTGTATATCTTTTAAAGATGATTCATTTGTGTCTAGCCTTTGTTTAACTTTATCATTAGTTTTTGTTTGTTGAGCAATTATCCCTTTAATGAAAGTTGCTTGAAAGTATTACCTGAATTCATACCTTTGCTATTGGGTTGACTCGAGGTAGGTTGATATTTGTATGCTGTCTCAATGGCCCTTTGATCTTCTTTGAACTTGGCCCTCTGGTCAATCCAATGGAGCAAATTTTCCATCTTGGTTGATAATGCATTTACTTCTTCTGGTATTTCTTCAGTTTGATGACATTTTTGAGCTTTGCCTTGGAACTAGCTTTGGTTTTCTACTATCTTATCCAAAAGTATCTTTGCTTTTCCAATTGTAAGCTCTAAGAATGATCCCTTAGCAGATGCATCTAGGCACTCACGAGCCTTCTGGGTTAATCCATGGTAGAAGGTCTGCATAAGTAACCATCTGGCCGTTCCATGGTGAGGACAATCTGATATGTATCCTTGAAAACGCTCCCATGCTTCTGAAATGGTTTCTGTCTTCTGCTGTTGAAAAATGACAATATTTCCTCTTAAGGCAGCCGTCTTGCCCATTGGAAAAAACTTTGATAGAAAGGCATCTGACATGTTCGTCCAGTTGTTGATGTTATCTTGATGAGTGTAAAACCACTTCCTCGCTTTCCCTTCTAGTGAGAATGAAAAAAGATGAAGCAGTATGACGTCTTTGTCTACTCCGTTGATGTGAATTGTGCTTCCAATCTCTAAGAAATTCTGCAAGTGTGCACTAGCATCTTCATGTGCCTTTCCACTGAATTGTGTAGCTTGTACTAAATTGATGAGGCTTGACTTGAGCTCGAACATGGGTGCTCCTTCTTCTACTGCAAATCATGGACCAGTTGGAATGTTCTCAAGGCTTGGAGCAGAGAATTCTCGTAGGGTCTTTGTCACAGAACCGACCAAATTATAAGAGTTCAAGTGTAGAAACGATCGACTAGCAATCAAGTTTCCAAACTTGAGCCCATATAATCCCGGTAGTCAACTAAAATCACGAAGGACTTCAAACCAACTTGCAACAAACCAAGATCATAATAGTTCAACACAACACAGCGAATGTTACATAGTCATTCATTGCCGTCGAAGCGGCACCACATCGGAGTTACTTAGTTATTACAACACAAGTTTGCAGTAGCGGAAGCAAAATAGTTACACATACTTTCCAAAGTTCATTTCATAAGTTCTTGTTCAGCCAGGGTCTCATGCCATCCTTCCAAAAGCAACAGTTACGAAGTAGTTAGAGAACCGTGCCCAACAGTTTAGTCCTCATCCCCAGCGGGATGGAGACAGGTCTTGCAGAAGCCATCATAAAAGATATCATCTGCAACAGGTGGGAATAAACCCTGAGTACGAGGATGTACTCAGCTAGACTTACCTGTCTAGTAAAATATAAAAGACACCAAGGATCATGCAAGGCTAAGTATAAAGTGGAGCTGGCTTGACTCAACAGTTGCCAAAAGCTTAATTGAGCTATATTATTGTAAAAGCATCATATTAATCTTCATTAGCCTACCACTAGATTAGCACCTGTACTAAACACATCACTTGATTATTACAAGCATTAATAACCATATCAAGTTCATCATATGCTCTTTCTTGCTATCATCATTATCACGAACCAAAGTTCCTTAGTGAATGCTACGTTTGCCGCTGCTCTGTCAAGTTCTCACTAACCGGGAGAGACGGCGATTCAAATCGAATTCCTATCCAGCTGGAGGGGTATTCCTAGCACTCACCCAAGCATCCCCCGTCGGAGAGCCAACGGGTCACCTTTGGTACGACTCAGGAATCGTGGCTCCGATCAGCGCTGCACTCCCAGGGCTACCACTCTGCCAGGGAGGTCAGGAATTTTAACTCACCTGCCTTTGGAATTACGCCAATGGTCCCCCGCACACCGCACTTCCTCCGGTAGTGCGCACTTTATACTTGCCGGTCTTCGCGGTCGGAACGAGTTATCCGGCCAACTAAGTGTTAGGCATGCGTTCAACATGACAAGAGGACGTACAACGGTCGGTCCTTAGCTGCCACAGATGGAGTTACTACAACCTTGCAAAACTCCACCCGGCTTAAGTCAAATTAATTTGGTTCCATCCACGATAGCACATATAGTCCATCGTGATCCGACATGACCCTATATCGCGCAGGTGACAGGATATCACCCGACTTCTACAGGTTAAAGCATGGCTAAGCTGCTACTCGATCCTAACTCTATAACCAGGGAGTGGTAAGATATCTGGACAAGGATTGAATAAAATGCAGCAAAGGCTTCATCACAACTCCTATACTTAATGCATCAGTAGATATAACATATTCAAGTAAACTTTCGAAAATAAGGAGAGACATAGGATGCTCCGGGGCTTGCCTTTCACGAACGATGCTGGCTCGTGGTTAGGGCACTCAACCTCTTCTTCGGGCTCCTCGAGTCCGGCTTGCTGGACCTCCACCTCCGGGTTGCCCTCCTGGCCTTCGGGGTTCACCTGGAGCTCGAACGATGTGGTTGCGTCCGGTGCACCTATTGCATGCATGATAAGTAAGAATGGGTGCATAGTAGAAGGGAAAGAATACTTGACAATGCAATTAGGACTTCACTGGACACTCATTTACTGAGTAAACTTTTAAGATTAACTCACAATGGATGACTAACTAACTTAGCAGGACTTAGCAAGTCAAACTATAACCAGCAAACATCCCATAACAGAACAGCTCAGTAAACAGGTCATAACTAATACTAGACAGATCCAACAAACAAGAGTGACGATATTCTGGAAAGCTTATGAAATTGTCTACAAATCATCTTTAAACCTCACAGCAAGATTCATACAGTAAACAAGTCATTTAAACAAAGTTCCAGGTTCTGTCCCAGAAAAACAGAGAGCACCTATTTCTGGAACCTAACTTGGAAGAGCTAGAACTTTTAAACTACTGGGCCAAATGACCCCAAATTTAAACCACAGCTAGTTCATAAAGTTGACAACATATTTGATTTAGATAAGTCTTCCAGAAAACCAAGTTATCAACAAGTAAGGATTGAATTACTCCCTTGTTGTCCAGAACAGCTTTTAACCCTTTAATTAATTATTTAATGACATAGCCAAAACATAATCAGTATCAACCACATGGCTTCTAAGAACAAACATATCATAAGACCACCAGAACATCACATGTTGACCACAAAACCTTTACTAACAAAGCATTTATTTATTTAATTCTATAAAGAGACATAATTACAAGATACTAACAAAAGTGCTCAAAAAAATCTACAAAAATTACACAAGCATAAGCCTAGCTGATGGACATCACCATAAAATTTTCAAAGCAATTGCACAGGCCAAATTCAAGATAGGCATTTAACATGTGGCAAGGTGCTTATTTCACAAATTAGGAAACATGGTTTATATAGTGTCAAACAACAGATTTCAGATTATTTACATGCTACAAATACCATAAACAAGTTTGACACTAAAGTAGAGCACCAGCATAGACACCAATTATTTACTATGATTTAAATAAGGAAACAAGCCATAGAATCAACATAAATTTCATATCACAGATATAGTACTCCAAAAACCATGAAATATTTATCATAGCATTCTCATGCCACTTAGAGCCTAGCATACAAATTTCATAGCCAGATGAGCAGTATAACAAGGGATATGAGTTTATTCATAAATAACAAGATTAAATCCTAATAATTATTTTCCTAGAAAACATGGTTCATTTTATATTTTTACAAAATAATAGCCATCCTAAGGAATCTCACAAAATTGGTTTCACAATTTTTGGATCTCAGAAACAGAAGATATGATTTTTGCAAGAAAGCCAAAAATCTGGATTTGAATAAAAGAAAAGGAGGGAAGCGAGGTGACACTGACAGCGGGCCCTGCATGTTAGGGTCATCTTCCCCACAGCCGACGCGACTCTCGCCGGCGATTTCTCCGCGACGGCGAGGTCTCCGGCCAAACCAAGGGCACCATCGTGATCCCTAGACCTTTGCGAACCGGTTGACCCCTTTTTTCCCACGGCGGAGCCACCGGAAGGGGCTCGCCGTCGATCACAGCGGCTCGGCGGAGGTGCTCGGCGTTACGCCGGAGCCCTCAGGCCGGTAGAGCGCGACCTTGGGTTTCCTACAGCATCAGCGGACTACGGCGAAACTTCCTACGTAGGCGGCTTGGCCTGAGACGGGGTAGAAGGAGCTGGCCACGAGAGAGCCTAACTCCGGCGGAAACACGGCGGCGCTGAGCGTCGTGTCCGGTGACGGTGAGCGCGGTAGAGCGTCCACCAAGTGACGCAAATGCTTGCTAAGGACTTAAGCTACCTATAGGACCTAACCAGAGAAGACGAGAGGCTCCGAGAAGCTCGGCATTGAGATCGCCGGAGAAGAAGATCGCGACGACCCGATTTGGGGGAAGTTGGGAATGTCGGCTCACCGGAGGGTTTCACGGCGAGTTAGCGGGTGGAGAGTGGAGAGCGGTTCACGGCGGAGCTGTGGGCGCAGTTTGGTGGACAGCAGCGCAGCGAGGAGCGCGTACGAGCTCGCCGGAGTGAGCTCGCGACGGTGAGCTCGCTGCGGCCGTGTTTCTGGCGAGAGAGTGAGTGGAAGGAGAGAGTGGACACGTCCACTGCGTCCGGGGCGTCGCCGTGGAGGTCATGCCCACGCTGGGAGCTAACGAGTGGGGCCAGGAGCGACGTACGGGCGCCAAATGTCGCCGTTGCTCTGTCGCCGGTCGGCCACGTCGGCGAGCTCGCGTCCGATTCAGAGAAAACGATGCACGACTGACAGAGCCACTTCGACGCAGATTATCTCCCAAACCAGAGCGAGTTAGGAGATGATGTAGTTGACAAAGTTGGAGTACTAACTGAGTTCTACAACATTGTCATCTAGAGCAAGAGCCAGATCGGCGTGGATTGAAAGATATGAAGTTCCCAAAATCGATCGAGCAAACTGCTAAAGTCAGGACTTAGCCAAATTTGGTTAAGTGCCAAAACAGCACCCAAATCTGCCTTGAAAGCACTTTTTGAGCAAGATGTGATCATTTTCATGAGATGGCCATAAAACAACTTTTGTTCCTTATTAAATTTGCTACAACTTTGCTATAGAAAGTTTTGACATGCAAACAATTTATGAAACACTTTTTAAAAGCCTAATCAAAAGAGGTTTCTAGGGCCTATTTGTGTAAGTATGACTTAAGTGCTTATTTTGGAGAAGTGATCAACATGAACATTGTTCCTAATGTTGAGTTAAGCATAGATCAACTAATTACCCAGGCATAGAGCACAAACAAAAACATGGTATACACCAACACAAGCCTAGGAAGCCTATTTAGACAACTTAAATCACATTTTTGCATAGAATGACATGGCTCAAGGTAGATGATGATCATGATATGCTTGAGTAGATGATGATGCTCATGTTATGCATGTGATTTATGCAACCATAACACTGGGGTGTTACAGCCCTCCCCCCTTACAAAAATCTCGTCCCGAGATTTGGAAGCTTACTGATTTTTGAAGAATATTTTGTAAACTTCTTTTAAATAATCCTCCGTTTCCCAAGTGGCATCTTCCTCCCCGTGGTTACTCCACAACACCTTGTAGAACTTAACCACACGATTACGAGTCACCCTTTCCTTGCGGTCAAGAACCGCTACAAGTTTCTCTTTGTACCCCAAGTCAGATTTCAACTTGATATCCCGAAATTCCACTCGTTCTTCTGGAACACGAAGGCACTTCTTCAATTGTGATACATGGAAGACGGGAAAAATAGCTCGAAGCTCAACCGGTAGTTGAACTTTGTATGCTACCTCCCCTTTCCTTTCGAGAATCCGATAAGGTCCTACATAACGAGGTGCAAGCTTTCGCTTGACTCCGAATCTTTGTACGCCTTTCATCGGAGACACCTTGATATACACATGGTCACCGACTGCAAACTCAATCGGTTTCCTTTTCTTGTCAGCATAACTTTTCTGACGAGCTTGAGCAGCTTCCAGATGTTGCTAGATGGTACAAACTTGCTGCTCCGCTTTGTTCATGAAATCGATGCCATAATACCTTCGTTCCCTGGATTCCACGCAATTCAACGGGGTTCGACATTTTCGACCATACAGGGCTTCAAATGGAGCCATCTTGATACTCTCTTAATAACTGTTGTTATAAGAGAACTCAGCTAACGGCAACCACTTTACCCAAGAAAACTTTGAAGAGAGAGCACATGCCCTCAACATGTCTTCTAGGATTTGGTTGACCCGTTTTGTCTGGCCTGCCGTTTGGGGATGATATGCCGAACTACGGACCAAATGAGTGCCAATCTGCTCATGTAGACACTCCCAAAAACGGGCAGTGAACTGTGGTCCACAATCTGATATGATAGTTCGAGGCACACCATACTGACGAACAATGTGCTCGAAATACAATTCCGCATATTGATGTGGACGATAGTCAGTTCGAACTGGAATAAAACGAGCAACCTTGGTCAAACGGTCTACAATCACCCAGATAGAGTCGTAACCCTTGACAGAAGTTGGGAGTCCAACGATGAAATCCATGCTGACTTCTTCCCATGTCCAACTAGGAATTGATAAGGGTTGAAGTAAGCCTGCTTTCATGTGAACGGCCTCCACACGACAACAGTTGTCACAACGAGCGACAAAAGGAGCAATCTCCTTTTTCATCTTTGTCCACCAAAACAGAGGTTTCAGATCCTGATACATCTTGCTACTACCAGGATGAATAGACAATTTGGATGAATGAGCTTCAGATATGATCTGATTTCATAGCTCACGGTCTTTTGGGACCACGAGTTGATCTTTGAACCAAAGAATTCCGTTTTCATCGACCTTGAAATGCTTGGTTTCTTCTTCTTTCATTTTCCTCTTTATATGGTGCATGCCTACATCTGTTTGCTGCAATTCGATGACTCGATTGTGAAGAGTACTCTCCAGAGAAATCTGGTTGAGCACGAGTGGGTGCATAAGATGTGACAACAACAGATCTTCCACTTGAACTGAGTGACAGTGCGCTTTCCGACTCAAGGCATCCGCAACCACGTTTGCCTTGCCCGGATGGTAGTGCACTTACAGATTATAATCTTTAATCAACTCAAGCCACCTTCGCTACCGCATGTTCAATTCAGGTTGAGTGAAGATATATTTGAGGCTCTTATGATCAGTGTAGATATTACATAGATTCTCCAACAAATAGTGCCTCCAGACTTTTAAAGCATGAACCACTGCAGCTAATTCCAAGTCATGAGTAGGATAAATAACCTCATGCTTTCGAAGTTGGCGTGAGGCGTACGTGATAACGCGACCTTCTTGCATCAACACACAGCCTAAACCAATGCCCGATGCGTCACAAAAGACATCGAAGGGCTTCTCGATATCAGGTTGAGCTAGGACAGTAGCTGATGTTAGCAATGTCCTCAACTTGTGGAATGCCTCTTCACTTTCAGGCATCCACACAAACTTCTCATCTTTCGGGAGTAAACGAGTCATAGGCTTGGATATTTTTGAGAATTCCAGAATGAATCGACGATAATACCCTGCCAAACCGAGAAAACTCCGAACCTTGTGCACTGAAGTTGGAACTTTCCAATCCAACACTTCTTGCACCTTAGCCGGATCCACTGATATGCCTTCTTCAGATAAGACATGGCCTAAGAAAGGTACTTTCTTTAGCCAAAACTCGCATTTGCTGAACTTAGCATAAAGCTGATGCTCACGCAAGCGCGACAACACCACACGCAGATGCTCTGCATGCTCCTCTTCATTGCAAGAATATACCAAGATATCATCAATAAAGACCACCACAAACTTGTCCAACTCGGGCATGAACACCGAGTTCATGAGATACATGAAGTGAGCAGGTGCATTCGTAAGACCGAAGGACATGACGAGATACTCATACAACCCATATCTCGTCGATAAAGCTGCCTTAGGTACATCTTCAGGACGGATCTTGATCTGATGGTACCCAGATCGCAAATCAATCTTGGAGAATACCTTAACTTTAGACAACTGATCAAACAAGATATCAATGCGAGGAAGAGGATATTTATTCTTGATGGTCACCGCATTTAGGGGACGATAGTCCACACACATGCGCAAAGACTGATCCTTCTTCTTCACAAAGATGGCCGGACAACCCCAAGGAGAAGAACTAGGACGGATAAGACCCTTCTTCAACAACTCATTCAACTGGGTCTTAAGCTCAGCTAGCTCATTTGGTGGCATTCTATATGGTCTTCTAGAGATAGGAGCAGTACCTGGGATTAATTCAATTTTGAACTCCACATCCCGATCTGGAGGAAGCCCGGGTAAATCATCAGGAAATACATCTGGGAACTCACACACCATCGGAATCTCCTAGATGGCCTTAGCTGTAACTGCATTCACAGTGCTACGGATATGGATATCTTGAGGAAGTTGCACTAAGAACGCCTCCTTGGTATTTGGGTCTCTCAACATCACTACACGAGTGGTGTTGTCGATAAGAACTCCGTTACAACTCATCCATTGCATACCCAGAATTACATCTATACCCACACCGGGTAAAACAACCAGATCAGCAAGAAACTGACGGTCCCCTATTTCCAGAGTTGCCCCTAATACCACCTGATTGGTAGAAATATCATTTCCAGCAGCACTAATGCAATAACTGCCCTTTTCAAGTGTAATTGCCTTGAGATTATGCTTAGACACAAAGTCTGAACTCACAAAAGAATGCGATGCTCTTGAATCAAAAAGCACAAGTGCATCACATTGGTTAACCCGAAACTTACCAGCTATAACTACCTCACCAGCAGGGATTGCCTCCACAGTGGTGTAGTGAACACGCCCCTGGCAGACGTTCCCTTGATTGCCCTTCTTCGGAGGGTAAGGACAATTGCTCTGCCAGTGCCCGGTCTAATTGCAGTTCCAGCATGGACGGTTGGCAGGTGGAGTCTTGGCATAGCTGGGACCTGTGTTGCCCCTAGGAAGAGCAATAGAGTACCCCTTGCGGAAACCCGTCTTCGCCTGATTCTTCTTCACCGGAGGGCGATATCGCTGATTAGGAGTGGGAGCACGGTACGGGGGCCTAGCTGCCACTGGAGCCTTGGACTGAGATGCCCCGGCCCCAGCCTCAAAAGCCCTCTTGCGAGTCTTGGTCGCAGTGTACACAGTGTTATAGTTCTCTTGAGTGAGAGCATCACTGACAAACTCATTGAAAGTTGCACACTTAGAGCGGCCCATAGTCTTCAGCAACTTGGGGCCAAGACCCCGCTTGAAACTAGCGATCTTCTTTGCCTCCGTGTTCACAAACTCAAGAGCATACTTAGACAGATGATTGAAAGCATGTAGGTACTCCTTCAGAGTTTTGTTGCCCTGAGTCAACTGCATAAACTCCGTATGCTTCATTTCCATAACACCTGGGGGTATGAAATGCCCTTTGAAAGCCTCACGGAAGAGGTTCCAGTCAATCACAGTGTCGGCTCGAAGGGCTTCCCGATACTGATTCCACCAGATACCTACGGGACCTTGCAGTTGGTGAGCTGCATACTCTGCCTTCAAACCCTCAGTCAGCCGTAGCAAGTGGAACTTTTGTTCCACCGTGTTCAGCCATTCCTCAGCTTGAAGGGGTTCTTCAGCCACTCTGAAAGGTGGGGGCTTCGTATCCATAAAATCCTTGAAGTTACTGTACTGATTAGGTGCTGGCCCTTCTTGTGCATGACGACCACCTTGATTTGCCATCCGATTGATGGTCTCAGTGAGCATCCTCTGGTTTTCCACCATCATTTGCATCAGCTCAGCTGGATTTGGTGGTGGAGGAGGAGGGGGTGGGTTCATGTTCGCACGCTGTTCTGCACCTCGAGTGCCACGAGATATCTGTAAAGACACAGTCAGTGAGCATTGATGATGACAAGATTTGCCGTAGAAGAACTAATATTCATGCCTGAAAGTATTCGAGAGAATAACTTTACAGAAAAGGCACAATAATTCAATTCCACAAAACAACATCACCAATCCAACACATGACAAAGATATCCGTAATTTGCACAACGCGGAAAACATCGTCATAACAGATCGAACATGTTAAGGTTACACATTGGGTCCACAAAGTTATTACACCATCCTAGTACATGACAGAAGTCAAAGATCAAGGTTTCGGATTATATCATGATTACAAAAGCACCACTGCTGATTTTCAAACTACAAAAGATCCTCACATAGAAACTACCCACTACTCACTACACTTTAGGCTCATCATCCGAGTCAGCGTCGAAGATCGCCTCTCCGTCCTTATCGCTAACTGGCTCAAGCTCCTCGTCCTCCACGTCCTCGTGCAAGGGTGGTGCAGCCGCTGCTGGTCCATCTACCTCCATACCATCATCATCGGCCACAATCACCTGAGGTCCCACCTCTGGGTACACAGGTACAGGGCGAGGAATAGGGTGTAGCAAGTTGTTGAGACGGTGAATCTCCACAAGGCCAGCCTCAATCTGATCCTGCTGATAGTTCTCCCGCTCAAGCGACTGAATCCGGTGCATCTCCCATGACCGGTGCCTGTTCTCCGATACACGGAGTGCAGTGTCCCTCTCACGAGTAACCTACACCAAGCGCTCCTGCACCGTCTCCCTCTCTCTAGCCAACTGACTCATCTGATCCTGCTTATGATCTCTCTCCCTAATGGCCTTCACCCACTGCTGTCTACGGTACTCCGCAATGTCTTGCCAGTCATTGCGGTCCTTCTAAGCTTGCTCCAGGAGTCTAGCTTGCTTGCGAAACTTGCGAGCATGCTTTTCAGCCTTCTGTTGCATCTCCTGAGCCTGGCGGACAGCCACCAGCACCTGTGCATAGGTGTCCTCTTGCTGACTGAACAGCTTGAGCACAGCCATCATAGCACTCATAGCAGGACTAGAACTCTCAGCTCGCTCTCCTCCACCTCGGACCAACGCACAACCATCAGCCTACTTCCACTCCGCTGCAACTAGGTCAGCACGGGGAATGGAGGCTGCTGGTCCTCTTGTCAGCTCATCGCCAAACCTCTGACAGATATTGAGCTGCCTCCCAAGGAGTCTGCCCATCTGAGTTATAGGTCCACCCTGTCCATGCAGGCCTACCCCCATGTGGTGGGACAACTCCCTACACAGCAAACCACTGCAACTCTCCTGTCATATCCACCTCCCACCAAGAATACTGAGGTGGCTCAGTATACCCCACAGACTGTAGCACTCTCCAAAGCAAGGTAGGAGTGCCAAACTCACTCTAGAAAGTGTCACTGGGGCGAGGTGAAGCGGGCACGTCCATCTGTGGAAAGGAATAGGAATACCATGGGTAAGAGGAGATTAATTTTAAGCAACATTTATTTAATAGACAGAATGTATGCATGAATGCGACATGATGCATGCACGAACCGTACGTCCTCACAAACTTAGAAGAGTAACATTCTAACGGATATACGGTGGCATACATTCGTCTCTCGATACGATAATTAACGAATTACATGTGCGCTGTTAGAGTACCTGCAGAAAACTTCATTGCAGCCCAACAGTTCCCAATATATCACTCAAGAAAGCAGTAAACTAAGTGCACATTGCTTGGCCATGCCCAACATGCACAAACAATGACACCACAGCTACCCGAGTCATGGTTCCAAGGTTTTGACATGTAATCACTCTAGAAAACCACCACGAACACTCCCCTAGACCTCCGTTTGGATGATCATGCTCTCACAACTCACACTTACCAGAGCGTAGATGCGACGTTGCATAATTTAAATCTAGCGACATATGTGGCTAATTCACATATGAAGGCTACCTCTACTATTAGACCACAGGGTAGCATAGTTCGGTCATCACACATCCATACCTGAGTATTGCCGGAGATGCATAAATAAAACCCCCCAAGTCAGTACTTAAATAGCCACCTATAGTCCTTATATGGGCAAGGAGGATTCGACCACTGACACAACTTAAGTATTGATTTACATCATTTTATTTAAAAATTCTTTTGTTTTTTTTAAATACACAAATGCTGCATTTATAATGCTGAACTTGCTCTGATACCAGCTGTAACAGAACCGACCAAATTATAAGAGTTCAAGTGTAGAAACGATCGACTAGCAATCAAGTTTCCAAACTTGAGCCCATATAATCCCGGTAGTCAACTGAAATCACGAAGGACTTCAAACCAACTTGCAACAAACCAAGATCGTAATAGTTCAACACAACACAGCGAATGTTACATAGTCATTCATTGCCGTCGAAGCGGCACCACATCGGAGTTACTTAGTTATTACAACACAAGTTTGCAGTAGCGGAAGCAAAATAGTTACACATACTTTCCAAAGTTCATTTCATAAGTTCTTGTTCAGCCAGGGTCTCATGCCATCCATCCTAAAGCAACAGGTACGAAGTAGTTAGAGAACCGTGCCCAACGGTTTAGTCCTCATCCCCAGCGGGATGGAGACAAGTCTTGCAGAAGCCATCATAAAAGATATCATCTGCAACAGATGGGAATAAACCCTGAGTACGAGGATGTACTCAGCTAGACTTACCCGTCTAGTAAAACATAAAAGACACCAAGGATCATGCAAGGCTAAGTATAAAGTGGAGCTGGCTTGACTCAAGAGTTGCCAAAAGCTTAATTGAGCTATATTATTGTAAAAGCATCATATTAATCTTCATTAGCCTACCACTAGATTAGCACTTGTACTAAACACAACACTTGATTATTACAAGCATTAATAACCATATCAAGTTCATCATATGCTCTTTCTTGCTATCATCATTATCACGAACCAAAGTTCCTTAGTGAATGCTACGTTTGTTGCTGCTCTGTCAAGTTCTCACTAACCGGGAGAGATGGCGATTCGAATCGAATTCCTATCCAGCTGGAGGGGTATTCCTAGCACTCACCCAAGCATCCCCCGTCGGAGAGCCAACGGGTCACCTTTGGTACGACTCAGGAATCGTGGCTCCGATCAGCGCCGCACTCCCAGGGCTACCACTCTGCCAGGGAGGTCAGGAATTTTAACTCACCTGCCTTTGGACTTACGCCAATGGTCCCCCTCACACCGCACTTCCTCCGGTAGTGCGCACTTTATACTTGCCAGTCTTCCGGCCTGAGTCATACTACTCGGCTTCGCGGTGAAACGAGTTATCCGGCCAACTAAGTGTTAGGCATGCGTTCAACATGACAAGAGGACGTACAACGGTCGGTCCTTAGCTGCCATAGACGGAGTTACTACAACCTTGCAAAACTCCGCCCAGCTTAAGTCAAATTAATCTGGTTCCATCCATGATAGCACATATAGTCCATCGTGATCCGACATGACCCGATATCGCGCAGGTGACAGGATATCACCCGACTTCTACCGGTTAAAGCATGCCTAAGCTGCTACTCGATCCTAACTCTATAACCAGGGAGTGGTAAGTGTTGATATTTGGTAACGCAATTAGAAAATGATCCGCAAGCGCACGGATATCGGTGAGCATTTCACCCGGGAGGTTATCCAGAGTTATCGTATTTATATTTTTACCACTGGGAGAAAGGGTGCATCTGACTAACCAAATCTATTGCTACTACCCCTTTAGGCTACAAAGAATGTCTCTCGATGTGAGTGATGTATAGAGAAGACTGCAACCGTAGTCTCGTTCTAACCTTGGTAAGGATGATCTACTGTTCTATTGGGGAGGCTCACGGAATCTAGACAACACAAAGGATGTTCGACCCGCACCTATAAACCTACCCGTCGTGTTAACGAGATGTGATCTGCAAAGGTAACTCGGAAATGTCACGTTCCTCGCTACTACCACGGTCCAGCTAGTCAGGGGATATCTATGAGTACCCTAGCCTAAACACCACGTTTACGCTAACAAGTGATTACTCTAATACTCAACCGGAAGAGGATTAAAGTAAACTCATAAACCAAAGAACAATAAAACAAGAACTTACTAGTATTAGAAGTTGAATTACTGAAGAATCTTAGAAGCAAGCCTCGGGTTAGGAGACTTGATTCCGCAGGTACAACTCGGAGTAGACACCGACAGGCCGGCCTTCCTCCGATCCACACCTCCACTCTATCTCTCTCAATCTAGTAGAAACTAGAAGATCTATTTCTACCTTACATTGGTTGCTAAGCCTAAAAAGAAATATTATTTAGAGAAGAGGTTTTCCTTCGAGGGCACCCCTCAATCTCTATGATAATTTCTTGTCTCCTCCAGGGGCCAGGGGGGTCTCCTTATATAGTCCTCCTCTATGCATTTTTGGTTCAGCAGGCGATGTGGTACTAAACTTTCCACCATATCTCATTAAAATACACATAGACCTTCATGGACCAAAATCTGATTTGGGCCCAATTAATCCCGCAGCTCTTTTATGTGGAGTCCTTCTTTTATTAATATCTCTTGATTCCGAACTCCAAATATAGCAAATAATATATGCATTTCGATCAGCTCGACGAGATCTTTGTAACGGTGTACTCCATTCTGTGATTGGTGGAAACACCTGGGCGGGCGCCCAAGGGGAGTGGGCGGGCGCCCTGCCCCCGGGCCCGTTTGCCTTCTCGTTCGTTCCCGTGGCTTCTGGAGTCTTCTAGATGATAGAAAATTGTGCGGCACATTAATATCTCTATGTAATCCCGACGTGTGGGCCTTTCTTCCATATTTCCTGATAACCCCCTGCAGAAATAGACAAACACCAAAACTCATGGAATTCTGTCAGATAAAACCCTAAGTCTGGGTGTTGGTTGCATTTGGATCCTTTTATTTATTGATTTGATAATTAAATTTGATACTTAAGGACCGTCAACAAACTCCCCCAAACTTACCTCTTGCTCGTCCCTGAGCAAGGATGAACTCCAGAGTTTCTGCAGTGGTTTCATGCCTTAAAAGTACACACGCATTCAAGCAAGATCTCATCTGTGAGTTAGAATAAACTGTTAAGACTTAAAACTTACTTACTTTACCTACATCATAGGACTTGTAACCGTCACTTTTGTCTTGAGTGGTTAAAAGATAGAACAGTCTAGCCAAGCGCCATGTCTCTTATTCTTGATCAGCTATAGCTCTGGAGTTTTTGCAGATTTTTAAATAAAACTCAGAGATTCCTTGTATGATTCTCTCAGGTCTCTCTTTTGTAGTATTTTTGGATCCTTACCAAGGCAGTGATGGTATATGCCTTCTCTCAAGATATATAGTATTTGTGGTATGAAGCATAGTGTCATTGTCTTCTCTCTCACCCTACTCTAATAAGGCTTTAATATCTGGAGCTCATAGGTGGGAGATAAAGTATACATACTTACAAGACATTTATTGCATAGTCAAACCATGGATCCAAAGAAACAAATCAATAAGCCAAATCAAGATGTGCTTGTGTGGCGAATGAATGGTGTATGTGGAAGCCTAATTCTACTTTGCTCTTTGAGGGGATACATACCTTCCTTGCTTTTGAAACTTTATGAGGAGAATGAGATGCTCTTCTTTTTCTTTTCTTTCGAGGTTCCGAGCACTTGCTCCTTTTTATTTCCTCGTATCTTTTATTTTCTTTTTCTCTCTTTTTTTTCATAGCATTCATCTCTTGAGATAATATAGCAAGTGGTAGTAACAAGATAACTTGAGCATTTATTTCACAAGGGGAAACAGAAATATTTTTGGTTATTCTCTTCCGGATTAGGAGTAGAATATTTTTGGGTGGTTTTGGAGATGGAAATGAGTGGATATATGTGGATGGTACTTCCGGAGTAGAAGTAGCATGTATGAGTGAACGTGCAAGTGAATCTTGATTTAACCACATGACAAGCTCCTAAGGGTGTACACAGCTTGACCACACTCAATGCTCATAAGTAGTAAATAGTAAATGTGTGGCTTAAGGTCTAGCAAGCATGTATATATGGCTGTGGTAGGAATTTAAACTCTCATCATACAGGAACTCATCATGTGTTATTTTAAAGATTTTTTCAAAGATAAAATTCTTCAGAATTCTAGCATCTCTAGGAACAGATGAACAACAGCTCAACCTTCCCATATCGTATCCGTTAACAACTTAGACTTCAGATCAAGTTTTCATCCCACAAGTTTAGGTCTAGAGCAAGCCTTAAATTATAACAGTTATATCTAAACTTGAGAGAGAACTTCAAATTTGCAAATTAGGCAGAGCAACTATTCATCATATCCATGCTTGAGTTAGATACAGATTAGCATAGCCACTTTATTTATTTATTAAACACACTAAGCAAAATATATATAAGCATAAAATCTTTATTTGGTTTTTTATAGCTATGTGTATTTATATTTTAATATAGTATAAGTATAAAGATAGATAGAAATACTTATCGAGATAAATGGGGGTGCTCTCCCCCAAGCTGGATTTTGACGTAATTTCTCTTGATGTAGCTAGCAGGTGGCAGAGGTGTGTTTGAATGTTAGCAGCATTCTGACAACAATTAGAATGTCCTCCGTCTGCTAGTCTTCTTGATTCTTAAATTTTGTGGAGCTCAAATAGACAACAAAGCTTGTGGAACTGGTCAAGTGTTAGCATAAATATCTAGCCTTTATCATGTTGAGACTCCTTAATAATTATTACTCCCTGTTTTTATACTTTTGTTTTTATAAAGCAGAAAAATATTTATTTTATTTTTATCCCACCACAGTGAATGTACTTATGGGTTTTATGCCACTCGTCTACTCACATGGGGCTTACAGTTTTTTTTTCACATTTTTATTTTCTTTCTAGGATAATACGAACATGATTAACTAAGTAAACTATTTGAAATATTTAAAAGGGAAAGGATAACTACCAAGTTTACCTCTTGGCAAGGCGTTCGGTGTTTTTAAGTCCTCCGAGCGGGACTCTCCATTTTCTTAATCGTCCTGAGGTTCGTTGGGTGGCGTAGTCGGTACTTCCGGCAGCGCCTCCTCTTCATTTATAACTATCTTCTCTCTCCACACCTAACTCGGTGCTATGGTCTCCTCAGGAGAGTTCTGTTCAAGCTGTATGTCTTCAGTCCTTATCACTTCTCCTTCGTAGTCTACCCGTCCGTCCTTGATGATTTGCCTCCTCTGGTTGCGGTTGCGTTGTCTTCTTCTTGTCCTGACCTGCTTAGAGTCTTCAACTATATAGTTAGGGTCAGTAAAACAGCGGCATACCTTCTCAGAGGAGAAGTGTATGTGGACTTCTCCGGTTCCAATATAGATGATGGCTTTGATAGTGCTGAAGAACTGTCTTCCAAGGATGGTGGGTGGATCATATTCATCTTCTCCCATGTCAATAACTTGAAAGTCATCTATAGCTGAATGTATATTGGTTGTAGGGGCATGGTTTCATGCAGGAGCTGATAAGTGACTACGGCCATTATGTTGACATCAGATCCGGTGTCGTAGAGTGTCTTCTGAAAAGAGTATCTGTTGATTGTGCACTCAATGCTTAGAACACCAGGGTCGTCCTTCTTGATCAAGAAAGGTGACTTGAGTCGACGATCTTGACCTCCTTGAACTGCAGTGACCATCTTAGCTGACTCGGTCCACATTTGCTTGTTCCTGTTCCTCCTGTTAGTCCTCTTTCTTGGTTCGTGTCGGGATTGCTCTGAAATTTGTGTAGTCTTGTTCTTGAAGGAAAGTCTCCTTCTTCCCCTTGATGTAGAGACTGATCTTGGCAGCATTAGCGTAGATGACAGCTCTAGTGTTTAGGAATGGCCTCCCTAAGATGATGGGTGCCCTCTCCTCGGTACCAGTCTCTATCACCATGAAGTCTGCTAGAGCATACAAGGTACCAACTCGGATGCAGAGGTTCTTCAATATTTCCTTTGGGAAACTGAGTGTCCGATCTACAACCCTGGGCATAATGTTGACGCTGGAGCCAAAGTCGCAGAGTGCTTCTGGGAAGTCCACCATGCCGATGGAGATCGGGATGACGGGGCGTCCTAGATCACCTCTCTGAGTAATTAGGCCTCTGTTGATTCCAACCTTGATGTTGTTGAGGACGGTTGTAGTAATAGTTGTTATTGTTGTTGATGTAGTTCACGTCCTCAAGCATCTTAGGGCAGTGATTGCCTGAGCGTCCAGTATCTCCAGTGTGTTTATGCTCGTAGATCCTAGTTCTTCACTTGGTGGAATCTGGGAGTTGTAAAACTCCTTCATATTATGCTCGAAGTGTTCCTGCTCATAGAAACAAGGTAGAGATCAAGTGCATTGGCCCTGTTGGTGGAAAACACCTACAGAACAAAAGTGTATTTGTTCTTCTCTAACCTTAAGCATAGTGAGCAAGACAAAGTTGATGGATCCCGAGTGTAGCATTTGTCAGATCAGATGGCTCAACCAAATGGAAAGATAATCTATCTATATTTATGTTTTGTTTATATCTTCCAAAGATTGCATGTGCAATACTTTAGCTTATATGATTAGGAGTGTGGGGTCACGAAGGTAGTACTAAGAACAAAGATTAAAGGACTAAACATGTTGAATTAATTGAGTTGGTTAATTTGGAGTTATAAATCATACATGTTTGTCTCTTTATTTATGTGAATGCCAGAACCAAGGAGGAGCTTATAAAAGTGTTAGTCAAGTACCTTAAGATGTTACCTTACTTGAAGAGTGATGGTACAATATCACCTTGTGGAAGCTTTCCTTTCTTAGCGGTTGTGCATCGTGTTTGTGGCACCCTCCATGAATCATCTCTTATGAGCTACGTCTTTCTTGTGCAAATTGTTAAACTTCATGTGTCACTTTCTTCATCTCTAATGAGTTTGCATCTCAGGACTTCCCAGGTTGTTATTGAAAGTTTTCCTACAGGGGTTAGTCCAACAAAATATACCAATATCTACTCAAGCAGTTTTTAGTTCAGTAACCAAACTAGACTCCATGTCTAATCAGATTAAGGAAGGCTATTTAACCTAAGCTCCACGCTTAATTTAAATGCCATTGGAAGTGTGACCAGTACTTCCAAACTAACACTTACTAGGATAAACAAAGGTAGCATGATGGCTTTTATAGAGATCTACTCAAGTGGAGATGAAGTAGTGTGATTAGTATTTAACAAATTGAGCATGTCTCAAAGGTAAGGACAACCAACATAGCAACATGGCAAAGGATGTTTTATGTAAAGTACTCCCCCAAGCTTGAATTTTGCAAAATTCAAGTTTGGATGAATTTAATTCAATGTTGTGTGATGGTTGGTTGGACATACCTTGTGCTTGTCATTCATCCGATCTTCTTGCTCCAATCCTGAAAAGGTTAGTGACAAGAATACCCGAAGAAATATTTCTACAATTATCTTTATATGCTCAATACACAAGGCAATGTTGCAAATAATTAGAAGTGCTTGTTTTAGGACACTAAGCTTGTCCTTGGGGAACCATCAATTAACTCAACGAGATCTGCAATATTTATTATAGACATATGCATCGACAACCGCCCTTTTAAAGTTTTTATAAATATAAAAGAAGAGGGGGTTGGAGATCTCAAATGTGATAAGGATGGAGAGACCAATTGATTGGAGAGATGTTTTATATGAGCAAGGACTGGGTGAGGTATTTATGAAATAACTTCCATGCTCACTGTTGTTTCTCTCATTCTCAAACTCCAAGGATGATTCTTCATGAATGATTAAAATTCCTCTAGGATTGTCTCTCAAGTTTGTTTTATCTATCCATTCAATGGTGATAGCACATGGATTTTTAATGCCCTCTAGCCATTGATGTTGCTCTTCTCGATCCTCCTTCTTATGCATGGGATGTCTAGAAAGATTCATAGGATCATCGGGAGGTTCAAGAGAAAGAGCATAGTAGAAATTATTAAGTTCAAGGATGGGTTGGATAGCCGAATCATGGGATTGGAATGTTTGGAAATCGGCTATTGAAACTTCCTTTCCTTGTCTGGGAGATGATTCCTTCTCTATCTCTAAGATTTTTCTATGAAGACTAGTGCAAGAAGGATGTCCACGAATGAAGACATACCTTCCTTTACTAATAGATAAAGAAAGAAGGACTCTACCAAAGGTTATATGATTAAGACCAATGTGAAAATATTTAGGAAAAACATGGTCTTGTAGGGCTAGGTCTAAACCAGAATTTATAGAAAGATTAATAGATTCCCTAGGTGTAGCTAAAAGTGCATTATCTTTTTGATTAAAAGATAGGACCTCGGCTATAGAAAAGGGTTGGTTTTGACCTATTGCAATCAACTCCGAACACAGATCATAATTAGGGGCAGAACGTGTTGACTCCCATGGTCTATGGCTGATCTCCGAAGGTGCACAAAATTTAATAATAGGTACGGAATTTGAGTTATCCATAAAGATAAAAAAAAGATAAAAGAATAAAAGTATAAAAGTATAATACAAGATAATAGCAAGACTCAAAGTTATCTCAGCAAACCGTCTTTCTCCCCGGCAACGGCGCCAGAAATGCTTGTTGATATTTGGTAACGCAATTAGAAAATGATCCGCAAGCGCACGGATATCGGTGAGCATTTCACCCGGGAGGTTATCCAGAGTTATCGTATTTATATTTTTACCACTGGGAGAAAGGGTGCATCTGACTAACCAAATCTATTGCTACTACCCCTTTAGGCTACAAAGAATGTCTCTCGATGTGAGTGATGTATAGAGAAGACTGCAACCGTAGTCTCGTTCTAACCTTGGTAAGGATGATCTACTGTTCTATTGGGGAGGCTCACGGAATCTAGACAACACAAAGGATGTTCGACCCGCACCTATAAACCTACCCGTCCTGCTAACGAGATGTGATCTGCAAAGGTAACTCGGAAATGTCACGTTCCTCGCAACTACCACGGTCCAGCTAGTCAGGGGATATCTATGAGTACCCTAGCCTAAACACCACATTTACGCTAACAAGTGATTACTCTAATACTCAACCGGAAGAGGATTAAAGTAAACTCATAAACCAAAGAACAATAAAACAAGAACTTACTAGTATTAGAAGTCGAATTACTGAAGAATCTTAGAAGCAAGCCTCGGGTTAGGAGACTTGATCCCGCAGGTACAACTCGGAGTAGACACCGATAGGCCGGCCTTCCTCCGATCCACACCTCCACTCTATCTCTCTCAATCTAGTAGAAACTAGAAGATCTATTTCTACCTTACATTGGTTGCTAAGCCTAAAAAGAAATATTATTTAGAGAAGAGGTTTTCCTTCGAGGGCACCCCTCAATCTCTATGATAATTTCTTGTCTCCTCCAGGGGCCAGGGGGGTATCCTTATATAGTCCTCCTCCTCTATGCATTTTTGGTTCAGCAGGCGATGTGGTACTAAACTTTCCACCATATCTTATTAAAATACACATAGGCCTTCATGGACCAAAATCTGATTTGGGCTCAATTAATCCCGCAGCTCTTTTATATGGAGTCCTTCTTTTATTAATATCTCTTGATTCCGAACTCCAAATATAGCAAATAATATATGCATTTCGATCAGCTCGACGAGATCTTTGTAACGGTGTACTCCATTCTGTGATTGGTGGAAACACCTGGGCGGGCGCCCAAGGGGAGTGGGCGGACGCCCTGCCCCCGGGCCCGTTTGCCTTCTCGTTCGTTCCCGTGGCTTCTGGAGTCTTCTAGATGATAGAAAATTGTGCGGCATATTAATATCTCTATGTAATCCCGACGTGTGGGCCTTTCTTCCATATTTCCTGATAACCCCCTGCAGAAATAGACAAACACCAAAACTCGTGGAATTCTGTCAGATAAAACCCTAAGTCTGGGTGTTGGTTGCATTTGGATCCTTTTCTTTATTTATTTGATAATTAAATTTGATACTTAAGGACCGTCAACAGTAAGATATCTGGACAAGGATTGAGTAAAATGCAGCAAAGGCTTCATCACAACTCCTATACTTAATGCATCAGTAGATATAACATATTCAAGTAAACTTTCGAAAATTAAGGGAGACATAGGATGCTCCGGGGCTTGCCTTTCACGAACGACGCTGGCTCGTGGTTAGGGCACTCAACCTCTTATTCAGGCTTCTCGAGTCTGGCTTGCTGGACCTCCACCTCCGGGTTGCCCTCCTGGCCTTCGGGGTTCACCTGGAGCTCGAACGATGTGGTTGCGTCCGGTGCACCTATTGCATGCATGATAAGTAAGAATGTGTGCATAGTAGAAGGGAATGAATACTTGACAATGCAATTAGGACTTCACTGGACACTCATTTACTGAGTAAACTTTTAAGATTAACTCACAAAGGATGACTAACTAACTTAGCAGGACTTAGCAAGTCAAACTATAACCAGCAAACATCCCATAACAGAACAGCTCAGTAAACAGGTCATAACTAATACTAGACAGATCCAACAAACAAGAGTGAGGACATTCTGGAAAGCTTATGAAATTGTCTACAAATCATCTTTAAACCTTACAGCAAGATTCATAAAGTAAACAAGTCATTTAAACAAAGTTCCAGGTTCTGTCCCAGAAAAACAGAGAGCACCTATTTCTGGAACCTAACTTGGAAGAGCTAGAACTTTTAAACTACTGGGCCAAATGACCCCAAATTTAAACCACAGCTAGTTCATAAAGTTTACAACATATTTGATTTAGACAAGTCTTCCAGAAAACTAAGTTATCAACAAGTAAGGATTGAATTACTCCCTTGCTGTCCAGAACAGCTTTTAACCCTTTAATTAATTATTTAATGACATAGCCAAAACATAATCAGTATCAACCACATGGCTTATAAGCACAAACATATCATAAGACCACCAGAACATCACATGTTGACCTCTAAACCTTTACTAACAAAGCATTTATTTATTTAATTCTATAAAGGGACATAATTACAAGATACTAGCAAAAGGGCACCGAAAAATCTACAAAAATTACACAAGCATAAGCATAGCAGATGGACATCACCATAAAATTTTCAAAGCAATTGCACATGCCAAATTCAAGATAGGCATTTAACATGTGGCAAGGTGCTTATTTCACAAATTAGGAAACATGGTTTATATAGTGTCAAACAACAGATTTCAGATTATTTACATGCTACTAATACCATAAACAAGTTTGACACCAAAGTAGAGCACCAGCATAGACACCAATTATTTACTATGATTTAAATAAGGAAACAAGCCATAGAATCAACATAAATTTCATATCACAGATATAGTACTCCAAAAATCATGAAATATTTATCATAGCATTCTCATGTCACTTAGAGCCTAGCATACAAATTTCATAGCTAGATGAGCAGTATAACAAGGGATATGAATTTATTCATAATTAACAAGATTAAATCCTAATAATTATTTTTCCCAGCAAACATGGTTCATTTTATATTTTTACAAAATAATAGCCATCTCAAGGAATCTCAAAAAATTTGTTTCACAATTTTTGGATCTCATAAACAGAAGATATGATTTTTGCAAGAAAGCCAAAAATCTGGATTTGAATAAAAGAAAAGGAGGGAAGCGAGGTGACACTGACAGCGGGCCCTGCATGTTAGGGTCATCTTCTCCACAGCCGAGACGACTCTCGCCGGCGATTTCTCCGCGACGGCGAGGTCTCCGGCCAAACCAAGGGCACCATCGTGATCCCCAGACCTTTGCGAACCGGTTGACCCCCTTTTTCCCACGGCGGAGCCACCGGAAGGGGCTCGCCGTCGATCATGGCGGCTCAGCGGAGGTGCTCGGCGTTACGCCGGAGCCCTCAGGCCGGTAGAGCGCGACCTAGGATTTCCTACAGCATCAGCGGACTACGGCGAAGCTTCCTAGGTAGGCGGCTTGGCCTGAGACGGGGTAGAAGGAGCTGGCCACGAGAGAGCCTAACTCCGGCAGAAACACGGCGGCGCTGCGCGTCGTGTCCGGCGACGGTGAGCGCGGTAGAGCGTCCACCAAGTGACGCAAACGCTTGCTAAGGACTTATGCTACCTCTAGGACCTAACCAGAGAAGACGAGAGGCTCCGAGAAGCTCGGCATTGAGATCGCCGGAGAAGAAGATCGCGGCGACCCGATTTGGGGGAAGTTGGGAATGTCGGCTCACCGGAGGGTTTCACGGCGAGTTAGCGGGTGGAAAGTGGAGAGCGGTTCACGGTGGAGCTGTGGGCATAGTTTGGTGGACAGCAGCGCAGCGAGGAGCGCATACGAGCTCGCCGGAGTGAGCTCGCGACGGTGAGCTCGCTGCGGACGCGTTTCTGGCGAGAGAGTGAGTGGAAGGAGAGAGTGGACGCGTCCACTGCGTCTGGGGCGTCGCCGTGGAGGTCATGCCCGCGCTGGGAGATGACGAGCAGGGCCAGGAGTGACGTACGGGCGCCAAATGTCGCCGTTGCTCTGTCGCCGGTCGGCCACGTCGGCGAGCTCGCGTCCGATTCAGAGAAAACGATGCACGACTGATAGAGCCACTTCGACACAGATTATCTCCCAAACCAGAGTGAGTTAGGAGATGATGTAGTTGACAAAGTTGGAGTACTAACTGAGTTCTACAACATTGTCAACTAGAGCAAGAGCCAAAACGGCCTGGATTGAAAGATATGAAGTTCCCAAAATCGATCGAGCAAACTGCTAAAGCCAGGACTTAGCCAAATTTGGTTGTGCCAAAACAGCACCCAAATCTGCCTTGAAAGCACTTTTTGAGCAAGATGTGATCATTTTCATGAGATGGCCATAAAACAACTTTTGTTCCTTATAAAATTTTCTACAACTTTGCTATAGAAAGTTTTGACATGCAAACATTTTATGAAACACTTTTTAAAAGCCTAAGCAAAAGAGGTTTCTAGGGCCTATTTGTGTAAGTATGACTTAAGTGCTTATTTTGGAGAAGTGATCAACATGAACATTGTTCCTAATGTTGAGTTAAGCATAGATCAACTAATTACCAAGGCATAGAGCACAAACACAAACATGGTATACACCAACACAAGCCTAGGAAGCCTATTTAGACAACTTAAATCACATTTTTGCATAGAATGACATGGCTCAAGGTAGATGATGTTCATGATATGCTTGAGTAGATGATGATGCTCATGTTATGCATGTGGTTTATGCAACCATAACACTGGGGTGTTACAGTCTTCTGTGCCATAGCTTCAGCAATTGGTAGCTAGCTTCTTCTTCTTTCTTTCTTGATTGCTTTGGTTCTAATGATGAAGAGTTGAATGTACCAAATTCAATCATGATATACCCTATATAAAAATATAAACATAGAAAAACAACAGGGTGAACCTACCAAAGCAGAGGTGCCTTGTTATTATTTCACACTTAGTAGCTGTTTTATGCAATTATTTCTCTATAGTCTAGTTTAATATTTTATGTGAATAACCTTGACTGACCTCCTGATTTTCATAACTGTCTCCTTCTTTCTATGTGTTTCCCCTTTTGCTCCCCGGCAACGGCGCTAGAAATGCTTGTTGACACTTACTAACACCACTTAGATACTAGGTTGTCATCCCCAGCATGGTGCCAGAGTGTACAAAGGTATTTATAAATATGGAGGCTCTCCAGAAAATAATCTATTCTATCCGTAAGCGCATAGATAAAACACCTCATTGTAGCATTTCACCAGGTAAGTATTCCAGGTATCGTTATTTATAATTTTGCCTAAGAGACCAATGGAGATGAATAAAATCTATCAAGGTATAGACTAGAGATAAACTTGCAAGAACATGATTACTAATGAGAAACTCCTCACACAGTCACTTACTTTGGCAGGGGGTAAGCCATAATAATAATGATAATGAATTATAAGCTCATGGGTAAATAACACAGCGATTAGAAAACAGACTACTCCTCATATATGTAAGGTGACGTCGGATTAGCTAGAGAATGGATTCTAAGTTATCTACTATCTACTAAGTCACAATCTACTCTAGTTTTCTACAAGATCATATATAGCATAAAAGACTCTTCATTCATGTATAAGGAACATTGCTAATGTAAATTAGAGCATCGCAAGACTTACTCCGCAATACAAATTCTGCCTGTCCTATCAACTGAGGGTGGACTATATAAGAATCTACGAAGCTATCACTATAGCGAACTACCACACGACCCGGCCAATAGGATACATTTGCAGGTAAATAACATCAAAGCACCACGCCTACATGTGATCTACCACTTAACTCCCACGTGTCAAGAGCTAAGCGCTTTGCAAACTTATACATAAACTAATTATCAGTCATAACTATATCAAATATAGAACTAGAGCAAACTAAGAGCATAATAAATAGAGACATAATGCAATTAGAACAAAGTAGTAGAGAAAGATATGAAATAATACCAATCTTATTAACGAAGATCTGAATCCAGAGCGCTAGGCTCTACTTCTCTAATTCTATCTAATCAATCCTCTAAACTTGAAGGATTAAGGAGTAGCTAATTCTAATTCTCTGTGGGAGAGAAGTTCTAAACCCTAACTTTGATGGCTACCTCTAATAATGATTTCTCCTCCCCCCTGCGGTGGAGAGGCCTTGATTATATAGTCCTTTCAAGTGAATTTGGGCCGTCGGATCAACCCGACCTTGATTGCATGGTTTAGATTCATCCTCAAAGGCGGTGGAGCACGATCCAGGAGATTGGTTCTGATTGGCCCCGAGGCCAGGGCGGGCGCCCAAGGGGGGAGGGCGGGCGCCCTACCCCCGAGCCCATCCGGTCTCCCGTTCGTTCCCGTGGCTTCTGGACTCTTCTAGATTAAGGAAAATTGCGCAGCACATAATTATCTCGTTGTAAACATGACATGTGGGCCTTCTCTCCATATTTTCTGATAACCCCCTGTAGAAATAGACAAACACCAAAGCTTGTGGAATTCTGTCAGATAAAACCCTAATTCTAGATGTTTGGTGCATATTGATCCTTTTCTATATTTAGTTGATGGTTAAATTTAGTACTTAAGGACCGTCAACACTGATGATGGCAATTATCACTCCGAGAGCTATACCAGTGAACTTCTTTGGCAGTGGGAAAACTTCCAACCTGTTGGTATTTCTTAGCGATGCAGCCAATTATCCGCAAGCGCACGGAAGTACCGTTGTAGCACTTCACCCGGTGGTATTCACGGTATTGAAATTTCATAGGGAACGGAGGTGTTTTGAGACTTAAACTAAGTGTACCCTAGAGTAAAGTGCGAGGGATGACTTAGGTAGTGAGGTTCTCCTAATGGTAGAAGTTTTGTGCAAGGCAACGTGCTTTTCTACTCTTACTTCGGGCACCGGAGCGTACCTGGTCTGCCAGGTAATACCGGTGTGTAGCTCTATGCTGTATCTGGACGTGGGGGAAACTAAGGACAAACAGGGCTGTCACCACCTGCTGCCGACCCCTCAACCGTGGGATACGAGGCAAACGAGGGTAACCTTTAACCTAGACACCACGTCTACGTTATTAGCTACTACTCTAGCGTTGCGCAGGTCCTCGTGCCAGCCAGCAAGAGTCCCTCTACTAGAGTATCTACCGAGAGATAGACAACGAACCCGCGAGATTATAAGAACACGATAACGATTACTCAATAACTTCTAAGAACAAAAGTAGAATACAACCTTTTCTTACCCCAATATGGTATTCCAGGATGTAGAGGTACAACTCGGGAAGCGGGCAGCACTTCGGCCCTTCCGCCCAGTGCAACTAGGGGAACGGACCGGGTGCTTGCTACTTCTCTTACTCTACACTCTAACTCACTCTCCTATTCTATTCCTAACTAGAGGCTAAGGATATGAGTGGAAGCTCCGCCTCTCTACTACTACTCTTGTATCTCTCTTTATTCTTGTGGACTTGAAGCTTGAATGGATTGAATTATTATGAATGAGAGGCCCTCCCCCCCTCCTTATATAGGTGTGGAAGGTCGGTTTGGGAGGGGGTAAACTGCAAAATGCAGCCGGGAACCGCACTAGGGCTTCGCATGCACCGCCTCTACAAAAGGCGGTAGGGAGCTGGGCCAAGCTGGGGTCGGCCGACCCTAGGGGGCGGCCGCCCCCTGGCTGGCTCCGTTGGCCCAGGCCCAAAGCCCAGACGATGCTCCTCGGCCTTCTGAGTTTGAATCCAATTGCATTTCGATGCACTTCTGTATTTGAATTAAATGTGCCTTCAATTCTTTGATTTTGGCGGCTCAAACCCTAGTGTCCTGCATACACATGTGTTCACCAAAACTGTGGAATTTGGTTAGCATAAAAAGCCCTATTTCTAATGTTTGGTGATATTTTATAGAGTTTGTATGCATGTTGGCGGTATGAAAAGTGTATTTTAAGAAACGCCAACAAACTCCCCCACACTTAGCCCTTTGCTCGTCCTCGAGTAAAGCTTATGTTTTTGGGCTAAGATGGTTCCACTTCTCCTGATAATGAACCTGCATACAAACTATTCCAAGCTTCTGCTGAACATATGAGCATTCAGAGTGTCTACCAAAACATCTCGAGTAATTGAAAAATGGAACAGTTAGGATTCAAATCTTCTTACTCAACTTTGCTCAAAACTTTGGTTTTTACCTTTTTGAATAAAAATAGTCTTGCTCTTCAGATGATAGTCTCAAATCACTCGAGAATGTTTCTGGTTCCTTACCAAGGTAAAAGTACCTCTTGATTTGTCCTACCTCTATAAGCTGTATTTGGAGTTTTTGGGTATGGACCAAGGAGAATGCATACTTACCTTGTATGTATTGTCGAGTCAAATCTCGGATCCAAGAAGAGAAGTGTCATACCCTTAGATCAAGATGTGCAAGTGTGTGGTATATGGGATAAACAACTCTGTTGGTTGATATGATCTCATCAAGTATTTCTAGATATGGCTATCATAACTCTTTTATTTTCTTGTGAGCCTTCATGTGCTCATCTTTTTTTTTGTATACTTAGGACCTTCATGTGTCCTATATTTTTTTCAGGTGGGTATTTTTATACCCCTAATTCTACGGCGGGCACTTGCCCATTTTTTTATACCCCTAAGTTTCAAATCATCCTACTATATCGCAAATCTCAATTACTTAGAAGCAATTGGTCCTTATAAAAAGTTGTTCATAAATGGTAGGCTTTTGGCGAGGAATAAAGAGTATGCATGTTTAATTTCAAAGGCAGAAAGGAAATGGAGTTTTCATTTATTTTTTATCTTTTTATTTTATTAGCAATATTTTTATCATATAAATCAGATTTAAATTGTCATAGGAGGAATAAAAATAATTCTGAAATTTTTTTCTATGTTAGATTACCTTGATGGCGATTCCTCCCCCACACTTGTTTTTGTACCTGTTCTTTGATTTTTCACAAGTAGACAAAAATAATACAAAAACAAGTGGAGACAAAATAATTCGAACAAAGGACTTCTTTGTTATTCAATATAAGCCGAGACATTGATTACAAAGTAAATGAAGGAAATCTGAATAAAAGGGAAAATAAATTACTCGGCTAAGCAAAATTAAACTAGATGCGGTTTGTGTCTAGAACATGATCTATACCCGCAGCCCGAGCCACCTTGACAAGCCGGTTGGTTAGACCGAATTGTACAGCGGCTAAGTCGTCCTTAAGCTCTATATATTTCAGGCGGGTGTTAGCTAGTTCGCCTTTAAGCTCTTCCACTACACCATGTAGTGACCGCACAGAAGTCCTAAGCGCGGCGATAGTGCGCGAGCTTTCCCGCTTCGACTCATTATCTGAATCGCTAAGAAATCCGTGTGGCTGCCCCCTAAGGATGGGATTTTCGCGCTTGCGTTTTGGGACGCGAGGGGCAGCAGAAGGCAGATTAGAGTCACTTGGCAGCCGGTTTGATCGCCCCCCTGTAGCGGGGTTTGCGCGTTTGATACGCAAGGGGGCGGACGAGGTGGTCGCGGCTGTCTTAGGCGTGGGCGCATGTGCGGGTGGCGCGAGCGGCGGCTTATGCATGAGGCCCTTCCCGCATCCTCCACCGGGTTTTCTAATTCCCGCCACGGTGTAGGACGGGTCAGAGCGCGCAGTGCATCCCGAAGACAAGAACCTAGAGTCTAAACTGCGCGAAGGCATTACAACATATGGATCTACAGGCGCCTTCTTCTTGTTCGCCGTCGTCGGCGGCGCATCGTCGCGCGCCGTCTTCCTCGGTGCCGCCGTCTTGTGCGCCGCCACCTTCGTGCGAGCCGTGGAACACAGGCTCGTTCCTTCGCTCGTGATGCTTGACGGGGGCATGATGGCAAGAGGGTACGTCAGCATCTCTCCTTCTTCCACACTGAACGCCTCCCTCATGTTCGCCTCGGAGAATTCTCCTTCGGTGTCGAAGGATCCTCCCGACTCCACGAACAGCGCTAGCGCGTGGCTGCCCATTCCCTAAGCGCTACTCTTGATAGAGGTGGTTTGTGAAGATGTAAACTTGGAAAGCACTAATGGCTATGGCTTAGAGAGGGGTTAGGGGGTGTTTAAATAGGAAGAAGGCCCTCCCTAGCGAGATCACGAGCGGCAAATTTGAATTTGCATGTAGATAAGGATAGGGATGACGAAGAGATAGACGGTGGAAAACATCGGGCCACAGATGTGTCAGGCCAGGGGCGGCCGACCTCTAGGGGCGGCCGACCCCTACGCACGTCCGTTGGCCCTGAATTTTGGCGTGCGCGCTCGTCCCACTTTTCAAATTTTGAATCTGCCTGCGTTTTGCTACGCTTCCTAGATATTTTTTAGAGAAACAAGGGTTTTATTGAAAGGTAAAAGCTAAAAACTAAAGATCCTTTTTAGAAATCATATTTTTATTTTTGGTAATTCAAAACTAAGCAGAATTAATTGAAATATTTTATTTATATTATTATTATTATTATATTTTTTTTGCAATTTAATCCCAATTAATCAAATGTATTGTTTCAATTTCCTTTTCAAAATTGGGTTCCAGGAAAAGTTTTAAGCGTTGACCATTTACCTTAGTGATATTACCTTCGTCATCTGCTATGGTGATCGCGCCATGCTCGGAGGTCTTGATGACGGTGTATGGTCCTTTCCACTTACACTGAAGTTTTCCTGCACCGAAAAGTCATACCTTGGAGTTGAAGAGTAGAACGCGGTCGCCTTTTCTAAATTCCTTGGGTTTGATTCGGTGATCATGCCATTTCATTGTTCTTTCCTTGTATATCTTGGCACTGTGGTAAGCTTTTTCTCGCCATTCTTCAAGCTCAGCTATCTATTTCTGTCGGTTCCTGCCAGCTAGCTTGAAGTCCATATTCCAGTTCTTGATCGCCCAGTAAGCTCGGTGCTCGAGCTCAACCAGGAGATGGCATGCTTTGCCATATACCTTCTGGAATGGTGACATGCCTATGGGGGTTTTATAGGCCGTCCGATATGCCCAGAGGGCA